>NW_026126881.1:0-450905 GCF_943737965.1 Phodopus roborovskii | reverse complement strand
TTCTTCCAAACTACTTCCTGCTGGTAAGAGGCGCTGTCATGGGGATTCTAAGAAGATGGAGAAATCCCTGGCTGTAGTCTGCAAGGCTGCTTTGTCCAGCTGGTTTGAATGTAGGATCACTTGACACTCTGTTTCAGGTGGTATGGCTTGATCAAACCGCCTTAGTCTGGAAGGAATCCACAGCTTTTCATTTTCTGTGGAAGCAGAAATAGAAATCCTTTCCCCAGTAACTTGTCTTTGAACTTAAATTTTGGAGTCAAAGCATTTTTTTAATTTAATTTATTATTTTTCATGTCAATCCCACTCCCCTCTCTCCTCCCTTCCTCTTTCCTCCCTTCTTCCTTCCCTCCCTTTTTACCCTCTTCTGCCCCCTCACATGCACCCTAAACACACCCCCCTCCCATCCCCCCACCCCAATCCATATGTAGGGGAATGCCATCCAGTAAAGGGCCATGTAGATCTGACAGGTCATGTGAAGTAGGGACTAAGGCTTCACTCCTGTATCTAGATAAAGGCAGTGATCCCTCCATGGGGGAATGTGGTAGCAAGGTCCTTTTGTGCACCAGGGATATATCCTGGCTCCACTGTCTGAGGTCTCTTAGACTGCTCAGTCATTCTGGCTGAGACCCATATTCAGGGGGGCCTGAGTCAGACCCATGCTGGCTTCCCAGCTATAAGTCTGGTGGCCCATTAGCTCCTCCATGTTCAGGTAAGCTGTCACTATGTGTTTCTGCCACTTGGTCTTGTCCTCTCCACCTGCATCTGGGTTCTACTTCGAATCAGTGTTTATGTACGGTTGTTTGCTCCTGTTTCCAACAGACATTAGTTGAGGGCTCCATGGATAAATTAGTTGTTGATCTCACTATCCGGAAGGGCTATTTATGGTAGCCTTTCCACGAAGCTCAAATTGTTTACTTAGGGCAGTCTTGTAGTTCTCTAGACCTTTCTTTGTGTTCAATTTTATCTTCAAACCAATATTGGCTCCATCTTTTAGTTTCTCTCTCTCTCCTCTCCTCTCTCTCTCTCTCTCTCTCTCTCCTGTCTTCTATTCCTAACCAGGCTCAATCTTCCCTGGTTGCACATGTTTTCCTTTCCTCCCCCTCATTTTCTCCCTTCTCTCTCAATTTGCTGCTCCCACTTCCTCTGTGCTCTGGGGGACTTGTCCCTTCCTGGTTCTGTGAGGGAATTTATATGAATCTCTTAGAATACACCTTGTATCCTAGTTTTTCTGGTCATGTGAATTATAGCCCCGGTGATCCCCCTTGCTCTATGTCTAAACCATATATCAGTGAGTACATACTATGTTCCTCTTATTGTGACTGGGGTACCTCATTCAGGATCTTTTCTTCAAGTGCCATCCACTTGCCTGCGAATTTCAAGATACCATTATTTTTTTTCTGCAGAGGAGTATTCCATTGTGTAGATGTGCCACATCTTCATTATCCATACTACAATTGAGGGGCATCTAGGTTGCATCCAGGTTCTTGCTATTACAAATAGTGCTGCTAAGAACATAGTTGAACAGATGTCTTTGTTGCATGGATGTTGAATCCTTTGGGTATATGCCTAAGAGGGGGATTGCTGGGTCCCTGTGGCAAACTAATTCCCATTTTCCTGAGGAACCGCCATACTGATCTCCAAAATGGCTGTATGAGTTTGCACTCCCACCAGCAGTGGAGGAGTTTTTGTTCCCCTTTCTCCACATCCTCTCCAACATGAGTCATCATTGGTGTTTCTAATTTTAGCCATTCTGGCAGGAGTAAGATGGTATCTCAAAGTTGTTTTGATTTGCATTTCCCGATAGCTAAGGATGTGGAGCATTTTTCTTAATTGTCTTTCAGCCTTTTGATTTCCTCTATTGAGAATTCTTTCTTCAGTTCTGTACCCCATTTTTAATAGGTTTATTTGGTGTTGTGTTGACTAGTATCTTGAGTTCTTTGTGTATTTTGGAGATCAGCCCTTTGTCAGATATAGGATTAGTGAAAATCTGTTCCCAGTCTGTGGGCTGCCATTTGGTCTTGTCCACTGTGTCCTTTGCCTTACAGAAGCTTCTAAGTATGAAGAGGTCCCATTTATTAATTGTTTCTCTCAGTGTCTGTGCCCCTGGAGTTATGTTCAGGAAGCGGTCTCCTATACCAATTTGTTCAAGGGTACCTCCTACTTTCTATTCTAAGAGGTTCAATGTGGCTGGATTGATGTTGAGGTCTTTGATCCATTTGGACTTAAGTTTTGTGCATGGCGACAGACATGGGTCTATCTGCAGTCTTCTACACACCCTCATCCAATTGTGCCAGCACCATTTGTTGAAGATGCTGTTCTCACCCTATTGTATAATTTTAGCTGTTTTGTCGAAAATCTGGTGTTCATAGGTATGTGGGTTAATATCAGGATTTACAATTCGATTCCATTGGTCGACCTTTCTATTTTTAGGCCAATAACAGGCTGTTTTCAGAACTACAGCTCTGTAGTAGAGCTTAAAGTCAGGAATGGTGATGCCTCCTGACATTCTTTTTATTGTAAAGGGTTGTTTTGGCTATCCTGGGTTTTTGTTTTTCCATATTATGTTGATTATTATCCTTTCAAGGTCGGTGAAGAATTGTGGTGGGATTTTAATGGGGATTCCATTGAATCTGTAGATTGCTTTTGGCAACATTGCCATTTTTACTATGTTTATCCTATCTATCCAAGAGCATGGGAGATCTTTCCATTTTCTGGTATCTTCTTTAATTTCTTTCTTTAGAGCCATAAAGTTCCTGTTATATAGGTCTTTTACTTGTTTGGTAAGTGTTAAACCAAGAAACTTTATGCTGCTTGTGGCTATTTTAAATGGTGAGGTTTCTCTGATTTCTTTCTCTTTGTTGTCTGAAAAATAGGGCTATTGATTTTTTTTTTTTGAGTTTATCTTGTATTATGCTAGTTTGCTGAAGGTGTTTATCAGCTGTAGGAGTTCCATGGTAGAGTTTATAGGGTCGCTTATGTAAACTATCATGTCATCTGCAAATAGAGGCAGTTTGATTCCTTCCTTTCCAATTTGGATCCCATTGATATCCTTTTGTTATCTTATAGCATTAGCTAAAACTTCCAGTACGAAATTGAAGTCATATGGAGAGAGAGGGCTGCCTTGACTTGTTCCTGATTTTAGAGGAATTGGCTTAAGTTTCTCTCCATTCAGTTTGATGTTGGCAGTTGGTTTGCTGTATATTGCTCTTATTATGTTTAGGTGTGTTCCTGTTATCCCTGACCTCTCCAAGACCTTTATCATGAAAGGTTGTTGAATCTTGTTGAAGGCTTTTTCAGCATCTAGGGAGATATTGATATGGTTTTTCTTTTTCTGTTTGTTTATATGGTGGATCATGTTGATAGATTTTTGTATGTTAAACCATGCTTGCATTCCAGGGATGAAGCCTACTTGATCATGGTGGATGATTTCTCAGATGTATTCTTGAATTCGGTTTGCCAGAATTTTATAGAGTATTTTTGCATTGCTATTCATCAGTGTTATTGGTCTGTAGTTATCTTTCTTAGTTGTGTCTTTTTGAGGCTTGGGTACCAAGGTTATTGTGGCCACATAAAAAGAGTTTTGCAATGAACCTTCTGTTTCTATTTTGTGGAACAGTTTGAGAAGTAGTGGTATTAGTTCTTCCTTGAATGTCTGGTAGAATTCTGCACTGAATCCATCTGGCCCTGGACTTTTTTTTTTTTTTTTTTTTTTTTTTTTTTGTTGAAAGGCTTTTGATGACTGCTTCTATTTCATTGCGATTTATTTAAGTTGTTTGTCTGTTCTTGATTTAATTATGGTAAGTGATGGTTATCCAGAAACATCCATTTCCTTTGAATTTTCAATTTTTGTGGAATACAGGTTTTCAAAGTATGACCTGAAAAATGTCTGTGTGTCTGTTTTTATGTTCCCCATTTCATTTCTGATTTTGTTAATTTGCATGTTCTGTCTCTGCTTTTTCGTTAGTTTGGATAAAGGTTTGTCTATCTTGTTGATTTTCTCAAAAAACCAACTCTTTGTTGCATTGATTTTTTGTATTGTTTTCCTGGTTTCTATTTTGTTGATTTCAGCCCTCAAGTTGATTATTTCCTGGCGTCTACTCCTGCATGGTGAATTCGCTTCTCTCTGTTCTAAGGTTTTCAGTTGGGCTGTTAATTCTCTGTGACTATCCTCTGTTTTCTTCATATGGGCACTTAGTGCAATGAACTTCCCTCATAGCACTGCATTCAAGGTGTCCCATAAGTTCGGGTATGTTGTGTCTTCATTCTCATTGAATATTAGAAAGTCCTTAATTTCTTTCTTTATTTCTTCTTTTACCCAGGAGTGGTGCAATTGCACATTGTTCAGTTTCCATGAGTTTGCAGGTTTTCTGCTATTTGTGTTGTTGTTGAATTCCAATTTTAAAGCATGGTGGTCCAATAAGATACAGGGTATTCCTATTCTCTTGTATCTGTTGAGGATTGTTATGACACCTAGTATGTGGTCGATTTTAGAGAAGGTTCCATATGGAGCAGAGAAGAAGGTATATTCTTTTGTGTTTGGATGGAATGTTCTATAGATGTCTGTTAACCCCAGTTGAGCCATATATTATGTTAGTTCTTTTTTCCCTTTGTTGAGTTTCTGATTTGTGGTCCTGTCTAGTGTTGAGAGTGGTGTATTTAAGTCTGGCACTATAAGTGTGTGAGGTTTTATATGAGCTTTGAATTTTAGTAGTGTTTCTTTTACATATGTGGGTGACTTTGTATTAGGGGCACAGATGTTCAGAACTGAGACGTTGTGTTGATGGATTTCTCCTGTGATCAATACCAAGCTCCAGTGATTTTCAAGGAAGTAATAATTAGATAATTAAATAATGCCACATGATTATCTCCAAGGTAGGTATTGCCAGACTCCAGTCATGAAGGACAACACCCTCTTCGATTTAAACAATTAATATATAATTAAAGTAAATGAATAATGACATGGTGGTACATACTTAAGTCCCACATGGAGAAGTCAGACTGATCTCTTCCTGGAATAATGATTTATTTAAAAAATTAAATTGATAATTAATTAGTTGGCATTTTATATTAACTCTGACAAGATTGCAACAAAGTCGTAAATCTATGGCTGATGCAATGATCTATTAAATAGCTAATCAGGTACTGTGATGATGTTACATCATTAACTCCCAAAATCTGAATCCAAATGGACTTATGGTCCATAACATCATCCTTATTTTAAATATGTCTTAAAGGATGAATTTTTATTTAATTTCCTAATTTTACAGTTAAATAAGTAAGTGTAGTATTAGATGATGTGATGGTATGGCATGATTGACTCCTAAAAGGAGACTCAAAACTCCAGTGATCACTGAATAAATAAGGATATATTTTCATAATTCAGTAAATAATAATTAAGAAGTCGAAGATGTTTTATACCTGACTCCTACAAGCTCAAAACTGAAGAGATCATTGAGTTTTTAATCATATATTTGAACCAAAAAATGAATGATTAATGAGATAATTTCTCATAATTCACCCATAGAGAGATAACAAAATGATATCAATATTAATTTAAATAAATAAATAATGAAATCACAAGAAACAATTAACACCATCAAGTTGGATCCAGACTCCACTCTTCCTGGAGTAGAAAAAGACAGATTTGAGTAATGAAATAATCAGATAGATAGATCTTCTGTCACAGTTGAATGAAACACGGCAGCACCAAATTTCATGTTTCACAGATTTTATAATGAAATAATTTAATAGTTACATCTTTAAATATAAAAGTAGGTGAACTCTTTTGTATCATCAATTCATGGGCAGACATGGCAGACATGATAAATTATGCTGTCATCACGGATTTTTAAAATTCCATAAGTTAAAAATCAGATAATCATACTGTCTTGCCTGATTAACATCATCACCAGCACATTAATCTCTGTTGTGGTGCAGCAGGACCTGTGCTGATATGCCCATACCTGGCGTAGCAGTAGTAGCTAAAATGTTGCTATCATCTGACAAGATGTCTGCAGCAGGGGCATCGCCAGCAGAGCTGAGAGAGAGCATTACTTTCGTGTTCTGCGTTATCATTCTTTGGCGAGTTCTCACTGATGGTGCCGACCTCCTTGTGCCACTACTTCTTCTAATCATAGATCACAGCCAATGTGAAGATGTGGAGGAAGAGCAGGGAGTCAAACACCCAGACCACCATGCCTGCCTTGGTGAAGTCCTTATACTTCTTGGAGGTCACCCTGGAATCTTCTGGACTCGATCATCCAGGATCCCTATTATTCTGGGTGATGCATAGGTCATTCAGCAACTGCTGTGTCCATATCTGCAAACTTCTAAGCCTTGTCCCTGACAGATATTTGCACCCTAATCGGGATCGATATCATTGTCTGTCGCTTAAATCATTTAAATAATTAAATAAGTCAGTAATAGATACCTGTCACAATAAAGAGGCTATGTAGCATTTAACTTGCAGTGAAGCATGGCCAGACTCCAGTCATGAAAGATGTCATCATCATCAATTTAAACAATTAATCACAAAATGTGATGATATTGCACATTATCTCCACAAGAGGGAGCTTTACAGGTCTCTTCAAAGAAAGGAGGATTATTGGTTTACATAATTATACAAATATTTACCTTAGCTTGGGTATTATTATGAATTGTCAATTTCAATAATTTATGTAATTAGATGATGTGTCGTACTTGACCCCAATACGTGGCACTAAATTCCAGATGTCATGAATGATATAATCATTGTTTTCTATATCTAAATAATCAAATAATGAGTTGATGTAACATCATCCACTTCCATAAGTTGGCTCATGTCTCCTTTTAAATTTTGATTTTATTAATTGTTATATCCTGTCTGTTCCTTAGTTTTGATAATGTTTTGTCTGTATGGTTCATTTTCTCACAAAAATCAAATATATTTTTCATTCAATAATTTTTTTACTTTATTTCTAGTTTGTTAATTTGAACCATGATTCAATAGTATCTTCCTGTCTATTCCTCTTGGGTACATTTCCTGATCATGTGTTTGGGACATCAATATTAAGAATTAACATGTCATATTTGTGTTTTCCTTTGAATATGAATTGTTCTTCCCAATTTCTTTTAATTAATTTTTGTTTGAACCCAATATTGGTAGATACGAAAAACACTCAAGAAGGTTTCTTGTAAAGAGTAGTAAATACATTTTAGAACTAAATGCTACAAGAAATGTACTCAGCTAGAGATGGGGAGGGTCAAATGGGAGAGTTGTGTGGGAAGAAGACAAATAAGGAAAGCACATAATCACAAGTATATAAAGATTCCACGATGGAAACCAATATTCTGTATTTAAACTAAAACTAAAATTTAAAATTAATAGTTATTCATGTATATCATTGGGAAGTGGCACTTTATACTAAATTGAACAAGCTGAATTAAATTCCACTGTCCCAAGTAGCTAGTACCAACTCCTTAGTGTTTCCTTTTTAAAATCTCTATGATAGCACATGTTTACAGGCATGTGCTTGATCACAAAAAAAAAAACTACACATGTAATTAAACTACACAAGAAAATATCTTTCAATTAAAAATTTAAATTAGGAGCAGTAGAGCTAGATCAGAGGCAAAATGTATTTACTGCTATTGTCAAATACGTGTGTTTACTTCCCAGTATCCATGCCTAGTGGCTTATAAACTTGTATAACTCCAGCTGCATGTAATCCAGTGCACTTTTATGGCTGCTGCAAGCAGTCACATGCATTGTATGCAAAATTCACATAAGGAAAGCAAATATTTGTATTAAAAAGTTATTAAATAATGAACTCAACAAAGTATCAAGATACAATAAGGCAAGGTTTGAAAGGGTAATGGGGATAAAATTATTTTCAGTGCCAGTCTAGAGGACCTGAGTTAAATGTCTGAGATTTATGGTGGAAAGAATAGGCTCCAAAAGTTGTCTTCTGGTCTACAAATAAACACACAAACAAATATACAAACACACTCACACACACACAAACACAGCCTCTGAGGGTGTGAATACACCCAACAAGCTGAAAAAACCTTGAGTGTTGTTTATTAAAGTTTAATAACACTGTGCACCACAAATACTCCTTGTTGGAGAAAAGAAATCACCAGTCAGAAAAGAGAAAAGCCCATCCCCAAATTGTTGTACATGAAAGACATATTGCAAACAAGTTTTCCCCTGGGAAAAATTGTAAAAGAATTCCCTTAGGGCAAGGCTTGAAGTGTAGGAAGACAATTAGGTCACATGGGGTATTTTTTTTTTTTTATCATTTTGAGGTATAAATGAAAACGTATTTGCTGCAGGGTTCTTTTGTTTGCTTTTCCAGACTTGGGTTATCTGTGAAAAATAGAAAGATTTCCCTCTGCCTCCTGGTAGCTGGAATGCAAAGGCCTGTGTCACTCCACATACAGCTAGTGTCCCTTGTAACTTTTTATGATTTCAATGTTTTGTAATTAACAAGGGAAATAAAATAATAATTGTATTATTGGGTTCTACCTCCCGAGGGGTTGTGGGCAACTTGGCCCTCTTCCTGCTCCCAAACACTCTTCTTCCTGCCCTGGTGGTTTCTCCTCAGCACCTGACTATCATCCCACACAAGTCCTCTCCAGGGCCTGTGTTTTCTTCTTAAGGAACTTTTTCAGGTCACATGGCACTCTAATGCTCAGGTTCCTTCCATGCACTGGAGTCGATCTTCTCTGCTTGCCACAGGTGACCTTCCCTTCCCTCCTGGATATGTCATTCAGAGATGACCACTTTACACTGACATCTCAAAGGTTCTCAAAGTTTGGATGGCTAATCCATGCATTCATTAAGTGACTGCATAAAGTTCATGCATGCAAAGTCCACGAGGACCTGGGCCAATGGAACCCCCATAACTCCAGTTTCAATGGCCCCAACGGCAGAGCCTGGTTCTAAACTGCTCCCTTCCTCTTTATAATCAAGCACCTTCTGCCAGTTTTCTCTCTCTTTCTATTCCTGCACCCAATTGTTTAACAATTATTCCTTCCTTCATTCTCCATCCCAATAAACTCCTGGAGGTTGGTTGAGTTTTTGGATCCAGTTTCTTTCATTAAAACTTCAGCAAAGTATGACAAGAACAATTAAAAATAATAATAATCTGCAGAATTACTGTAAGTAGTGACTTTGTTGGGCTAGCATAATAGTTTAGGTTAAGAGGACTCCTTCCTATTCCAGAGGACTGGATTTCTACTTGTAGTCCCCAACCCATGTGTCTCTAAAACATCTGTAAAACATCTGTAAATGCAGTATATGGTTTCTCCTGATCTCCATGGGTACTTGCATATGTATTTACATATGTATACATAATTTAAAGTATTAAACACACAAACACACACACACGTTTTCTCTTTGTAGCCCTTGCTGTTCTTAAACTCAGAGATCCAACCCCCTCTGTATCAGTAGTGCTTCATTTAAAGTCTTGAACAACTACTTATTAGATGAATTTTTGTTTTGTGTTGTTATTGTTTTTCGACACAGGGTTTCCTTTTAGCTTTGTAAACTGTTCAAAAATTTTGTCTATAGATCAGGCTTCCCTCAAACTAACAAAGATCCAATGGCCTCTGTCTCCCAAGTTCTGGGATTGAATGCAAGTGCTAACAATGCCTGGCTACTAAATTCTTTTTTATGTTCATTCATTTTCCTGTTGATTAAAAAGAAATCCACAAATTAAGTAACTTTAGTAAAGTTCCAGAGCACATTGGTTAAGCAGCTTTGTCTAGACTGTAGGTCACTGCCACACTTCTCTGTGATGTTTTGTTTAAAAATGTGGCCATACATGGATTCTCGTAGCTCAAGCTCAAACTGCCTGTAACTGCAAACTCAGATGGCTAATAACGGAAGATAGCCAGAATTTGAGGCAAGTCTAAGCAAAATAGAAAGACTCTTAAAAAAAAAAAAAAAAAACGTAAAAAACATGACGAGATTGAGAAACTAAGTGAAACACACTTGTCCCCCCAGCACTTAGGAGGTAGAGGCTGGATTATCAGGACTGCAAGTTCCTCTTTTTCTGAAAGAGAGAACAAGATGAGTGTTCACTATAAGAAATCTTGTTTATGGAAGGAAAACATACAGACAGGCACAAACATTACAAAAAAACATCATCAACAACAACAAAAGAACAAAGCATAACCTTATCATTTTGATACCTATATTTAGTCACTATAGCTTAGCAAGCTGTAACTTACATACTTTGAAAACATAAAAAAATATTTCAAATCGGAGAGTATTTTCTGACTGAAAAAATAAAGCTGCAATGTCATCTTTAAACAATAACAAAAGCATATGTAACATATATACACACTCAAATATAGAGACATCCTCTAAAACATTGAATAAAAAAATGAAACCCTAACCCTGACATGTATATGACAAGTGGCACCCTTTGCCTACAAGCTCAGTTTACAACTGGGTAGTGGGGTACCTCTAACCATGATCCAGCAATCCCAGGTTCCACAGAGATAAGACATTTCAGTAGGCTAATTTATACCAGGAGTTCCAGCCCAGCCATGGCATCAACACAAGAAGTAAAAGAAAATTTAAAATTCAGGTCAGCACTTGGGATATCAGTCAGGAAAAGAGTTGAATCCCCACATCCTCCCTCTACTAACAATTGACTTTTGACAAAGACAGATATAATGGAGAAATATGTTGACCCACTTTACAGCTGAACCACCATTATGTAAATTCAGTGATGTCTACTCAGTTATCTTTGGGTACTGGTAGGGTGGATATCTCATGACAATGTCCTCTTGCTTCAATATTAAGATAAACCTAAATGTTGTTCCTGCATGGAAGGCTATTGCAGATTCCATGGAAAGAGCAGGTGACCAAGGTGTGGTATAAACATGCCAGGCAGCCAGAACTTGAGTGAGAAGTTTTATTACAAAAGGGGAAAGACAGGGAATTGAAAAGAAAAAAATATATAAAGAGAAACAGGCACACAGAGAGGTGACAGGAGAGAATAGTGAGAAAGGAGCAGAAAGAGAAGAGAGGAGAGAGAGCAGAAATAGCAGCAAGAGAACACAGAGCCTGAAAGAGAGAAGAGGGAGGGAGTGTAAGTGGGCAAGGTCTGCTTTCTAAATGGGACTTCTGCTCCTGTGTGCACACTAGTATTTAAGTAACTCTAGGCAGAGCAGAGAAAATTCTTCAGTGCATTCTCCCATGTAACAGAGTCAGGGTACCATAATGCCTGAGTCTTATAGGTTGATCAGAGGCTAACAAGCTGTTGCATCTAGAAAACAAACCTAGCCATTGATTTTTCCAATAAGTAATGACACCAAGTCAAACACCAGAGTGGCAGCAAAGTAGGTATGAACTTAATTCCTAAACTGCCAGCAGCAACTGCTGTGTCATGAGCTCATTCCATCTTCTGGGTCTCCTTGTGCTAACAGTGAGAGAGATGCAAGATGAAACCAATCATCTACTGAGCAGCTCATTCCTACATAAAGGAGGACAGAGACAAAGAGCTTCATAGAAGTGTCTGGGAGTATATTCCAGAGAGTAGTGGTGTAAAGGAATTGCAGGCAGGTAGACACCTCCAAAGGTGTAACCTTTTTAGAGAAGGAGAGATTGAGTGACTAATTGAAAGAAGTGAGAAAATCAATTGGAAAGTACAACACAATGGAAACACTCTCTCATATCCGGAGGGCTGGACTATTTGATTGGAGTGAAATGTGTGGTCAAAGAATCCAGGGAGCAACAAGAATTCTGTATTGGTTCTGCCGTGTGGGCAGGAGCATAAGAGCAAAGACCCCTGTGAACTTAAAAATCCTGGTGAGTGGAAAGGAAAACTGAAACCCAGAGTTTCTGATGCAATGCTTCAATAATACTGAAATAATGAATCCATACTTAATCAGAGCATAACTGTCCTGGGTTTCCCTGGAGAATAGAAAACAAGGGATCAGGTGGTGGATCTAAAAGTGGATGCCTTTGCATCTGCTCCACATCTCGGTTGAGCCTCTAATGGCAGCTTTTTAAGGGCAGAGTCTGAACTGAGGTGAGTTCAGATGAGGGTTTGAATTAGGTACACTGAGGTTGGGGATCAGAATGGTGCTACCTGCAACTCACTGTTATGGCTGAAACTTCACTCAACCCTCCTTATCTCCCTACTCAAGGAACAGATGCCTAAGGTCTCCAGACTTGCAGCTAAGAGAAAACTTCTCAACACACATCTCCTGCTGAGTCCACCAACACCTGAAAACTCCACCCCACATTGTCCCTTGCCAGCAAAAGGAAGCCGGGCACAGACCAATGACCCCACACTCAGGGTCTCAGGGTAATTTAGGTGGAAGCCCTGTGGGCTTCTATGTGTATACAAATGGTGGGATTATTTGGTTGCCCTGTTATAAATCCCACTCTCAAGCAGCTGTGTATCTTCTGCTTGCCTGGACCTATCACTTAGGCTATAAGAACCAATCAGAACCTCTAGTGGACCGGTCATTTAGAGGGGAGGGTGTTCTTGTGAATCCAGGCTTTCTGCTCAGATCATCTCATGAAGTTATTTCTTATGTAGTGCCTTTGGTTCTGTGTATATGAACAGAAGATGGAGAACCCTGGGGTGGACCTCTCTCCTTCACAATCTGTCTGTAACTCTCTCACTCCCCCTCCATCTATTTCTCACTCCCTTTCCATCTTTCTGTCTCTCACGTCTCTCTCCCATGTAGCAGATCAAATCAGAACGGCAGGGAATGCATCCTTCTAAGCTGGAACTCCTCCGTAGTTATTTATTTTCATCTGTGTAAGTTGTTCCCCAATAATAACTCATTTATCATTTTTCTTGGGGCTAGTGAACTTACTAATGGACCATATCCACATGAACAAATTTTATTAACTAAGATTAAAGTCAAGTATGATGTCTAACATGATCACAAAATTGTTTACATGATGTGGGTTTCCTCTTCCATGAATTCTTCTCTATTACCTGTTTTCAAGATGACAAAACAGGATTTAAAATATGTACATGTTTAGAAATGTGGATGAACAAATTTATGGCAAGTTCATTGCCATGACCTATGTCAGTTTTCTGAGAACATACTGTAGTTCCTCCTACAGGAATACTCAAGGGTGTAATCTTCTTGTGAGAAACCATGAACAATCACAAACTCACACACTGAAATCATATAATTAAAATTAAATCAAAACTCTAAACAGATTTCCATATTTGAATATTTTCTCTAAATGAGTACTCATTCCTGTAACCATTGTGTTGAGGGTTCTAAAGTCTTCAAAGTTTTCCTGCAACATGAATTGCTTCATGTAAAAGAAAGTAAGCGTGAAGGATTGGGCTTAGAGATATCAATCCATCTGAATGAGGTTTTTATGTAAATAAAGACAAGGGTTACCATGAAACATGGTTCCCTTACCAGTAAAATTCCAGGACTTTTTTTCCACATGAGTTTGCAAGTGAGAACAAAACAGAGACATTGTAGTGATTGAACTGATTGTTCACAATTGTCAGATATTTTTCTCTCCAGCAAACTATGTAACTCGATGTGTGTTGAATGAAGATCATACCACATCCTTTCTAGGAAGATTCCTTTCTATAAGGGCTTTCCTAGGCTCACAAAAATTATTGGGATAAGCAAAGTGCACAGCATTACTACAATGGTTACGTTATAGGGGTTCTATGCACTATGATTTTTTTTTGTGATTATAAAGACTAATGATACACAGAGAGGCTTTACCACATGGGATACATTCAGTATCTTTCAAGTATACATTCTTTTATGACTTAAGAGAATGCTGGGATGTGCAAAGGCTGTATCATATTCATGGCATCCATAAGGTTTCTCTCCAGTATGTGTTCTTATATGACTTTTAAGCATATCATATGTTGTGAAAGCTTTACTACATTGACTACATTCTTAGGGTATCTCTCCAGTATGTGTTCGTTTATGACGTACCAGATGGCTGTGTTGTGAAAAAGCTTTACCACATTGAATACATCCATAAGGTTTCTCTCCAGTATGTGTTCTATGATGAGACTGGAGATTACTGGCACATGAAAACGCTCTACCACATTGATTACATATATAGGGTTTCTCTCCAGTATGTGTTCTTAAATGTCTTTTAAGATGACCATTACTTGCAAATGATTTATCACATTGACTACATCCATAGGGTTTCTCTCCAGTATGTGTTCTATGATGAGACAGGAGATTACTGGCATGTGAAAACGCTCTACTGCATTGATTACATACATAGGGTTTCTCTCCAGTATGTGTTCTTATATGTCTTTTAAGATGACCATTACTTGCAAATGCTTTACTACACTGATTACATCCATAGGGTTTCTCTCCAGTATGTGTTTTATGATGAGACTGGAGATTACTGGCATGTGAAAATGCCCTACCACATTGATTACATACATAGGGTTTTTCTCCGGTATGTGTTCTTATATGTCTTTTAAGATGACTATTACTTGCAAATGCTTTACCACATTGATTACATTCATAGGGTTTCTCTCCAGTATGTGTTCTATGATGAGACTGGAGATTACTGGCATGTGAAAACGCTCTACCACATTGATTACACACATAGGGTTTCTCTCCAGTATGTGTTCTTATATGTCTTTTAAGATGACCATTACTTGCACTTGCTTTACCACATTGAATACATTCATAGAGTTTCTCTCCAGTATGTGTTCTATGATGAGATTGTAGCTTACTGACTTGTGAAAATGCCCTACCATATTGGTTACAGACATAGGGTTTCTCTCCAATATGTGTTCTTTTATAACATACCCCATGACTGTATTGTGAAAAACATTTACCACATTGATTATAGTCTTGTGTTTTCCCTCCAGTATGTGTTCTAATATGTCTTTTAAGCATAGTATGTCTTACAAACATTTTACCACAATGACTACATTCATAGATGTTTTTTATCATGTGTGCTCTTTCACTGAGAAGAAAATGGTGACATGCAAAGACTTCACCATACTGTAGACTTCTATATGGTTTCTCTCCAGTATGAATTTTTTCAAGCCATTGAAGATGCCTGTAACCCACAAAGTTTTTCACACATTCATTGCGTATATTCACAGGATTCGCTCCCTTATGGCTTCTTTCATTTCTGCAAAGATAATTAGCATATGTAAAACTTTACCACATGCATGATACCAAAGAAAGTTATACATGTATAAAATAAAGTTATAATTTGGCCTAATTATAAACAAGAATCAGATCTTGAGTTTTACATTCATAATGCTTCTCTCATGTGGTATTGTTTTGTTTTCATTGAAGATACCTGTGATTCAGAGTAAGAGCCTTTCTTTCATGGCCTTCAATTATGGCATCTATTTACATAAAATCTCCCACATAATTTAAAAAACTGAAAGAACTCAGAGCTTTGCCATATTTATTCCATTTATCAGTTTTTCCTTCATATAAATCATACTACATTGGCTAAATGTACCAGTACAAATGGAAGCATTCAGACATTCCAATGGTCATATGGATTTACTACAGTGTAAGTTGATGGTATCTTTCAGATGACTTAGGAATACTGATAAATTTGAAAGTTGTTTCACACTCAACAAATATCCTCAAAGTGGGGACTACTAAATACCTTTCATTTCTTCTCACTGTCATAAGAGAGAGATGTACATTGCTTCTTTCCACATTCTAAATTCACATGGCTTGTATTTAGAGTAACCTAAATTCTTTTTTTTTCCCTACATTTTCTAATACAGAATATCTCTGTGTAAACCCGGCTATTGTGGCACTCACTTTGTAGACCGGGGTGATCACAAACTTAAGGGATCCACCTTGCTCTTGATCATGAATGCTGGAATTAAAGGTATGGGCCACAACTACCTGACTCTACATATGATATGCTTATGATATGCTTAAGAAAACAAATAAAAGGCTTCCATATAGCATTCCCCCTTTGACTTTCTTTAAGTCAACTTTAAGGTTTCTACATAACAACCTTCTTGACACTCATAAAATGACCCTTCCAATATCCATAGCAAAGTCACAAATAGATAAGTAATGCCTTCTTAACTATAGACTTTTTTGTTAGAAGGTCTTGGACATATACTTATCACCTATGCAACATGTATACTGTTTAAAATATTTAAAATATCTGAATAGTATGAAAATAAACAGATTGGCATATCTACAGAATAGATATCTGGGTGCTATAATTCAAAGGGTGCTATCTGTTCAGACATAGTTTCCCTTTCATTTTACAACAATGCCTTGCAAACACAGACAAGCTACCTTTCACTGAGGTACAGGGGTTTGTGAGAAAATGACAATCATCACTGTACTTTAAGCTACACTTATTTTCACTGTTGCTCTTCTTAATCTTTTTTAATTTTTTAAGTGTGACTCTTCAATAAAATTTCCAGGATACATTAAAATATCTTCAGAGTCAAATTTGCATGAATTTGCACATGAAAATTTACCTTCTCTGTCTTCTATCAGTTTGACAATGATCCTTCGTATTATGGTTATCCCAAATGTAGCCTGAAATAACAGAAAATATATGATGTATTCTTGCAAATTGTACAAAATTTAAGTAATAACTTCAATTAACCTTAGAACCATGCCTCACTCACCCAATTTTCCTTTTTCTTAATCAAAATTACAGAGCAGTATCAACAATCAAGTAATATTTGGTCCCTTATTTTAAAATATGAAGGAAAATTCAGTCTTACCTGTAGCAGTGAGGTTCCTGTAGGTGACCAGCATCACATTTGTGTAGAGACACTTCTGAGAAGGATTTAGCAAAGCCCACTCTTCCTCATTGAAGTGGATGTGCACATCGTCATAGGTCACTGCATCCTAAAATAACACATACATGTGTGACAAAGAAGTATAAGACTCAAATTGTAAATGTAAACTTCTTTGACAATATAGTCATATAATCCTTGGTGCTTCTCTCACTTATTTTATACATGTACATTATAATGCATTAACCTAGGCACATTAGAAGTAAACTGAATAAGAGGACTGCATGCACCATTTCTTTGGCCGTTTAAGTAGCATATACCCTGAGAAAGAAATCCCAATAAACAGACATAAAGGGAGAGGCAAGCTACCAGAACAACACTACTGAAAACACATCAGAAATAAATTGTACGATAGGGAGAGTCTATCATAGAAATAAACCAGGTCCTAGAACCAACGTCTGTCTTTGTTAGGTTTTCATTGCTGTGTAAAGACACAGCAGGGTCAGGGCAACACTTACAAGGAAAATATTTAATTGAAGTGTCACACTTAAAATTTTAGAGGTTCTCTTATGACAGGGGACATGTCAGCATGGAGGCTGCTGCAGTCCTCGAGGTTAGAGTCCTTACAGCATGACTCAGAGGCAACAGGGCATTGTCTGACACACTGTGCATCATTCTGAGAATAAGAAACATAAATGCCTGACCCTACAGTGATGTGCTTCCTCTAACAGGGTAAAGCCCTTTCCAAAATAGCCACACCACATCTACTATAACTAGTGGGAAGTATGGACTGACAGCTGGGGCACCTTCAAGGCAATAAACTGGACCCTTTGAATGTGGTTGACACTTAGGTGACTGTTACAGGGCCCCTGGCAGTGAAACCAGGACCCATCCCAGTTGCTTGAACAGTGTTTTTGGAGCCCACACCCCATAGTGGGATATCTTTCTCAGTCAAGATAAAAAATAGAGAGGCTTGGTCCTTCCAAAGCTTTGTATGCCAGACTTTGTTGACTCCAGAATGAGGACCTTACCCTCTCTGACTACTCAAAGTTGAAGGGAAGGGAGAGTGGTTGGAGAAGAAGACTGGGAAGGAGGGGTTGGTATGTGAAATGAAAACAAATTAAAAAAAATTAAAATAGAAACAAATTTTATGAGAATCATCCACAAAAAGAGGCTGGTTTTGCTCTCATTGTTGCTTTGTAAGGATGGAAAAACTTAGCCTAATATTTCCTAGACTCTGCCCCGTAGCAGTGAGAAGGCAAAATGTCATTCTTGACCATTTACAACAAGGTGGTTTACCAACAGCATCTGTGAGTGAATGAGAACAGGAAATGGACCTCGTCACACTACCCAGAAGCCCTAGTGAAAGCAGATTTCCTGGGCTAACTGCAGGCTTGGATAGTTCAAATTGATTGGTCTGCACTGGATGCTATGAGATGATTGGTTTGTGATGTGTGGGCTTTGTTGTAAACCTATAAAAGCTGTATGAACCCTGTACCCAGGATTCCTACTCCTCTACCCCACATGGAGTATGGCTGTGGACCCCAGTGCACTGGAATATAAAAGACCTCATGCTTTTTCATCAAGACCACTTCTCATGAGTGATTTGGGGGGACACCTTTCCTGAGTCGGGGTGTGAGGGTCCACTCCCTCAGCGGGTCTTTCAGTTTCAGTAACAAGGATTTTGAAAACAAATTCCTTCCCAGTTTTTATGTATTCAGAATGTGTGTGAAAGATGTTTCCCATGTGTAATTATTACATACCATAGTAGAGATTGTCAGATACCCTGCATCTGGAGGTGACGATGTATTGAGCCTAGAAAGGGTTTTGGGATCTGACTCAGGTCATCCCCAAGTAGAATATGTGCTGAGGAAAACAGTAAATGTGATTTCCAGATTGAAAACAACAAGAATAAAACAGAGTACATAAATAAAAATTAAACAATAATCATTGAGAACATGATGCATTAGTATGCATATTCTGTATAAGATAAATTTGCAACATGACTCAAATACAGTGCAAACTAAATTTCTAGCACCCTATAAAATGATAATTGATTACAAAGATTCATGCAAATGGGAACCAGTTAGAATCCCAATAGAATTATGAAAAATATAGTACATATGTTGATACAGCATGGCTTCTACATCTATAACAACCATGCAGTGATCGAGAGGTGTACAATATTAGGGAAAGAACAAAGGGGAGGAAGAGAACAAAAAATAAGTGGTAAATACCATCAACTTTAAAAAAAAATAAATACATAAAAACAAGAGAAATTCATCCACCTAACCTGAGATCTTGTGTAATGTTATCCAGCTACCTATGACTCTATGTGTTCACAACTTATATACACAGACTCTAACAAAATTAATGCAAAAGGTCACCTAAACTGTTCTGCTTCTGACCCTGAAGCGACTGATATTTGTTTCAAAGAGAGACACCCCATAGTCTAGATTTCTCTATGCAAATGGGGGTAATATTCTGCCATCATTCATATAATTCTATTTTAATGAACAATGTTATAAATTAATGAGTTCTGTTTATTAAACATATCCCTATAAATAATTGGTATCCAGAAAAAAAGTTTTTAAGAATCTTGGTCCCAAAAAAACCCACAGAGGGCATACAATCAGGTAGTTTAAGAAGGGGTAATCAAGAGGACATAAGGACATTGCCACAGACTTAAGAAATAAAGAAATATGTTTGTATAGACAAATTGCATTCATTTCTGGTTAATGTTCAAAGAGGAAAGAACCTACAACAGATGGTTATTTTTGTTGTTATTGTTTTTTTTTTGTCTTGTTTTGTTTTTTGTTGTTGTTTTTTTTAAGACAGAGTTTATCTGTGCAATAAATAGCCTTAGTTGTTTTAGGAACATCTCTGTAGACCCTGCTGGCCTTGGTCTCATATAGCTCTACTTTCCTGTGTCTCCTGAGTGCTGGGATTACAGGCGTGAAAAACCACAATCTCGCTCCTAAAACATTTTGCATTCCACATATGTTGCCTTCTTTAAGTTCTTTCAATGTCTGACCCCAGCTTATTCTTTGAGGAATTTAAATAGTGACAGTATACTGCAAGTTAGGCCAGTAAGGCAATATGAGCTTTCAACAGAAAAGATAGCACCATAATTATTTCATAGTACAGGAGTTACTTTGAATAGCAGATCTGGAGGAAAAAGTGTCAGAAGATAAGAAAAGTAGGGAAGGCAGAACAAAGAAAAGATTAAAGCTGGGACAGAGAGTAATTGCTTAAGCCATGTGTTATTCTAAGTAAGCTTCTCATGAGGAATAGCTTCTTGTATCCTACGTCTATTGGGAAATGTAAGGAAATGATAGACTTCTAAGAAGTCAACAGGAATTACCATTTGATGTGACAACCCTAGGAGAAGGCTACTCAAGCAGTGGAGTACAGGGGGGAAACAGGAAATCCCATTAACATTACTGACTAAGGCCACAGTGTCCATGGGCCTAATAAGCATAGCTCCATGTGGTTTCAATTAGAGCACACCAAGGATTTTTCAAACCTTTTCTCTCAGACTGTACATCCAAAACCACAAAAAATATCAGCCCTGTTACATAGTCCACAATAGTTCACTCAGACCTGTTTTGGCTGAATACTTTAACTATAGCAATTTGTATTCATGATAAGGTCTCTCCTCTATCCAGATTCTTGATAGCCCTCATCTGGTGATTCCAAGAAACTGCCCACCAGGAAAATTATGGATTATGTAGGAATGATTAACTGATTCCACATTGCTCACCTCAACTATCATTGAAGGAGGACATCTCAGCTTATATCCTTCCTCTCCCTTTCTGCACTGTGACTCCACTAGTATCCAAGTGGGTCATGAACTCAATCCTTGCACAAATCCCTCTTCATATATAAGTCTCCACACTAATCAGAGAACTTGGGAGTTCACTCAATTTCTGGTCTATTTTCCTTCTCACTGACCAGTCAAGGGCCAGGCAGGAAGAAAGTGTAGGTGTTTCTTCCCAGCACTGTACGTGAGACGCATGATTGGGAGTTCAAAACAATTCTCAATTATATAGCATAAGACAACCCAAAGTTACAAAAGACTTTGCTCTACTCAGAAATCAATAATAAACATCACTTGACAAAAGGAATGGAATAAGTAAAATCTAAGAAGCATAGGAGAGCAGCAACACAGAGATACAAGCAGTAATGTGTTTAAAGAATACATGTAAAAAGATGCCAATAGCTGGGTGGTGGTGGCACATGCATTTAACGCTAGTGCTTAGGAGGCAGATGGAAGCCTATCTCTGTGAGTTCAAGACAAGCCTGGTATACAAGATATAGTTGTGGGACAAGCGGCAGAGTCACAAAAAAATGGGGTCTCAAAAAAATAAATAAATAAATAAAAATTAAAACTAAAAAAGCTAGAAAAACAGACACCATCCTTGGCTAGAGGCCTCACTTGAAGAATGCCAGGCCACGGCTAGTTCCACGTATCAATGCCACCATCCTGAGTCCATGGTGCTGGATGCTTGCCCCCCATCGCTGGGTCTCTGCTAGAGAGGATTCAGGAGAGTGCCAGGCCCTGGCTAGATCCGCCTATCCATGCAGGAACATCTTGAAACACTGTGTACCAGGATCTATAACCCCCATTGCCAGGATTCTGCTAGAGGTGAGTCCCAGAAAAATTTGCGTGAAATTCCCCCCACACCCTAACCTGCAAATTCCCTGGACTGGCTCCAGATCATGCTCTGCCTGTGGCATGTCCACAGCTCAAAAACTCATAGGAAATAGATAATCTAACTTCAACAGAATTGAAGGGAAAAGCAGGGAAAATATATACACAAAACCACTGCCAACATCAAATCATAAACAAAAATCATTAATCAAAAATGTCCCTTACTTTCCCTCAATGTTAATGGTATTATCTCACTAATAAATAGAGAAAGGCTAACAGAATTAATATGGAAACAGGATCCATCCTTCTGCTGCACACAAGAAACACATCTAAGATTCAAAGATAGACATTACTCAGGTTAAAGGGCTTGGAAAAGATCTTCCAATCAACTTGACCCAAGAAGCAAGCAGGTTTGGCTATCGTAATACCTAACAAGTTAGACTTCAAACCAAAATCAATTAAAAGAGATGAAAACAGTCATTTTGTATCCATCACAGGAGAAATCCTAAGCACAAAACCTCAATTCTGAATCTCTACGCCCCAAATACAAATACGCACACATTCATAAAAGAAATGGTACTAAAACTCAAACCTCACATAAAACTACACACACTTAGAGTGGGAGACTTCAACACCCCACTCTCACCACTACACAGGAACGCCAGTCAGAAACTTTACAAAGAAACAAAAGAAATAACAGAAGATATGTTTCAATTTGGTTTCACAGACATCTATTGAACGTTCCATCCAAACCAAAAAATATATAAATTCTTCTCTACTCCACATGGAACATACTCTGAAATTGACCATATACGAGGCAACATAAAAATCCTCATGCGATACAAAAACATTTGAATATTTCCCTGTATCTTATCAGACTACCATGATTTATAATTGGAATTCAATAAAAACAACAACAAATCACAGAAAACCTACAAACTCATGAAAACTGAATAATGCTCAATTTCATCATATTTGGGTCTAAGATGAAATAAAGAAATTAAGGAATTCCTAAAATTCAATGAGGTTGTGGATACAACATACATGAATTAATGGGACACCTTGAAAGCACTGCTATGAGGGAAGTTGATTGCATTAAGTGCCCATATGAAGTAAACAGATGAGAGACACATTGGTGAATTAACAACACAACTGAAAACCTTAGGACACAAATGAAGCAAACTCAACCACCAGGAGTAGGCCCCATTATCAATTTTTGGGCTGAAAATAATAAAGTAGAAAACAGGAAAACATTACAAAATAAATAATTGCAATAAAGAGTTGGGTTTTTTTCAAAAAATTAACAAGTTAGACGAACCTTTATCCAAACTAAACAAAAAGCACAGAGAGAACATGGAAATTAACAAAATCAGAAACAAAAAGGGGTACAGAACAATAGACACTGTGGAAATCCAGGCAATTTTCAGGTCATGTTTTGGAATCATATACTCCACAAAATTTGAAAATTCAAAGGATATGGACAAATTTCTGGACAACTCTTACTTTACAAAATTAAATCAAGAATAGACAAGCAACTTATATTGACCTATAACAACTAACAAAGTAGGAATAATCATACAAAGCCTTCCAACATAAAAAAAATCCCAGAGCCAGATGTCTTTTTTCAGTGAAGAACTCTACCGAAAATTCATGGAAGAGCTAATATTAATACTCTTGAAACTGTTCCACATAATAGAAAAAGAAGTTTCATTACCAAACACTTTTTTTAGGCTACAATCACCTTAATACCCATTAACACAAAGACACAACTTAGAGAAAATTACAGACCAATATCCCTCCTGCACATTGATGCAAAAATGCTCAAGAAAATACGGGAAAACCGAATCCAAGAATATATCAGAAAAATCATCTACCATGATCAAGTAGGCTTCATCCTTGGGCTGCAGGGATGACTTCCCATATGAAAATATATCAAATATACCACTATATAAACAAACTAAAAATGAAAAATCATATGATCATCTCCCTAGATGTAGAAAAAACCTTTGACAACACTCAACAACCTTTCATGTTAAAGGTCTTAGAGAGATCAGGGAAAACAGGAATTTATATTTATATAAACATAATAAAAGCAATTTGTAGTAAACACAGAGTAAATATCAAGCTAAATGTAGAGAAGCTTAAGGTGATTCCTCTAAATTCATGACAAAGCCTAGGCTGCCCTTTTTCTCCACATCTCTTCATTATTGTATTTCAAGTGCTAGCTAAAGAAATAAGACAAGAAAAGGATATCAAGAGTATACAAATTGAGAGGAAGAATTCAATCTTTCTCTATTTTCAGAAGATATGATAGTTTAAATAAGCAACCAAAAATCTCTACCATGGTACTCCTACAGCTGAAAAACACATTCAGCAATTTATCAGCATATAAGATAAACAAAAAAAAAAAAAAAGATCATAGCCATTCTATATTCAGACAACAAAGGAGCTGATAAAGAAATCAGAGAAACACTGATTTCAACAAACTCAACGTGGGCTCTGAGTCTCGTGTTTGTGTTTCTTAGGCATTAGTTGCACAGCAAAAGAACAACATTGGTGCTGAAACCCAGGCAGACTCTCCTTGAGGGTCACTGGCAGCTGTCTGCTGGTGGGCGGCCAGCCAGAGACACTCAGGATCCTGTTTCAGATACCAGTACTCTGCCTCCACCCCCCACCCCCCACCCCCGTTCGCTGGAAATACCACCCCACACAGGCTTCAATTAGGTAAGGTAACCTTTTAAATTTTAACCCATTTCCTTAAGGTCTGCTACATTCCTCACGGGTAGAAGACATACCTAGGGTGGTATATCTGCTCTGCTCTCGAACTGCTGAGTCCTTCCGGCTTCTATTGGCCCTGGCAACGTTTTCAGGCTGACAGCTTCAAATAACACTCTGCCTTTCTCACTTATGGTGTGGCCACACTCTTGGGCTGGCGAGTTCCAAGACTACCTGGTCACTTTCCTCTCTACCCATGGGGAATAAACTGACTAAGGAAATATCCCCCACCACTCCAATGGGATGCCTGATAGAAAATTTAAAACCCTTTCACTTAATGCCACTTGTTAAGGCACCCAGACTTCTTTACCTTTGTACTAAAAAGAGGCCTAGATATCCCCTAGAAAATTCAAATTGGCCGCATAACGGCTCTCTAGATCCCGATATTTTACAAGATCTTTCAAATTACTGCCAGTGCACAGGTAGATGGAATGAGTTTTTTCTCTCTATTAAACAACCTCTTACCCTAAACTTGGTTCTGTTCTCTTCATACCAAACTAAAACTCCCCTGCCCGCCGCAGCTGCAGCCTGTCTCAGGGCAGTAGGCTGAGCTGAGGCAGCATCTACTCAAGACAAAATTGAATCTCAAAACTTTATGATTTCTGACAGCTTTTGGGGATATGTTTATGGCAGCTGCCATTTTCACAATGTGGCCGAGCCTCACCCCCCCCCCCCATGGTTCTTCCCTCTGCTACACCAGCCACCTAGGCACAGGGAGTCTAGCCAGCTTCTGCCACCAACAGAACCTGTAATTCATTTACCTTTTGCTTTTATTCTTTTATTTGCTTTATTCTTTATTCTTTGTCTCTAATTTCTTTTTTCACTATGTCATACATAGCTTCACATTCTAGTATCGTGGTAAATAAGGATCAGGATAAACAAACAGGCCGAACAGATGTTTATTCAGGGAGAAATAACTTACAACCTAGACAGATGAACACCAGGAAATTCAACCCGATCCTCTCCTGTCCAAGTCACGCCAGAAAGAGAGCGCCTTTCCTGGCCCCCTCTGACCTCCTTCCACAGGTCACTTCCGCCCATGGCTCCACCCCCCAATGGGTGTGGTCAGTGCCAGAGAAGGACTATCTCACTACATTCTAGTCCTTCTCAATTTTACACAGTCCTGTTTAATATATCTGTACATTTAACTTAAATTTAACTTTAAGTAAATGTAAGCTAACTTCATGCAACTTAAATTCAACTGTACTAAGTCTCAAATATTTCTAAATTGTTATGTGCCTTTTAATGGTGATAAATATTTAAGGTTATAAATGTCTATTTCAAGCTAACAAAATATTTATGCCACCCAGTCTTTCCTGTGAGCTGTTTATTAAGGTTAAGCCTCTATTATCAAAGGGAGTTTTTCTCTACCTCTTTGTCCTCTATGGTTATAAGTCTAACCTACTAAGTTAAAACCAGTTACAGACAGGCTGCAGGGCCCTGAGTAAAACAACCCTCCACAGCCTCTCAGCTTGGATCCAGTTTTCAAAACAGATTAATTACAGGGATATTTTGTATACTAAGGTATGCTAGACAGTCAGACAGCCCTCAAATGCTCAGAGATCTAGAGAATATGGCATTTAAAATGTTTCATTAAAAAACTTTTATAAAAGACACACAGGCCAGGTGCTGGCACCACCCATTTCCTCCAAGATGACTGATGAACACTGAAAGAAGCTCTACCCACAAAAGTGGCAATGCTAGCCACTGAGCAATCCAGCCTTTCATTTCATCCTTCACAAACTGTACACCTACATACTCTGGTCTGTGTTCAAACACATGACAGATTAAAACATACTGGGAAATAACAAAATAACTCCCCTTACCACAGTCATGTACTGTTTTTCATAGTGGTGACTCCAGCACTTGGTTGCTTACCCTGAATCCTATTGCAGTGTAAACAATTTTTCTTTTTCTGCACTGAAGGCAGAAGCAATGCTCCACATGCAAATGCTTTTCCTGTGACTGCACTGGATAGTTGGCTACTTGACTCTAATGGAAAATTTAAATCTCTTAGGTGTTACAGAAATTTAAGAAATTTGAAGGTATAGTACAGAAGACAGCAAGGCCATTGCTTTGGAGAGCAACAGCATGCAACCAATTCCACTTACATCAACATAAGAGATTGTCTCATAAACATTCTTCTAACATGATGAAATTACATATGTCCTAGCATTAATATGCTTTCCCATGGAGAAATCACTTCATCCACAGAGGAGATCCATAAAGACAAATATTTCTAACATAACATGTATCTATCTCTGGAAAATACTCAGAGAGGAGCCAGCCTAGACATAGTTTGCATTTCATATATGTTATCCTTTTTAAACGGCTTTTAAGTTCAAGCTCCGTTTTACACATTGAACAATTTCAGTAGGGACTGGAGACAGCATGTCTAGCTACTTAGGGAAATGGGAGGATTAAACAGCAAATGTGTTCCCAGTACTGTTCCTAAAGGCGACCAGATACCTGAAACTGAAGGACCTGTTCCACATATAGGATCCTGAGGAGAAGGTGATGGGGAATGAGGTAGATAGGAAACATAAAAGGTAAAAAATATTTTTTAAAAAGGTGGGATGGGAAGATGTGTTCAGACAATCAGGACAGAAAAGCAGGGACCAGATCTCAAAAAAGATAAATGATCTTTTGTCATGGCAGAATGCTATATGTTGGCTCCATAGATGTAGAATTTTATCCCTGAAACTCAGAGCAAACACTTGGCAAAGACATAATGAGAAAAGTAGTCTTAATGGAAAATTGAATATGTAGAGAGGAATTGAACTAGGAAGTATGTATTTGTGAGCACTATTGTTACCCAATACATCTTCAGTGAGCAGATAAAAACAAAACAAAAACCAACTGCAGTAATCAAGGTTCTCTACATGAAAAAGAATGTAGGATGAATCTCACCATATATGTAGAAAGTGGATTTATCAGCATGTCTCATAAGCTTTGATGTAGTTAGTCCAACAAAGTTTGCCTACCAATGGGAATCTGAAGAGTACAGCAGTTTTTTAGTTTATCATGATGGATGTGTCAGCTGGTCATTATACACCAAAATTCCAGAAAAGGAGGCTCTAGTGGTAGTAAAAGAATAAACTTGCTACCCAGAGCTAGGGTAAACAGCCAAAGAGGGAAAGCTTCCTCCTTCAATACCATTTATATCTGTAGGCTACCACCAGAAGGTTGATCTGATTTTTCCTTTATGTGATTTTGTTTTGTTTTTTGTTTTCAAAACAGGGTTTATCTGTGCAGGACTTAAATTCATTCTGTGGATTTGGCAGGCCTCAACCTAAGCAAAATCAGGCAGCCTCCTTTGACCTGGGATTAAACATGTGCACTGCCACAAAGCAGTTAAAGGTAGATCTCATCACATGTTTGCATACAAGGCTTCTGTATGGCTTTGGCAGTCCTGGAATATATTCTGCCAGTCTGAAGTTTCTCAGCTCTTAAATGGGAATCCTTTCCAACTTGTCATGAGTTCAAAATGCTCCAATAACTCCTATTATCCTTAAGATAATATCTTTCCTGCTAAAGGCACCTGTGACTTGAAGATGAATGTCTCCCACCTAAATAGCAATGATTTGGGATTAGACGGGTTAACCACCCTAAAGGGAGTAAGTACAGCAATGGGGTGCCTGAAGGCACATAGTATGTGCAATTATACTGTGCCTTTAGCATTAGTGGAAGCAATTTCTGTTTTCCCTTTATACATATTAATAGAAGTCCCCTTCCATTACCGCACCTTTGTTAGACTACTTAAGTTTGGTGTATGAATAAAATGGAGCTTTCAGGATTGACTTAATCTGCCTTCCTGACATTATATTATGTCTCTGTCTTCCTTTCATCAATGATAGCTAGTCTTCCACTTGTCCACACTCACGGACACAGAAAAGGACAAGGGACTGAGCTGCTGTTTCTGATTACAGTCCTACAAACTTCTTGATATTTGTGTGGAGATCATAAGTCAACATTGTGGGGTCCACTTTTGGCCTACTACCAGGACAAATGTAGACTCATAAAATTCTCATTTTCCAGGGAGGCACATAGTAGAAAATGTATTGCGTCTTTCAAATGAAAATGTCTCTATGAAAGAAACATTGACTTCTTATATGACCACCTTATAGCAGAAATAGGAACCGAGTATATGGGAGTGTTTTAGAGATGGAGAAAATTCCATATTTACCTGTTATTTTGTTTTGCATTCTAATTCTATTAAGACCCTTGGTATAGATTATTTACTGTTTTCTTTTTTTGTTTGTTTGTTTTTGTTTTCATAAGTACTCAAACTGAATAAATATGCTTTAAATTTTCATTAATTTTACTTTTGTATTTTTTTCTCTTCTTTTTAAGTATAGTATTACTGTGACATCCTGTCTTAACTAGAACTTACATTATAGATTAATTTGTCCTAGGACATGAGAGATATCTGTCCACATTGAATCCAGAGTGCTGGCATTGTAGTTTGGCTTGTCAATAGAAGTTAGTTCATTAGCTTGGCTCACTTATGATGAATGACTGAGCCTGGTTGTTAGTTTAGCCAGACAACAGGCTCTGGTCCTAACTTCAGTAAAAGAAGATAGTATCCATTAAGTGCAGGTTTTCTGCCTCAAAGTCCATTGTCTTCCAAATATGGGAAATATTATTTTTCCTCATCATTTAGTCTGTTAAAACTCACCAAATGCCTTGGAAATGTTCTATATATTACTGCCAATGGTGACAGCCAGGTCCACAGAGATAAGAGGTTTATTATACAGTTAAGTGTAATTCTTCATGTTATTTATCCCATCATTCTAATGTCTCACTAAGTTAACTTGAAGCCGTAAAGCCAGTCATAGTGGCAGATGCCTTTAGTAATGGCTCTTAGAGAGTGGAGGTAGGAATTATAGGATTTCACAGTCACCCAAGAAAAAAGTGGTCCCTGGGGTATAGTTTTCATACCACAGTCAAAGTTAGTCTGTGACTGCTTGAGGACAGTGTCCATAAACTTTCCCAAAGCTCTGGGTCTTCGGGGCCATGGCACCAGCAAATATTAGCTAAGTTATTCACCCCACCTTATTTCCTATTCTTACTTTTAATGAATTCTGTTAAAATAGAATCAAAGTTATTTTACATATCCATATGTGTTTCCTCTCCCTCTCATGTATGCACCAATCCAAAAGTCATTTGGGGTATGGACAAGGCCCAACCCCATGTATCTAGACTGAGTGAATATCATCCATAGGGATTGGGCTCCTGAAGTCTTTCATACATCAGGGATACATCCTGATTCCACTGCCAGAGGTCCCTTACACTTACTAGGCCTTCTAAATGAGATGCACCTTTAGGGGTGTTAAGTCAGTCATATTATGGTTTCCCAACTATCAGATTGGGGTTCATGAGCTCCACACTGTTTTACTTAGGTGAGTCTGAGGTTTTCTCCAACCTGGTCTTGACCCCTGTACTTATCACTCCTCCCTCTCTGCAACTGGATTCCAGGAGTTCCATTTAGTGCTTAGCTGAGTATGATTGCTTCTGTTTCAGTCAACTACTAGATGAAGGCTCTAGAATATCCTATAAGGTATATATCAATCTCATTATAGGGAAGGGCATTTAAGGTAGCTTCTGCACAATTGCTTATATTCTTATTTGGGGTCATCCTTGTAGATCTCTGGACATTTTCCTAGTGTCAGATTTCTCTTACCACCTATTATATCTCCATCTAGTATGGTATCTCTTTTGTTGCTCTCCTCTATTGTTTCCAAAACTCAGTCTTCTTGATGCCTCTTGTTCTCCTCTCCCATTCTCTTTCTCCTAACTCTCTCTCCCTTCACCCAATGCTCACAATTTTCCCAGGAGACCTTGTCTCTTTCCACTACGCTGGGGACACAATGGCAGGCCTTTCAAGGGTGAAGTCTGAAGTGAGGTGAATCCAGGGGAGGGCCCCTCCACCCTTGACACCCTGAGGGCATTGCTTGGACAGTGCTACCAAACACTGCCAGGACTCGAACCAGCCTCTCTCCAACCGCAGCTCAATGTTAGGGCTGAAGCTTTACACAACCTGCTTTGTCCATCTCTCAAGGAATAGGTGCCGATGGTCTACAGGATGGCAGCTAAAGGAAACCTTGTAAACCACACCTCCTGCTAAAAGCAATCCCACAAACTCCTGAATCCTTGCTCTCCATATCATCCCTGGCAAGAATAAGAAGCCACACTTAAACTAATGTCTGCATACCCAGGAAGGCTGGGTTGTTGCTTGGAAACCCTAATGGCTTCTGTGTCTATTCAAAGAGTTTAGAATGTTTGGTAGTCCTGACCGAAAGCTGCCCTCAAATTCTGTGTCTTTTCTGTTCATTTAGTTCTGTAACTCAGGCTTCAGTAGCCAATCAGAGCTTCAAGCATAGCCACCAGTCATAGGGGAGGTTTCTTCCCCAATCTTATATGTTGTGCCTTTGGTACAGAGTATGAAACCTGAAGGTGGAGAAGCTTGGGCTGATGTCTCTCTTGCTCTCATTATCTCTCTTTTCTCTCCCTCTCTCTCTCATGCTGTCTTTCTTGCTCTCTCTGTCTCTCTGTCTGTCTGTCTCTCTCACCCTCTCTCTCTCTCTTTGTCTCTCTCTTGGGTTGCAGATTACATCAGAAGGGCTGACCAGTTTGTCATTTATGTTGGGTGTAGAGAATTTAGTAAGAACCATGCTCAACCAAAAAAAAAAAAAAATGGATTATTGAAATTAAAGAAAAAAGTATGATGGTTAAAATCTTCACCAAGTTGTTTCCATGATTTTGATTTCCTCTTTCATGAGCTCTTCTCTATCACTTCATATCAAGATGATAGATAAAGGATAGAGATAGCGTTAGAGATATGGACAAGAAAAATTATAGAATGTTCATTGCCAGGACCCATGTCAGGATTTTGAAAAATTCGGTAGTTCTTGCTACTAGAATAATTCAAGAGGCTAACATTCTTGGGAACAAGTGTGAGCAAACACAAATCCATGCACTGGCATTACATAATTAAAATTAAATCAAATCATTAACCAAACATATTTTTACCTGTGAGTATACAATACTGTGAGCACTCATTCTTGTAACCCAGGTACTTAGGTGTTTAAAGTCTTAACAGTTTCCTCCAATATGAATTGCTTTATGTAATATGAAGCAAATGTGTAGGATTGGATTTAGAAAAATCACTAATCTCAATGAGGCTTTTTAAATGGTTAAAGTAATGAGTGAAGGTACCCCCATTTTAGGGCCTCTGCTAAAGAGACCTCAGCTGGAGAGTGCCAGGTCCCAGCTAGATCTGCCTATCAATGCGGAATCATCCAGAGTATCAGCCCAGTATTTTTCATCCATTGCCAGGCCTTGGCTAGAGACCTCAAATGGATTTTCCGGTCCCTGTCTCCATGGGACCACTCTGAGTTCTTGCAGGGTGGATCCTTGACCCCCATTGTAGGGCCTCTGCCAAAGAGGCCTCAGCTGGAGAGTGCCAGGCCCAGGCTAGATCTGCCTATCAGCTTAAGGAACATCCTGGGTCCCAGCCTTCAAAATCTTTGACTTTCATTGCCAGTCTTCAGCTGGAATCTGAACTTATATCCCCATTGCCAGGCCCTGACTGTGGAGAGAACTCCTACAGAGCTTGGACCACCCAGAGCTACAGACAACAAACTTCTGACCTACCAAAACACACCGGGGAAGAAGGTATGGGAAGATGGAAATACAATAAAACACCTAAAAAAGAATGACAAGAATAACAGCACCAGAATCTATGGAATCTACACCAAACAAAGCAGATGAAGTAGAAGAGAACAAATAAAAAATTATTGCCATAAGAAATGATAGAGGCCCTCAAAGAAGATGAAAAAAAGTACTTTAAGAAACGGAAGAAGAAACAAACAAAAAAAAAATGGAAAAAATGAACAAATTTCTTGAAGAAAGTACAGAAAGCCAGAAAAAACAATTAAGAAAGTGAAGGAAATGGTTCAAGACTTGAAAACGGAAATGGAGACAATAAATAAAACGTAAACCGAAGGAATGCTGGAAATAGAAAAACTTGGAAAATGATCAGGAACTACAGATGCAAGCATAACCAACAGAATTCAAGAGATGGAAGAGAGAATCCCAGGCACAGAAGATAGCATAGAGTAAGTAGATTCATTGACCAAAGAAAATCATAAATCCAACAAATCCTTAACACAAAACACATGGGACACCGTGAAAAGGCTAATCTTAAGAATAATAGGCATAGAGGAAGGTGAGAAAGCCCAGCTCAAAGGTGCCAAAAACATATTCAACAAAATCATTGTGGGAAAACTTTCCCAATCTGAAGAAGGACATGCCCATGAAAGTACAATGAGCATACCAAACACCCCCCCCCCAAAAAAAAAAAACCTCGACATACCTCGACATATAATAATCAAAACATCTGACATACAAATAAAAAAAATTACATTAAGAGCAGTGATGGAAAAATTCCAGGTATCATATAAAGGAAGACCTATGAAAATTACACCTGACTACTCCATGGAAAGCCTCAAGGCGAGAAGGTCCTTCATAGATGTTCTACAAGTACAAAGAGTCCACGGATGCCAGCCCAGGCTACTATACCCAACAAATCTGTCAATCACTATAAATGCAGAGAACAAAATTTTTAAAGACAAAGCCAGATTTTCACAATACGTATCTACAAATCCAGCCATACAGAAAAATTTGGAAGGAAAACTCCAACCCAGGGAAGTTAACTATGCTCACAAAGATGTAGGCAAAAGATAATCCACTGCACCACAACTCAAGGGTAAAGCAGGACTGATAAATTCACAATACCACTGCCAGCAACAAATCTAAAACAACCAAGCATTAACAATCCATGGTTCTTACTCTCCCTCAACATTAGTGGTCTTAACTTGCTTGTAAAAAGACACAGGCTAACAGTGGATATGAAGACAGAATCCATCTCACTGCTGCATACAAGAAATACATCTAAGCTTCAAAGACAGATATTACCTCAAGCTAAGAAAAGATCTTCCAATCAAATGGACCCAAGAAGCAAGCAGGTGTGGCTATCCAAATTCTAACAAGTTAAGCGTCCAACCAAAATTAATCAAAATAGATTAAAACAGTCATTCCATGTCCATCACAGGAGAAATCCATCAACACAATTCTGAACAATTATGATTCAAACACAAAGGCAACCACATTCATAAAAGAAACTCGACTAAAATTCAAACCTCACATAAAACCTCACACACTTATATTGGGAGACTTCAACACACCACTGTCACCACTAGACAGGACCACCAGTCACAAACTTAACAAAGTATACAAAAGAATTAACAGAAGTTTCGTCTCAATTGGGTTTAACAGACATCTACAGAACATTCCATCCAAACACAAAAGAATATAAGTTCTTCCCTGCTCCACATGAAACCTTCTCTAAAATTGACCAAATAGTAGGTGGCATAACAAACCTCAACAGATACAAGAGAATTGGAATAGTCCCCTGTATCTTATGTGAACAGCATGCTTTAAAAATTGGATTACAACAACACAAATCGCCGAAAGCCTACAAACTCATGGAAACTGAACAATGTTCAATTACACCATACCTGCGTCAAAGAAGAAATAAAGAAATTAAGGACATCCTAAAATTCAACAAGAATGAGGACACAACATACCCAAACTAATGGGACACCTTGAAAGCAGTGGTACCAGAGAAAATCAATGTACTATGTGACCATATGAAAAAAAAAAAAAAAAAAAAACAGAAGATAGTCACAATAGAGAATTAACACCCCAAATGAAAGCGTTAGGAGAAAAAGAACAAACTCACACGGGAGGAGTAGACACCAGAAAATAATAAATTTGAGGGCTGAAATCAATAATACAGAAACCAGGGAAACAATGCAAAAAAAATCAATATAACAAAGGGTTGTTTTTTTCAGTAAAATCAACAAGCTAGACAAAACTTTACCCAAACTAATGAAAAAGCAGAGAGAGAACATACAAATTCACAAAATCAGAAATGAAAATGGGGACATAACAATGGACACAGAGGAAATCCCGGAAATGTTCAGGTCATACTTTGACATACTGTGACCTTAATATTTACAACAAATGTATGGTGATCAAGAAGGTATACAATATTTGAGAAAGGATAAAGGGGAGATGCAGAGACAATGACAAGAACAAAAGCTAGAAAATATAATCAACTTTTTATCAAAACACCAGAGGAAACTCAGTCAGGAAAACCAAGATCTTGAACAATGTTAACCAGCTACACATCATGCCAGTTGTTTAGATCTTAAATAAAAAGAATTCACAACTCCCACAAAATTAATTCAGAAGAATGCTCACTCTCTTTTGCTTCTGTTCCTCCATGTACTACATTTTTCCCAACAGAGATGCTTCATGGTTTAGATCTCTCTCTAAAAATGGGGGTAATATCTTTCTATGCTTATGCAAGGCTCCTTGTGGTTTAAGGCAAAACCAGCCCCATGATGCCCACAAAAATATTAATACAGAAGAATGATTGAATTTCTGCTCCTGAACACATGTACAATGCCTGTCCACACACTAAACACCATGCACACTAGAGAAAACTGCAGATAAGAAATTCCTTTTTTCCCAGGAACTCAACTTTCCTGAAACATGCTATTATGGTAGCTAGTGAATGTGGAAAGTTAAATAAGCTGTGATCATGTATTGCTGAAAGATGATTCCAATGACATATTTCCACTGGTTTATAAACTGTGTGTGACACATAAAGACAAATCTGAATGTGGAATGCAATATTCATGAATTCCATAAGCAAACTTTCCGTTTTTCCCTTGGATGTTCCCAAAACATACCAAAAGAAACCTTGTCATTCATATTGAACAACAATATTTGTTTCCCCTTGGATTGTTTGTTTTGTTTTGTTTTGTTTTTTCCTTTGGTTTTCAAAGCAGGGTGTCTCTTTAGGTTTGGGTGGGTCTTTTTATGTTTGGGACCCACACTAAAACTCTCTTTGAAAATCATACTGACCTCAAACTCACATAGAGCTTCTTGCCTCTCCCTCTCAAGTGCTTGAATAAAAGTCTTGCGCCACCACAGCCCAGTGTGGACACAGAGATTTCACTCACCCAAGGGAACCTACACTCAGGGAGGATAAGAGGAAAAGGGCTATTGCCCAGGTCAGCACAGGGCACGTCTTCCATTCCTGTCCCTGCATAAATGACATCTAGGCTCTGAAGCTTACACACTGACCATAGTATTGGGCTGTGGATTACATTGTATCTTCTATACGAAAGTCAGCAATTCGGTTTCATTATCTCATCAGTACTTTATCAAGATTATTGATTGTCCTTGTCTATGGACACCAAGAAATGGCCAGTCAGACATTGTGTAAACCATCTACAATTGAATAGGCTCCACACTGATATTTCCACCAAAGGAAAACAAGAAATTGCACATGTTCCTTCCTTCCCCCACCTCTTTCTGCATTGTGCATACACCAGCTTCAAAGTTGTTAAATGAACTCAATTCTTACATATTCCTGTGGTCATTTGCCTGGGGAATTGGAAAACAGTCAATAAGTAAACTTTATTTCCTTCTTAGTGAACATTCAAAGCTTTTTCCTAAAGGAATTGTAGGAGTTTCTTCCCAGCATGAGGTAGCAAAGGCAGGAGTAGCTGTGATCAATGCAAAGCTCAATGACATCACACCATTGGCTACTCGCAGCTCAATATATCCAAATTTTATTCAACAAATCTGGTCTGTCTTCATTCACATGACATGATTCAGTACACCCTGAGTATTTAAAGAAGAAAACCACTGAATCTATAAAGTTAGGATTTTCATTCCTGTGTATAATTTCTAAGACAGGGTTTCTCTGTGACTTTTAAGGTTGTCTTGGAACTAGCTCTTATAGAACAGCCTGGTCCCTAACTCACAGAGGTCAACCTGTCTCTGCCTCCTTGGTAATATTCTCCCAGTCACGGATTCCAACCCTAGTCTTGACAGTGACATTCAGGGATGAAAAACTCTTATTCTACTTGCAAGAAAGAGATCCCCCACAAATTTCATATATATATATATATATATATATATATATATATATATATATATATAAACAGTTAATTGGATTGGCTCACGGTTTCAGAAATTGAGTCCATTTTCATCATAGCAGGGAGCAAGATTTTAAGAAGAATATGGTGCTGGCTACATCTTGATATGCAGGCCTCAGTAAGACATCTTATATACTTGCCCATATCCAAAGCATAGGAAACCCCAAAACCATGACCAGTGATACTCTTCTTCTCAAAATGCCAAAGTCACTGCAACAAAGCTCCTCCTTCTACTACTGCCATTCCCTATGAGATTATAGGTGCAATCACATTCAAACCATCGCAATGCAGCAATCACGGCCATCTTTTATGATGGATACAGCAACTGACATCCACCCTGTTTCTCCTTGCAGTGCATGCAATAAACTATTCTTTCTGCTCTGGTCTAAAGGCAGCATCCATGCTCCACATGCAAATTCTTTTTGCTGTAAGTGTAATGGACAGTCAACTTCATGACACATATGGACAATTTTAAAACACTGGGGTCATACTTTTTTATCTTGTTGTCATTGAGATCATTTGTGATGTAGAGGTGGATTATATTTTAAATCAATGTGCAGTGTTACAGCCTAATGAGTTCCATTTATTAAATATCACCTTAAAAGTAATTGGTATCCTCAAATTAGGTGTTTAAGATGCTTGGTCAAAAAAAAAATCCTTCTACCTTCTGAGGGTATACAGTCTCTTAATTTAATGAGGTATGTTTAAGGTGAAAGAATACAGTGCCCTTGAAAGCAACATACTGGGATCAAATGAACCATTGTCAATGAGTAATCATGTCTCAGAAAATTAATTCTAAAATGCTGGGAGTAAAGCTGTTCTAGACTTTGCCTTTCCAGTAAGAAATAACTGCATAGACTAAAAAGGTTAAAAGAAAGAAAACAAAAACAAACAAACAAAAAACAAAACAAAACAAAAAAAAAAAAAACTCTGTAATGATAGCATGCAACCATCTCTCACTAATGTTCCAAGAGGAGAAAGCCTACAACAGATAATTTTCTGGGGCAGGGTTTCTCTGTTTCCCTGTGCTGTAGCCTCAGTTGTAGTGGGGCTAACTCTATATAGCGCACTAGTCTCAAACTCACAGAAATTGGCCTGCATGTGCCCTCAGAGGGCTGGGATTAAAGGCATTCATCATCACTTCCTGGCTTCTAAAAAATATTTTGCATTCTACAATTGCTGCCACTTTTAAGTTCTTCCAGGGTCAGATGCCAGCTGACAATTTGAAGAATTTAAATAGGGTCAGGAAACTGCAAGTCGGGCCAGTAAGGCCATGAAAGTCTTCAACAGAAAAGATAGTATCATAATGATTTCTTAGTACACCAGTGACATGCAACAGCAAGTCACACTTTAATGACAGTTTCTGACACAGATGTACCAGAGGATGAGGAAGATAGGAAAGGCAGAACAAAGAGAAGATGAAACCTGGGCAGAGAGGTCTTGCTTAACTTATATCTTATTCTATGTAAACTTCTTATAAAGAATTGCTACCTCTTTACTGCTTCCAGGAGGAAATGAAAGGGAATGTGAAAACTCTAGAAAGTAAGCAGGAGTAAGAGTTGTGTTCTAGAGGATCTGAAATAACACCTACACAAAGGCCCTGGCCCTAGACAATTGCAATCCCTCCTCCTTGTTTTATAGGAGGAGCTCTATTTTATTCTGCATCTCTCAGGGCATGATGGAAAAGTCCTAAGGCACAGCCCCCTGGTTGTTACTGTTTCTGCCAATCAAGTTTCATATTGTGGGAAGAAGCACTGATCCAATTCTATGATTGAGGACCTAAACTGAAAGTATTGCTTGCTAAGCCCAACCCTCAAAACAAAAGGATTTTCCCTTTCAAACAGTTGTCACTTGGGTTTATCTTGCCCATCTGGGAGAACTTTGATTTTCTCTAGAACACTAGCCCTTTCTGCCACAACAGGCCCTTATATTCAGTGTGACCAAACAATGTCACCTGAGCTGCTTCTAAAAGTGTTGTTTTGTCATAAGGATATGGGCCCGGGGGCTCTTTGTGAATGAGGAGTTTTTCCTTTGTCATGGTTTGGAGCCAAATATCCTGGACAATCCTAGAGATAAAACTTATATTTTAGCATCTTAATCTCTAACATGCCTTATTATTACACTACTTATCTTTGGGCTATTTTATAGGCAGCACTCCCTCAGCTAAATCATATTTTGTGGGTCTGACTATCCATATAAATAGGTAAGTCTTTTATATGTACAATTCTACTCTTCTACATCACAGTTTAGTAGTGGAGTACAATCCAACACAAGAATGCCATGTATGGATATGTTCGTGACCCATGCCTATAATATCACTCTCAGGAGGCAGAGGTATGTACATCTCTATGAGTTTGGGACTAGCCTGCTCTACAGAGCAACTGTCATGCCATGCTCCAATGCTATACCTAGAAAAAACTTGTCTCCCTGGAACCAGGATATATCCCTGGAGCATGAAAGGATTTTGGGAGAGATACTCCCTTATCCTAGAGGCAGGAGGGAGGACATAGTCCCTACTCCAAATGACTTGACAGATTTTTGACTCCTCCTGGAAGGCAAGACCCTCCCTGTGGAGTGGGGACAGTAATGGGACAGGAGCCGAATTTGGAGGCATGGGAGGGAGGGACTGGGAACTGCGATCCATATATAAAATCTGATCTCCAAAATACACAAAGAACTCAAGAAACTAGTCAACAAAACACCAAATAACCCTATTAAAAAATGGGTTACAGAACTGAAGAAAGAATTCTCAATAGAGGAAATCAAAATGACTGAAAGACACTTAAGGAAATGCTCCACATCCTTAGCTATCAGGGAAATGCAAATCAAAACAACTTTGAGATAATATCTTAATCCTGCCAGAATGGCTAAAATTAGAAACACCAATGAAGACTCATGTTGGAAAGGATGTGGAGAAAGAGTTACACTCCGCCACTGCTGCTTGGAGTGCAAACTCATACAGCCATTTTGGAGATCAGTATGGCGGTTCCACAGGAAAATGGGAATTAGTTTACTACAGGACTCGGCAATCCCCCTCTTAGGCATATACCCAAAGGATTAACATCCATGCAACAAAGACATCTGTTCAACTACGGACATAGAAGCACTATTTGTAATAGCAAGAACTTGGAAGCAACCTAGATGCCCCTCAAATAAAGAATGGTTAATGAAGATGTGGCACATCTACACAATGGAATTCTACTCTGCAGAAAAAAACAATGGTATCTTGAAATTCGCAGGCAAGTGGATGACACTTGAAGAAACCATCCTGAATGAGGTAACCCAGTCACAAAAAGAGGAACACAGTATGTACTTATATATGGATTTTAGACTTAGATGAAAGGATCACCAGCCTATAATTCACACCACCAGAGGAACTAGGATACAAGGTGTATTCTAAGAGATTCATATGCAGTCCCTCACAGAACTGGGAAGGGAAAAGTCCCCTGGAGAACAGGGGAAGTAGGGGGGGGCAGCGAATGGAGAGAGAAGTAGGAGAAAATGAGGGGGAGGAAAGGAAAACATGTGTGACCAGGAAGATTGAGCCTGGTTAGGAATAGAAGACAGGAAAGAGAGAGACAGAAACAGAGAGGGAGCACATAAAAGAGGGAGCAAATATTGGTTTGAAGATAAAATTGAACACAAACAAAGGTCTAGAGAACTACAAGACTGCCCCCAACTAACAATTTGAGCTTCCGTGGAAGGGCTACCATAAATGAAGGACAAGTTACTGGGGAAAAGGATTTCTATTTTTGTTTCCACAGAAAATGAAAAGATGTGGATTCCTTCCAGACTAATGTGGATTGTTCAAGCCAGACCACCAGAAACAGAGTACAAGGTGATCCTACATTCAAAACAGCTAAACAAAGCAGCCTTACAAACTACAGCCAGGATTTCTGAATCTTCTTCGAATACCCCATGACAGTGCCCCTTACCAGCAGGAAGTCGTTTGGAAAGAACAATTCACACATTCCCAAATATTGTCTATAAATGTTTGTTTTCATTTAAATGGACTTTGCTAAATAAAATAAAATAATAATAAAAAAACTACTAGCTACAATTATGAGGCAAGCCAGGAGATAGTGTCAAACATATGCCTTTAATCCTAGCTATTGGAATGCTGAGGCAGTTTGATCTCTCAGTTCAAGACCAGCCTGGTCTATATACTGAGTTCCAGAAAAGCCATGGGTACACTATGGATTTGATTTCCTCTAGTGGGATATCAAGTTCTCTTCATTTGATATTTTCCTGTATAGAATAACCATTATTAAATATTCCTTGGTCTTGATTGAAAAAAAATAATAAATATGTAAAAATCAAAGAAAAAAGCTATATCAAAAAATCAAAAATAAATAAATATAAGTATGTACAGAAATAATGAAAAAGTCTTTTATAAGATACACACAAATAACTAAACATAAATCTTGTACTTAAGAATTAAATGTGTACTGCAGAAGTTGTAGAAGACACTGGAGAAATTAGGACTCTCCAGGTTTGGCTACTTGCCATCCTATGCACCAAAAGAACTCTGGTGCTGACTATCAATCTCTTTCTACACAAAGCTCTCTGATGGAAATCAAATGCTTTCCACTGTGTGAAATATTCATACCCCAACACCCAGGTATGGGGAGTTGCTAGGACCAGATGGTAGTTTACAGAACACTGAATGTGGCCAAATTTTCCCAACAAGCAACCTGTAGGGCCTGCCACACCAACTCCCAGGCCTCCCCATCCCATTCTGCCCATCTGAGGATAACATCCCCTCACTCACCATGTTGTGGCTTCTGTTCTCATCCATGGTCCACTCACAATGTACTACAGTACCACTAGCAGAACAGAAATCAATACACTGGCAGTTGTTCCACTTAAAATGAAGCCCGAAGCAAGAGTAACAGCCTACAGTGTGGTTATAGGAAGTGTCCTGCAATGCCTGTGACTGGCTGGTTGGCCTGGTTTTGCTGACTGGCTGGTTAAGCTTGAAGAAGAGCACTTCCCCAAGGGTTAGAGTGTGCTTAAAGACACATCACAGGGTTCCTTGGCTCTGGCATCTACTCAAGACTCAGACGTTGTAGACACCTGTAGGGACACAAATCTCAATGTCACTTACTACTGTCTAAAACAGACAACCCCAATGTCTTCCAACAGTGTGAGATCATCCTCTTCTCTTCCACACAATGTGCAGATGTTGCAGATACAATCACACAATGCAGACTGGAATGATTAACTTATTCAATAGAGAGAAGGGTGCCCAGATTATTAAAATCTTGAGAGATTTTAGGGCATATGGCACAGAAGAAGTTTTTTCTGTGGCTTCTTGCTAAGGTCAGGGGACCTGGGTGTACATTTTATCTAGTTGTCACAGACACTTCAGGAAACCATGAAAGGGAAGGAGCAATATCACAAAGAAGATGATATATCTTTTTCCTGTTAGCTGCTTGGGTGATAGCTCTAATGCGTTTGGGAGTTTTATTCCTGAAATACTTGACAAAAGAGTAATAATAAAAAGTGTTGTCTTCATCGTAATTTGAATACTCTAATACCTGTTGGAAAGAGAAGGCAACACCCATACCTAAACACTGAGTCAAAATAGAATACAGATGCAGATGGAGCGGATTAAGACCAAGTGGCAGAAACATTGAGACAGCTGACCTGAAGAAAGAGGAGCTAATGGGTCCCCAGGCTGATAGCTGGCAATCCAGCATGGGACTGACTCAGGCTTCCCTGAATATGGGTCGCAGCCAGAAGGACTGAGCAGTACTAGGGACCTCAGACAGTGGAACTAGGATGTATTCCTGGTACACAAAAGAACCTCGCAGAGAAATTCACCATGGAGGAATACTGCCTTAACCTAGATACAGGAGAAAAGTCCTAGTCCCTACATCAAATGACATGACAGATCTACATGACCCCACCTGGATGGCATTGCCCTACATGTGGAAATTTGGTGACGGGATGGGAGGGCAGGGTGGTCAGAGTGCATGTGAGGGAGCAGAGAGTGTAAGTGGGAGGGGTGGAGGGAGGTGTGGAGAGGGAACTGGGATCGACATGTAAAAAACAAACAAACAAACAAAAAAAAATTCCCAGGCAAGGAACTTTCAGGCTGGTGGTAATGCAGAAAACCAGGGTAAACAGCACCCAGCCCCTCCTGATACAGAAGTCCTAAGCCATGATCATCCAGGATCCATGCTGTGTTGCTGGAGGCCTAGGTGCATTGGATCAGCTGGTGGGCATTCAGAAAGAAGAGAAATTCTGATCTATGGAGGTGAATAACTGAAGCTGCCCCTGGCCCTTCCCTCCTCTCCTCAGGTGGCAGTGACTGTGACTGGAGGGACCACAAAGAAGCATGCAGGTACGGGGTGGGGGGGTGAGGTAGAGGATAAGGAGGTTTTTGGGGAGAAAAAAATATAGTAAAGGTTTTTATGTCAACTAAAAAATACAACTATCAAAATCTATGGTAAATAGATGTGATGGCTATGTGCAGACTTGCTACAATCAGTCTGAAGCAAAGAAAACAAAATAAGATAACAGTGGTCTAGTAAACAATTCAAATGGGCCTGGAGATTTATACGTAAACGCAACTCATCAAAGTAGCACAGAGAACATCAGAAGGAACTTCAAGTGTTACAAGTATGAATCCACTTCTCTAGGCAATAAAAGATAGAACAGGAAAAAGGATTGGCCAGATCCAGAAGAGTAGAAAGGAGATAAAAATAAAATTATAATGAAAGATAATATAAAAGGAGAGCTGGTGTACCCCACATAATCTGTAAAAGGAGCCAACAATTAAGAGAGCAAAGGGTGCAGAGAGGTTCAGGGGAAAGCACCATAGCAAGAAGGTAGAGTCAGGAATTAAATAAATAAATAAGATTTCACTTCAGGCATGCAACTCTGAGTAAGATTCAGTTATAAGAAAAAAGAAAAACAGAAAAGGAGAGATTTATCTACACTAGGGATGTCTGAGAAAATCAGAGAAAAAGACTACAGGTCATGTTAAAAGTTATAGAGGTTCAAAGAAAAGTAGTAAATAGGTCAGAGGAAGATATAAACTGTTTGCTGTGGGCTCTGATATCTACAAATATAAATTCAAGATTAGTAATATGAGTTAAAAATTTTGACCATACCAGGTTAACTGTTTAAAAGTTCCATTTATTTCTCTCAAGAAAAATATATGTACTTGTCAAAAAGTTCTATCTGTGTTTCCTGTTACAAACCTGTTTATTGCAAGAGTAGAGTTAAAACAAAAATGGTTTAAACATTTTTGCTGTCCAATGCTAACAGCCCTCATCTAAAAATTTATCTCTGAGCACTGGTCATTAAATTCAGATTATCAGAAAATCAGATGTCCTTTTAACGTAGATGACATTAATACTGTTTTATGTCTAATGCTGTTAAAAATTGAAACCAGTTAAACTGTTACAATTAGCAACACTGGAAATTAACATAAATTTAACAGTCACTCAGGTCATAATGGTTTTAAAGACATAAAGGGTGCTTAAATTTGATATTACAAAAACAAATTACAGGATGTTTCATTGTTTTATAAGACAGTTTTTAAATGTTTAAATTCAGAAAGTTACAATTTATTTGTGCTTCTATTACACTGTTAATGTTTGTAGTTAAATCAAAGGGCTAAAATTTAAGATCACAGCCATAGACTGTATATACCAACCAAAAGTTGAGATGCTCATTTTTTATGATACAAAAGGAATCCATCCTTGGTTTTGCTAAATTTGGAAGCATAAGTTATTTAGATAAACTGAGTCACACAGCAGTTTTATGTTTCCCTAAAAGGAGTTTCAAAATAAAATCAGTATTTTTAAAGCTAAAACTGACAATGCAAATTTCTAGTTTTATAAAGGCTGTTTATAAATGTTTGTTTTCATTTAAATGGGGTTAGTTATAAAATTTTCTCTCTGAAATCCTAATTTTCTCACATACATTTTAATGCTGATTGTTCAAATACAATGCCTGCTGACAGATAGGACGCAGCTCAGACTGTATACAGGCTCCAGAGTACTGGAAAATTATCTGCACCATCTTTGCCTAGACAAAATAAGGTCAAACATTTCCAAGTCACAGTTCCACAGAGGAAAACAAACAAACAAACAAAACAAAACAAAAAAAAAAAAAAACAAAAAAAAAAAAAAACCTCTCACATTATGCACTTGGTGAAAAACTTCTCCCCTCAATGTCATAGACAATTGATTATGGCTAGTAATATAAGGAATGGTCCCTGTCATTTTTTTAAATAGATTCAAAAGTTACATAAAATTTATCCTTCAAAGGTCTCTGATACTCTTGATGGCTTTGCTAACCAATACTTTGTGACCTTGGCAGTAAAGGCAGCCTTAATATGGCTCCTAAAAAGGATCTAAAAATATGAAGACATATAACTTTTTTTGAACAATTATTTATTAATTATGCACACAGTGTTCTGCCTGCATACATGTCTGCATGCCCAAAGAGGGTAACAGATCTCATTATAGATGTTTGTGAGACACAATATAGGTGCTGTGAATTGAACTCTGGAACTCTAGTAGAGCAGACAGTACTCTTAATCTCTGATCCATCTCTCTAGCCCAAGACATATAAGTCTTAAAGATAGAAAAATAATTTACAATATAAAAATTCAGAGCTTAACATTTAATTAAGTTCTCTTAAGCTATTGAGCAGTGACTCCCAGCTGTTTAGTCAAAAGCTCAAGGTTTTATGATTTATTTTGGTTGTCATCTAAGTGTAAATGTGAAGGACTTTTCATCAGGCCTAAGGTATGTCTGACCAATCTTTATGTGGATCTCTCTTGACAGAAGAAAAATGTACAAGCTTCTAACTCAAATCTGTAGGTTTTCCTAGGACTCAAAGGCATAAGTACATTCCTGCTATTTTACAGATACCCAATATCTACTTTTTCAAAATATAGATTTTGGTACAGATTGGTGATGATAATGTATCTAAAACATTTATGTCCTTTTATACAACACAGTTTATATAGGCTTCAAAGGAACAAATGTCATAAAGCTTGGATCCAGTCAAAAGGATTGCGGACAAGTACAACTTTCCTGAGGATGGAATTTTCTCCCTGGTCTTGATGTCCTTCTTAATCAATACAGAGTTCCAAACACACACATACACACACATATATATTTTAACTTATGTTCACAAGTTATAACATGTCTTAGCAAATTTGTGCTTCTAGCAGATGAGCATCAGTTACTGACTACATCCTGCTCCTAAATACTGCTCTCGGCTTAGTGTCATAGCTGGTGTGAATCTTTTACAGGGTCTATCTATAAACTAATGCCTCTGATAAATGTTCCATTTCCGGAATCCCCCCTGTTTTTATTTATTTATTTATTTATTTATTTGTTTGTTTGTTTGTTTGTCTTTCGTTTTTTGTCTAGCATTTTACCCTTCTCATGTCCAAGAAACACCACCAAAGTAAGCAGGAAGTGGTAAAAGAAAGAATACATTTCACATTTTCCCTTGTTGAGATGATATATCAAAAGATAACTCCTATCCATAGAGGGCTAGGTGACTAATCTGTACACCAAAAAACACCAGAAGTCTTTTACCTATCGGAGGGCCAAAAATTGGGCCTCTAATGTTCATGGCAAAGAGGGAATGTGATGAAAAAATTAATAACCAAAAGGTATAAAATTAGGGTTTATTGCAAGAATAAAGAGAACAAGAATTTCTGCCAGTAGATAAATCCCTGATTACAGAGTACAGAGCCCACATCCTGTTCTCAGGTGAAAAAGTAAAAACAAAGAAAATCCCTCAACTTTTCATGTGTGCTTATCAATCCTGCATACACAAATGACAGATACTATTAACTTAGATCCATGATGACCTTGTAAATTAAATTTGTACTCTATGAACTGCCTGTATTTTGCAAACCTTGTCACTGAGACTAATGGTCTCAAGCCTCCCCGTCTGTTTATCCTGTTAAAAACACTTCACTATTTTAGGCCACTACCTTACTTTTCCGATAAATTGAGGTCCCAGCTGGTTGGATTTATAGCAATAAAACCTTTTGCTTTTGCAGTCAGGAGTTACTTCTTTGGAGGTTGATTAAACCAGTAGACATAATAGCAACAAGCTGCTCAGGGAGGCTTTATAGGCTGTAGAACTCCAGGTGACAACTATTTGAAAATCAAAACACCATTGTGTCATGGATATGCCTGTATTACTTCCTGCTTACTTTTGCAGTGTTTTCTTAGCAGCAAGTAGGCTTAAATGCTAGACAATAACAACAAAAGGAAGGGGGATTCAGGAAATCCAACATTTATCACAGGCATTAGTTTGTAGACCCTGTTGAAGATTCACATCGGCTGTACTAGTTCACCATAAGTCCAGGGAGAGCAATATTGAGGAGCAGGCTTTAGTCAGCAACTGATTCTCATCTGCCAGAAGCACAAATCAGCTGAGATGTGTTCAAAGTGGGAACAGAAGTTAAAACATATATATTTAATTGGAACTCTTTGTTCATTACCTTTAGTAATCAAGAACGACAGCTAGACCAGGGAGAAAATTCCATCCTCAGAATAGCTGTATTTATCTGCAGTCCTTTTGCCCTGTAAGAAGTGGATGGAAGCTTTATGACATTTGTTCCTCTGAAGCCTATAGGAACTGTGTTATATAAAAGGACATAAAAGTTTTAGATATATTATCATTACCAATCTGTGCTGAAATCCATATTGTAGAAAAAGTAGATATTGGGTATCTGTAAAACAGCAGGCATGTACTTATGCCTTTGAGACATATATGCAGGCTGAAAAGTGCATGCATAATTAATAAATAAATAATCAAAAATGACTTTTATGTCTTTATATTTTTAAATCCTTATTTAGGAGGCATATTAAGGCTGCCTAATACAGATAAGCTGACAAAGTTATGTTTAGCCCAGCCAATACATTCAGATCGAAGGATATATTTAATTAACTGTCCAATCTACTAAAAGAAAAAAAAAAAAAGACAGGGACCAGTCGATATACTCCTAGCCATAACCAATTTTCTATGGCAATGAGGGCAGAAGTTCTTCACAAATTACATAATGTGAAAGAGTTGTGTTTTTTGTTGTTGTTTATTTGTGTTTTCTCTGTGGAAGAGGGACATGGAAATTTCTGACTTTATTTTATCTAGGCCAAGGTGGTGCAAGCAATTTTTCAGTTCCCTGCAGCCTCTAAAAAGTCTAAGCTGGGTTTAACCTGTCAACAGACATTGTATTTGAGCATCTTGCTCCCTGGTCAGTGTCATAACAATCCATGCTGCCCCATAATCTTCTTTAGAGTCCTAGGGTCATTGTTAGGATCTGTGATTCTATGTCTGATATTATTACAGCTTTTTAGTTAACATTTAAATGCCTGATTCTATAGATCTCTGTACTATTAGAAGTCTGTCTAGGTACATCTAAAAGGACAACTTTGTTTCAGTTACTTGTTTTAACCTTAATTATTTAGAACATGTATAGGTGACAGAGTGAGGTTTATCCCTGTTATTAATCATTAATACTTAGTTTGATTATAACCAAGAGTTAATTGATAAGGATGGCTACTAACTTGTGTTTCTTCACATTTTATAACAGATTAAACAGCTTTTATAAAATTAGAACTTTGTATTGTCAGGTTTACCTTTAAAAATACTGATTTTAATTTGAAACTACTTTTAGGGAAACATGAACCATCTATTTGACTCAATTTATCTAAATAGTTTATGCTTGCCTAATGTAACAAAACAAAAATGCATTGCCTTTTGTATCATAAAAAATGAGCATCTCAACTTTTGGTTAGTATATAGAGCTTATGGCTATGACCTTCAGTTTTAGACATTTGATTTAAGTACAGACATTAATAATATAATAAAAGCACCAATATCCTGTAACCTTATAAATTTGAACATTTAAATCTGTTTTTAAAAACAATTACACATCCTGCAATGTCTTTTTGTAATATCAAAAATAAAGCACCGTTTAGTTTATGTCTTTAAACCCATTATGATATGGGTGACTGTTAAATTTATGGTAATTTCTAGTGTTACTAATTGTATCCTTTTAACTAGTTTGAATTTTTAAAGCTTTAGCCAAAAAGCAGTATATTAATATCATGTGGCTTAAGTGAACATCTTTATTTATTTATTTAAATCCTGAGTGTACCTTCTTACTGTGATACTTTCCCCTGAGCGCCTCTGCACCCTCTGCACTCTTAACTCTTGGCTCATTTTTCTGCTTATGTGGGGTACACCAGCTCTCCTTTATTGATGCTTAATATGGATAAGGAGAAACAAATAGGCTGAATCGATGTTTATTCAGGGAGAAATAACTTGCAATATAGAAATAGCACTACTAGCAGTTCCTGGTCCCAAGGATGCCTCCAGTTGTACTCCTGTCCTCATGCTGCAAGCAATACAGCTCTTTGAGCCCCACTTCAAACTTAGTTCCCCCAGGTTACTCCTGTTTTGTCTCCACCCCAATTGGCATGGTCTATGCCACAGGTGCAAAAAAAGGTGAATATCTCACCAAAATCCCCATTTTAGTCTAAAGAAAATATTTAGACTTGATACAAAATCTATATACAAAACAGTGAATAACAAGTGTGCTCTAAGAAAAGGAAAAGCGAGGACATATAAACTTAAGGCCTAAATATCTAGTACTAGAATGAAGTCAAAACAGAGATTACAATAGTGTTGTCCAAAGCTGAAAAGCTTAAGTCTACTAAGAAATATATCTGACTAGGAAGAGAGAATAATACTTGTGATAATTTAATATTGAACCTCATCAAAGACCTGAGAAGGAAAATAACAATACTAGGGTAGGCAGGAAGTGTGGGTGGCCAACTTCAAAAGGTGCAGAAAGGACAGAAACAGCTACCTGGATAGTCAAGGTCTCACCTCAAGGTTGGTATAACTAGTTTTTGCTAAGGCCTAGAGTACCTGAGAGACCAAAACAAAAGCAAGGAGTTAAAAAGGCTCTCTTACCCTGACTTGGCAGGGTTCAGCAGTCTTCTAAAGACTGAAATCTACTCAGCATTCTTTCTTTGATTATCTGATCTTGAATCACAAAACTTTCTAGAGACTTCATTGAATCAGTATGTCTCTTGCTTTCTACAACTACAAATGATTCCATATTTTTAATATTCTCATTCTTAGATATTATCTGAATGGCACGTAAACTGCCTTCCAAAAACAAAGTTCTATCTGATAGCTTTCCATTATCCTCAGACATGGAACAGATTCTGCTAGACTTTCCAAGGGATGTTCCAGTTTTTTAAGATTATTAGCAGCTTCATTCACTTAGGAATTAGCTGTTTCTGACAGCATGTTAATGCAGCGCACTGTTTCTGTTTTGGTTATTGAAGCATTTGACATAGAACAAATTCTGTTTTCTAGTTGGTCATTTTTATGTTCCATGTTTTGTATTCTAGATGTCAGCTCTCTATTTGCATATCTAATATTCTGAATCTTTTTCTCATCAGGTTGGTACCCATTGCCTTTACCAAAAAAAAAAAAAAAAAAAATGTATATATTGGTTAAGCGATGATTTTCTTCTGTTAAAATACCTTCTATATATGAAGTACAGGAATTTCTAAATTCTTGCATAATAAGATTATCCACCCTAGGTTTGGAACAACTGATCCATATATTTTATCATCTTAAATTGTGAAGAATATTGCATTTACCTTAGGTGTAATTCTGCTGTCCTTGAACTTTGACAGTTTTAGTTGTTGAACTCAGCTTGTGGTGGTAATGCCTGTGGTTTCCCACCAAATCGCATCTGGCAGCAGACACTCCTTCTGATGTTGGTCCCTGAAGAATAGCTCTTAACAAACTAAGGCAAGCAAAATTTTGTTAAACGAATGAGTGAAAGGAGCCTTGTGCAAATTTCGGGGACCCCAGGGTTAACAGGTGTTGCCTCTTACTGGCGCCTTTGGGCAGCAGGAAACACACCAGCTGGGCAGGCGCCATGTGTGCCACAGTTGCAAATGCAAAGTGGGGAATTGGCAAAAGATGAGAAGCAGTGTTAGCTTTCTCAGGGCTGAGGTGGGGGTAAAGTTGTAGGACAGAGGCAAATGTCCCTCAAGCTGTGGTATGGCCCCTGGTTAGGCAAGGAACCCTGCCCATTTGGGGAGGGTGTGGGAAGCAAGCAGCGTCTGCAGCCTTTGTGAAAACCAGGTCCGGTAAAAATCCAGATTCTGCTTCTGACACCAGATATTGATGTTCGATAAGGATCAGGAGAAAAAAATGGGCTGAATAGATGTTTATTCAGGGAAAAATAACTTACAACATATACAGATGAACTCCAGCAGGTTCCTGGTCCCAGGAAGCTGTTCCTGTGCTGCAGTCAAGAGAGCTCTCCCAGTATCCTCCTCAAAATTAGTTCCCCTGGGTCACATCCAGCCCTGTCTCCACCCCCCAATGGGCGTGGTCTATGCCGCAGGGAGGGAAAAGGTGATTATCTCACTACAAATACTGAATGCTCCATTTAATTCATATGTCAAACTTTAGTCAACCAATGGTGGGGCTATGGCAGAGGTGTTCTATTAATATGTAGAAAGAGCGAATAGGAATTGCTTCCCCTAATACTAAAGACACTCCATAACTGCACATATTATCTGCCTTAAGGAACCGCATACTTGCACATATTCCCTGTCTGAAGGGTGTGCATAAGCCTGCATTCGCCCAAATATATTGCTTTTAGATAGGAGATATTCACCAAAAAGGCCCAGACAACCTATAGTAGGAAAATAATACCTTAGGGACAATAGTTGTTATTTGAGATCTCTGTATCCATGACAACTTGGAATGGGTTCTCATATAGGATTTCAGATGGGAATAGGCAGGCAGAATGTTTTCCAGAACTGTCAACGCCACTCAGGTAAGCGTTATATGGAATTAGATGATGAGATCCATCTTTAACTACTTGGTGGCAGTGCACATGTTTAATGTCAGAACTAAGGAGGCTGTCAGTAATCAAAAATGAAATACAATAATAAAACAAAACTCATAAGGAAGAATCAGATTCACCTTAATATGAGTCTCACCATCTGGTGTTATCCTGAATGTATAAAGGGTATTGAAGGAGGAGGCTCTCCTTCTGTTTCTGCTTGCCCTACCTATGGCTACCAAGTTTATTACTTTACTAGCTTTAGAGATTTCTTCTTTGGACTTTAAGAGTATAATGATGAGCAGGTGAGACATGCATCCTGGTGAATTAAACAACTGCTGTAGTCTTCAGATATCCATTGTTAGGCAGCCATTTTTTAACTACATGGACCACAGCCTATGAGACATTATAATAAATCCATGTATTACATGTATGCAGAGATTCATCCTACCATCTCTGTTCATGCAGAGAACCTCAAATAACGCAGTTAGTTTTTGCTTTCTTTTGATTTTAACCTGGTACTGATCGTGTGTTGACTAACAATATTGCTCATAAATACAAACTTCCTAGTTTCATTCCTCTCCAACTCTTCAACTTTCTAGGAAGACTGCTGTTTTCATTACTATGCATTTTCCAAGCATTTGCTCTGAGTTTCAAGGCTAAAACTCCTACATTCTTTGAGCCATCATCCAGCTTTCTAGGAGAAGAAAGAGCTACTATCTTCTTTGTCATCTGGATCCTGCTTCTCCTTCCTGATTTTAAGTGCCTGTGACAACCAGGAATAGAACAAATTCACCTGAACTGAATGTTAAGCTATGTAACAATTATCTCTTTTTTGTATCTGTGTATGTCTCTGTAGGAGTTTGGCTGCAAATCATGTCAAAGGAGAAACTCCTGATTTACAAACAGCCCCTAGGCCCATCCTCATATCATAGAAGAAGTCATTCTCAAGCTGCTTAAGAGGGAACTATTGGATTGGACTGCCAGATGGTCCAGTTTTCTTCTAGAGAAAATCCTATTTCGGCCAGATGGGCAAGATGAGCACAGAGGAGAAGTGCTTGAAAAGGTAAACACTGTTGTGTTGAGGGGTTGACTGAGCAAGAAAGTCATCTGTCTATGTCCTGACTCATAAAGAAGGAACATAGCTCCTTCTCAAACCCATTAATGAGCTTAGCAGATTCAGTATCAGCCTGGGGACCTAGACTTAGTCCCTCAGGTATTGAGAATTAAATAGATGCTGTCTTTTAACATAATGAAGATGCATAGGAGAGAATGTAATTGTCACAATCCAGAGCCTTGGTGGAGGGGTTGCTTCATATCTTGTGAACACTACTCTTCCCATCACATGGAGCTGTGGTTATAGGTCCAAAGGAACTGAGGGCATAACAGTAAAGTTCCCTAGATGCACTGTGGTCTCCTCATGATACAATGTGTGAGTAGCCTTCTCATTAGCTGGTCAAATTGAAAGATAACTCCTCCTGACTTTTTAAAATTCTCCCATTTCTTCCATCTCCCCCTGAAAGTAGGGAACAGGAAGCTGTTCCTGATAAGAAGCTTACTTAGAATAAGACATACTTTAAGCAAGACATCCCTTCCCCATGTTTTATCTTTTCTTTGTTTTGCCTTTCCACTTTCCCTCATCTTCACACACCTCTACCCCAAGACCTGTCAGTGAAGTGTGAACGTCTGTTTCATGTCACTCATGTACTATTAAATAATTATGGTAGAAATTTTTTTGTTGAAGTCTTTAATTGCCTTCCTGTCCTTACTTGCTGTTTTTTATTACTATTTAAATTCTTCAAAGTTTCAGTTGTAATCTGACCCTGAAAGAATTTAAAAATGGCAGTATCTATGTAATGCAAAAGTCTGTTTTAGGATGCAGGTTGTGGTGGTGCTTGCCTTTAACCCCAGTACTCAGGAGACACAGGCAGGCAGATTTCTGTGAGTTTGAAACCAATGTCATGATCACAGCTAGTTTCACTACAACTGAGGCTATTGCACAGGGAAACCCTGTCTCAAAATCCCCCAAAAAATCTGTTTTAAGCTATGTCCCATTTTCCCATTTGCCAGAAAAAGATGCATGCTATCATTGCAAAGATATTCTTTATTTATCTCTTAAGTCTATAGAGTTATTTCTCATTGGAAAGGCAGACTATAGAACAGCTGCACTTCCAGCTTTTTAGAATTATGTTTCTGAGACAGGCTCACTACTTATGACATAGGTATCCTTGATCCCAGTTTGTTGCTTCTCTTGATTATCCCTTCTTAAATAAATGAATGTATTCCTTCAGTACATGCTTTAGACCAAGTATCTTAAACACTTTATTTGTGGATACCAATTATTTTTACAGAAATATTTAATAAACAGACCTCATTAATCTGTAACACTGCAATTTGATTTAAAATATGACCCACTCCAAAATCACAAATGATCTAAAAATACCAGAAGATGAAAAATTATGTCCTTAGAGTTTTAAAATTGTACATTTACGTCATGGAGTAAACTATCCATTGCATTTACAGAAAAACAAAAAATTCATGAGTAGCATGTTTTCTGCCTTTAGACTAGAGTAAAATGAATAGTTTTTCTGAGTGTATTGCAAGGGGAAACAGGGTAGGTAATCAGCTGCTTAAGTTACCATCATGAAAAAGGCCCTGCTTCAGGAAACATGATGGTTTGAGTGTGATTGGGCCGATGATGTTATAGGGAGTAGTACTATTATAAGGTGAGGCTTTGCTGCAGTTAGGTTTGCATTTTGGGAAGAAGAGCATCACTGATGATGGGCTTTCAGGGTTTCCATGTTCTGGATATGAGCAAGTATGTAAGATGACCTCCTCTGGCCTGTGTATCAAGATGAAACCAGCATCACATTCTTCTTCCAATCATGTTTTCTCTTATTATAACAATGGACTGGACCTCTGAAACTGTGAGTGACTGCAATTAAGTGTCTTCTATATAAGATCTCTCTTGGATAGTATAGTGGTGAATATCTCATCCCTGCCTGTCATTGGTGAGACCAGGGTTGGTTTCCCTGACTGGCAGAGTAATACTCAGGAGGCAGAGTCAAGCAGATCTATGTTAGTTGGAGACCAGACTGATAAGACTAGTTCCAGGACAAACTCCAAAGCCACAGAGAAACTCTTTCTCAAACAACAACAACACGACTTGTGGAATTTGTTTGTGTATATACACAGCAATAAAAAAAAATCTTAACTAATGCATATTAGGTGATTGTGTTCTTTAAATACTCAGGGTGCATTAATTTATGTCAGGTGAATGAAGACAGACTAGATTTGTGTGATCAAAATTTTGCAACTTTATATTGAGCTGGGCCATGGCACACAAGGTTAGGTCAATGAAAATTGCATGGATCACATTTAATCGTGCCTGTACTACCCTGTGCTGGGTAGAAACTACTGCAAATCTTTCAGGATGAGGCTTTGGATGTTCATTGAGAAGCAAATACAGATCACTTATTGATGGTTTACTAAACCCTGTGGCTGGTGTTGGGGACTGCAAATAAAGAGAGGAATATGAAAGAATTGAGTTTATTTAAGAACTTTAATTTTGCTGTAGACACTGTGCAGAAAGAGGTGGGAGACAGAAGGAACACGAGCAATTTCCTGTTTTCCCTTGGTGGAAATTAGCAGTGTGGAGCCTGTAATCAATTTTAGATGATGTACAAAATGCCTGGCTGGCCATTTCTTTGTATCCATCCACAGACAAGAGTAATCCATAATCTGGATAATGGACAGATGTTAAAATGAAACCAAATTGCAGGCTCTCTTGTAGGAGCTCCGATGTAAACCACTGCCACACAGCATGATGCATGTCTAGGCTTCAGATCTTGAAGAGCAACTCTGCCTAGCTGTCATTGCTATTGGGATTTTGAGGGACCATGTGACTTGTGCTGACCAGGTCAATGGCCTTTGTGCTCTGAGCCTACCTGCATATATGTTCTCAGAGGAGAATGAGATAGCTTTTATATCAGTATCCATACTGGTCTGTGGTGGTGCAAAACTTTAATCCAAGCACTTGGGAGGTAGAGGCAGACAGATCACTGTGAATTCTAGGCCAGGCTGATTTTCAAAGAAAATTCCAATCCTACAGAGAAACCCTGCCTTGAAAAACCAAATCAAACCAAAAGAAAACAAAAGAGAAACAAATATTGCTTTCCTGTGTGCATCACAGGCTTGCTTTTGACATGTTTTGGAACACACAGGGAGAAACTATAATTTTGGCTTCTGGAATTTAGGACTATGGCATTCCACATTCAGGTAGGTCTTACTTGTGACGTACAATTTAAACATCAGTTGAAAAAGGAGATGGGTGTCATCCTTCAGCAAGATTTGACCAGAGTGCTTTTAACTTTCCATTACCACATTTCAACCAGGAAAGTTGAAATCAAATAACATTCTTGTACTTAAGACATAATCTTTCCTGCTATAGGATGTCTGAGTCTTGATGGTGAATGTCTCCCACCTAAATAACAATATGTCTGGGCCCAGTCAGTTTTACACACACCCTTCAGGCAGGGAGTAAGTGCAGCTATACAGTGCCTGAAGGCAGTGTCTGAAGTTAGGAAGTGTGTTTAGTATTATGGGAAGCAATTCCTATTAGCCATTTATAGCTATTAATAGAAATCCTCTGGCATTGCCCTAACTTTGGTTGATGACTTAAGTTTAGTGAATGAATAAAATGGAGCTTCATTTTTTAAAGGACCACGAAATACCATCATACTTGAAGAAATATTTTACAGGATCTACAAAGTGGAAGCCATATAGATCCTACTGAGTCTATTCCTTTAATAGCTTTAGAGAGCATTTCTTTGAAATACTCGTGTATGCTGAAGACCAGCTGAGACATCTAGATTCATAAACCAAACAACTACAGAATTCTTCAAATTTCCATTGTTAGGCAAATATTAAGAAGCCCTCAGCTTCTGAGACAGCCCAATAAATCCACTTTCAACAAAAACAGAGGGCTGTATTCTTCCATTCCTTCTCAAGTAGAGAACATTGAATAATTCAGCTCTGATTTCACCTGCCCAATGTGGAAGCTGAGCTGGCTCACTATAGTGCTCATAGAGGCATTCTTCCCAGCCCTCTCTCTGAATATTCTCTCTGAATATTCAAGTTACCATGAAACAACACTTTTTATTATTATTCATTTCTCAAAAATTTGACACTACCTTCAGGATTAAAACTCACAATGCAATGGAGCTATCACCCAGGTGTCTGTCAGGGACAATATATCATCTTGTTTGTGATATGGTTCCTGCATTTTTTCATGGTTTTCTGATGTGCCTGTGGCAACCAGGTAAATACTACCCACAATACTTTTGATCTCTGCAAGAATCTATAGAACAGACACCTTTTATGCCCTAAGTCTCCTTATTTTTTTAATATTCTGGGCAGCATGATCTACAGATAGAGTTCCAGGATCAGCCAGTATTGAAAACATGTGTTGGAAAATCGATAAAGTAAAAAAAAAAAAAAAAAAAAATTAATTAATGAGAAAAAATCTACTACAAAATGACGGAATGAGTATTAGTAATAGTTATAGTTGTAATCACAATAATCCTCCTCCTCCTCATCATCATAATTATAATAATAATTAAGATTCTGAATTGTCCAGCCTTGTCCACAAAGTGTGTTCCAAGACAAAAAGTACTACACAGCCAAACCCTGTCCTGAAAAACCAAAATAAATGAATAAATAAATAAATAAGAATATAAAAGAAAAAGAAATGCATGTTTTTACTTTGTCTTTAAGAACACTTTAACCATTGAGGAATTACTCTTGTCACACAAGCCTCACTAGCCAATCAGGGAATCTGGGCCCAAAGGCTAACCTAAGGTTTTTCAGGAAATTTCCTGGAGCCATGCTGCAGGCTTGATTTTATAGCACAACAGGCTCCACTGGATTGGTTGCTGTGCTGTGAGTACTGCTATAAAAAAATGTGAAGAGCATGGATGAGCAAGGAAGACATAGAATGGTAAGCAAGGAAATTCTATCCTAAGATTAAGAGGATGGTATTTGGAGTCAGAGAGTCTGTGAGTTGGGGCTTCCCTGAGGATGGTTGAAAACCTATTGAGTCATTCAAATTTGTGAGGTCCCATGTATTCCTAGAAGCTATGCAGATCATGGTGCAAAATATGAATACTTCTACTTTTGGGCTGAATCTGAGGATTGATTTCAATCAGGGAGCATTGTATGGAAATGTCTTTATAGTCAGCACCAACATGCTTTTCATGAACATGGAAGGCAAGTTGCAGAACATGGAGAGGTCCAGTTTGTTCAGTGCATTCAAGATCTTCTCTTTTTTTTTAATTTTATATACCTAAGTCCATTTAAATGAAAACAAACATTTAGACAGTATTTGGGAATTTGGACGTCGTTCTTTCAAAACTACTTCCTGCTTGTAAGGGGCGCTGTCATCGGGGATTCTAAGAAGATGCAGAAATCATGGCTGAAGTCTGTAAGGCTGCTTGGTCCAGCTGTTTTGAATTTAGGATCACCTGGTACTCTTTTTCAGGTGGTCTGGCTTGTTCAAACCACATTAGTCTGGAAGGAATCCACAGCTTTTCATTTTCTGTGCAAACAAAAATAAAAATCCTTTTCCCCAGTAACTTGTCCTTGAACTTAAATTTCGGAGTCAAAGCGTTTTTTTTATTATTGAATTTATAATTTTACATGTCGATCCCAGTTCCGTCTCCCTCCCTTCTTTCCTTCTTCCCTCGCTCCCTCCCATTTACTCTCTCTGCCCTTTCACATGCACCCTAACCACCCTCCCATCTCATCCCCACAACCCAATTCAATGTTTAGGGGAATGCCATCACGTTGGGGTCATGTAGATCTGACAGGTCATGTGAAGTAGGGACTAGGGCTTCTCTCCTGTCTCTAGGTTAAGGCACGTATCCCTCCATGGAGGATGTGTTCACAAAGTCCTTTTGTACACCAGGGATACATCCTGGCTCCACTGTCTGAGATCCTTTAGACTGCTCAGTCCTTCTGCCTGAGACCCATATTCAGGGGGGCCTTAGTGAGTTCCATGCTTCCTTCCCAGGTATCAGTCTGGTGGTCCAGTAGCTCCTCCCTGTTCAGGTAAGCTGTTTCTATGTGTTTCTGCAGTCTGGTGTTTCTGTCCTCTCCATCTGCATCTGGGTTGTAGTTTGACTCAGTGATTATGTATGGGTGTTTTTGCTCCTGTTTCCAGCAGGCGTTAGTTGAGGGATCCATGGATAAGTTAGTTGTTGATCTCACTATCCGGGAAGGTCATTTATGGTAGCCCATCCATGGAAGCTCAAATTGTTAGTTGGCTGCACTCTTGTAGTTATCTAGACCTTTCTTTGTGTTTAGTTTTATCCTCAAAAAATATTGGCTCCCTCTTTTATGTTCTCTCTCTCTCTCTCTCTCTCTCTCTCTCTCTCTCCTCTCTCTCTCCCTGTCTCTCTCCTGTTTTCTATTCCTAACTGGGCTCAATCTTCCTGGTTGCATGTGTTTTCCTTTCTTCCCTCTCATTTTCTCTTACTTCTCTCTCCCTTCTCTGCCCCCCCCCCACTTCCCCTGTGCTCTGGGGAAATTGTCCCTTCCCGGTTCTGTGACGGACTTTATATGAATCTCTTAGAATACACCACTGGTGGTGTGAATTACAGGCCGGTGATCCTTTGATCTAGGTCTAAAATCCATATATGAGTGAGTACATACTATGGTACTCTTTTTTGTGATTGGGTTACCTCATTCAGGATGGTTTCTTCAAGTGCTATCCACTTGTCTGCAAATTTCAAGATACCATTATTTTTTTTCTCCAGAGTAGTGTTCCATTGTGTAGATGTGCCACATCTTCATTATCCATTCTTCAATTGAGGGACATCTAGGTTGCTTCCAGGTTCTTCCTATTACAAATAGTGCTGCTATGAACCTAGTTGAACAGATGTCTTTGTTGCCTGGATGTGGATCATTTCGGTGTATGTCTAAGAGGGGGATGACCAGGTCCTGTGGTAAAGTAATTCCCATTTTCCTGAGGAACAGCCATACTGATCTCCAAAATGGCTGTATGAGTTTGGACTCCCACCAGCAGTTGACGAGTGTTCCCCTTTCTTTACATCCTTTGCAACATGAGTCATCATTGGTATTTCTAATTTTAGCCATCTGGCAGGAGTAAGATGGTATCTCAACGTTATTTTGATTTACATTTCCCATATAGCTAAGGATGTGGAGCACTTAATTAAGTGTCTTTCAGCTTTCTTGATTTCCTCTATTGGGAATTCTTTCTTCTGTTCTGTACCCATTTTTTAATAGGGTTATTTGGTGTTTTGTTGAATGGTTTCATGAGTTCTTTGTATATTTTGGAGATCACTACTTTGTCAGATATAGGATTGGTGAAAATCTTTTCCCAGTCTGTGGGCTTCCCTTTGGTCAAGTGGACTGTGTACTTTGCCTTACAGAAGTGTCTAAGTTTGAAGAGGTCCCATTTATTAATTGTTGCTCTCAGTGTCTGTGCCCCAGGAAGCGGGCTCCTATACCAATTTCTTCTAGAATACGTCAAACTTTCTCTTCTAAGAGGTTTTATGGGGCTGGATTGATGTTGAGGTCTTTGATCCACTTGGACTTGAATTTTCTGCATGGTGACAGACATGGGTCTATCTGCAGTCTTCTACACACCCCCATCCAATTGTGCCAGCACCATTTGTTGAAGATGCTGTCCTTGCCCCATTGTATAATTTAGCTGTTTTGTTGAAAATCAGGTGTTCATAGGTGTATGAGTTAATATAAGTATTTTATATTTGATTCCATTTGTCTACCTGTCTATTTTTATGCAATTACCAGGCTGTTTTCAGAACTATAGCTCTATAGTAGAGCTTAAAGTCAGGGATATTGATGCCTCCTGAAGTTCTTTTATTGTATAGGGTGGTTTTGGCTATCCAGGGTCTTTTGTTTTTGGATGTACAGTTGATTATTATCCTTTTAAGGTGAGTCAAGAATTGTGGTTGGATTTTAATGGGGATTGCATTGAATCTGTAGATTGCCATTTTTACTATGTTTATCATACCTATCGAAGAGCATAGGAGATCTTTCCATCTTCTGGTATCTTCTTTTTTTCTTTACATCCACAAAGTTCTTATTATATAAGTCTTTTACTTGTTTGGTAAGCGTTACACCAAGATACTTTATGTTGCTTGGCGGCTACTGTAAAGGGTGATGTTTCTCTGATTTCTTTCTCTGTCTCTTTGTTGTCTGAAAAAAAATTAGTGCTACTGATTTTTTTTTTTTGAGTTTATCTTGTATGCTGCTAGTTTGCTGAAGGTGTTTATCAGCTGTAGGAGTTCCCTGATAGATTTTATTGGGTTGCTTATGTAAACTAGCATATCTTCTGCAAATAGAGACAGTTTAACTTCCTCCTTTCCAATTTGGATCCCCTTGATCTCCTTTTGTTGTCTTATAGCATTAGCTAGAACTTCCAGTATGATATTGAAGAGATATGGAGAGAGAGGGCAGTCTTGTCTTGTTCATGAGTTTAGAGGCTTAAGTTTCTCTCCATTCAGTTTGATGTTGGCTGTTGGTTTGCTGTATATTGTTCTTATTATGTTTAGGTATGTTCCTGTTATCGCTGACCTCTCCATGACCTTTATCATGAAGGGGTATTGAATTTTGTCGAAGGCTTTTTCAGCATCTAGGGAGATAATCATATGGTTTTTCTTTCTCAGTTTGCTTCTGTGGTGTCGTGTCCAACCTACCCCTTCAAGGAAGACATGACTCAGGCAAGATTTTCTTCAAGCAGTTTATTCAGGATCCTTGAACAGCTTCTTCTTCTGACCCCAGGGAAACACCCACACAGGCTTAAATCCCCATGTGATTACCAACCCCAGTGAGCCACATGGACCCTTCAGATAGGCTGCTCTTATAAAGAAACAAGCAAGCTGAACAGGTTAGCCAAATAAGGACTTGTTTACAATAGAGCGCTCACCATTGGGAAAGTGGAAGGCAGAAGCCAGCACCATCTTTAAGGCATGGGACTTTGCAGCTCTCTACAGTTCCCCATTTTTGTTTTATTAATGCAACAGGCAAGGGTAGTGTTCTGATCTCCAGTAACTTAGTGGACATTGTAATAACCCTGAATCCTGGTAGTCAGCCAAGTCAGTGGCACACCCGTCCAGTATCTTTTTCCTGGAGGTGGGGCCTCAGACACCAACCCACATGCAACCATAATTTCCCTTCTCAGAGTTGCTTGCATCCAGAGCCAACTTGGAGTGCAGTGCTAAGCCATACAACCTGAGGTGGTTAAAGATTGTTCCATATTTTCTTCGAAATAAAGAATCAGACAGATAAACAGAACAGAAAAAACACATAGACAGCCGGCACAAAGACACACTGCGCCTTTTTGGCGTAAAACTGAAACCAGTTACTGAGTTGGAGTCACAGAGGGTCTTAAGCCCCCTGGCCCCTCCAAAACCACGAATCTCTAGGACTTGTTGTGGGCCCCGAAAAATCGGGTGCCCCAGATCCCTGGACTGTCTCCCAGGGTGGCAGGTAGAAGCCCGAGCTCATCAGCTCCTTCTTAAGCCGCCTCCAGACACGAGTAGCAGATTACGGATCGCTGTGCAACAAGCAACAAGTAAAAGGCATATGAACAAGACCACAAAGAACAGAAATTAAGCGCTGGCCAGTTTACCTCCCGGTGGGTGTCAGTGTCAGTCTCTAGGGGGAAGGGTCTCCAATCTGGGTGGAACCTCCAATGAAAGACCACCATGAGACCCCAAGAGTTGGGAGCCTGTCAGGGGGGAAGGCCCTTGCCCCCCAAGAGAGGAGACCAGACCACTCCTGCAAGTGCAGGAGGTTATTTATTGTTTACACAGGTACCTGTGGACACTTCAGTCTTTCGGGGGACTGAGCGTGCCGAGGTTAAAACTCAGGCAGTTTATGTAGGGTTGGAGTGGCACGAAGCAGGCTTACAGAAGCAGAAGCATGGTTACAGGGACTTCATTGTTTCATCTAAATGTAGCAGTTGTAGTTAACCAAGGACAGTAGGTTATTCTGGTTGGGCACAAAGAATACAAAGAATTCAGTTATGACTATCTCAGCATACTGGACACTGTTCTGCTGACCTTGTTTTGGTCCAAGCTGCAGACCACAGCTATCTGGTTGCCGTTGGATGAGAGCAGCACCTGGTTCCCTCCTGTACTTTTCTCATAACTTGACCTTGTCAAATTAGCAAGAGCAATTTAAATAGGCAATAAGCATAGTGGGGGGTCTTTCAGTATATTATACACCGTGGACAGTTCAAAACCACCTGTTCCGGGCGTCTGCTCTTGACGAATGGAATTTCTGTTGAAGAGTCCTTGCATTTACATGAAATTGCTGATGGAATTGCCTAGCCTGATCTAAAGATGAGCTGTAAAAAATACATTCCACCATTGTCCATTGATCAACAATGTAATTTCCTTCACTTAAGGGCCCAGGCAGGCAAACCCGTATGAGCTCTAATATGATGAATATGAAAGCATTTCTTTCTCAACCTAATTGATCTTTGTAACTCTTGTAAGAGTGAACAAACAACACTAATAATTTTAGTAGGGCCTGCTAATTCCAAAATTTTTACTGCATTCACCACATATGCTGAATCTGAGATCAAGTTAAATGCAAATTGGCAAATTTTGAATACTTCGACTACAATTTTCAATTCTACAATTTGAGGGGATCCTACCTGAAATTGACACAACACAGGAGGATTATTTGCAATCATATATGTCCCACAACCAGTTTTTGAACCATCAGTAAAAACATTTGTTTGGCACTCCACTAAGTGAGACTGAGGAAGTTACTTTTGGAAAAATCACAGGATGTTCCTTTAAAAATGATATTAAATCATGTTTTTGATAATGATTATCTATCGTTCCTTCAAACCCACATTGCAATATGGCCCAATTATCGATAGTGCCACACAAGATCTTAACCTGGTGACAGTAGTAAAGCACCACAAGTAGCGCTGGGGGCAGTACAAAAAATTGAATGCTTTGTTGAATTCCACTATGAGGCAAACTAGCGACTGTTGTGGGATAATGTTCTATTGCTTTCACTGGGGAGATTTTGGGATGAATCCAAAGAAGTGATCCGTCCTGACATAACAACCCTGTAGTCTGATTTTAAGTAGGGAGAGTGCAAAATGTGATAGCTTGACCTTCCTTCCATCTAGATAGGAAAGCATTTTGTAGTCTTTCCTCACCTTTACATAAGACTTCTCTCACTTCAACAGTCAATTGCCTAGGAGAATCAAGAGCTGGATCCCCTACTAATATATTATATAATGGCTTTAATTCATAATTTGGCAACTTTAAATAACTCCTAATCCAATTAACATCTCCTAATAACTTCTGAAAGTCATTTAACATTTTCAAATTATCCTTTCTCAACTCAATCTTTTGAGGAACAATTTGTCTTTCATACACTTTGGCTCCTAAATAATTAACAATCTTATCCTTTTGAACCTTTTCAGGGGCTATAAATAACCTTTTCCAATGATTTAACCAAATCTTCATAAGCCTGATCTAAAATTTGTTCATCCTTGGCCGCCAACAATATATCATCCATATAATAGATGCACTTCAAGGCATGAAATTTCCATCTTAACACTAGGAGTCATGCAGTGTCTATTCAGTTCTTCAAATTGGGCTACAGTAAAAGAAGCTGAAAACCCATATGTTCTCATAGATTCAGCCAAAGCCTTGATGACCTTGAAGTCTAAAAGCTCCTCATATCTATTGCCTTGGGCATCCTGGCAAACCGGAAAAGCTAGACCAAGGTCAGTTTGCACTGCTCTCCACACCTCAGGGCAAAAGGAATGCCCTGTCCTTCGGCGCCACCCTTCCTCCATCTGATAAGGGGAGCCACCAATGCTTTATTCCAGGGGGATCCTCCTCCTCCTTGCATCACCATTTCTCCTTCCCTTCCCCTCTCTGTTCTCTAAGGGATTGTTTCTGAACCTTTTCTACAAGGACCTGCAATTCCTCCTCAGAGTCTGTTTCATCCATATCAGAATCCCCCCTGTGCTCTTAACCTCTTCTGATCTTTCTTCTTGTAGTATTTCTATCACAGCTTGCCCCTTTTCCACTGCCTCTCTACAGCATTTCTGGTTCTCAGTGCAGCTATGCATTAACATCCAAATGGGTCTGACTCCAGGCTTTAGCATCCCTTGTTCCCAAGGGAAGTCAAGATCCCTGCCAAACTTGTCCCAGCACACTAAGGTAAGATCTCCCGAAACTGCGAAACCAAGGTGCAATGGCATCGCATTCGCCCAGAAACCACTCTAATGTGCTTTTCTTTAAGTTTCTTTGACAAAAGTAGCTCCTGAAGAGCCAGAAAAATTGGATGAGACTGAGATGTCCCCATTTTAAAAAAAAATTTACTTTCGGTTCGCTAGAACCTCTTGCTCAATGCCTGAGACTTTATTGCCACTTATCCATTCGGTCCTAATTATCCCACTCTTCCTAGGGAATCTTATTGCTGCTTATTTCTACAGGCTTTATTGTCCCACCTTACCTTGAAACTTTCCAGTACTGCCCTGACTGCAAGAAGTTCTGATCTCCATCCCGGTAAGGGCCACCAGCTGTTGCTCCCAACCTCAGCCTGCAAGGAAGATGCAACTCAGGCAAGATCTTCTTCAACTAGTTTATTCAGGATCCTTGAACATGCTTCTTCTTCTGACTCCAGGGAAATGCCTGCACTGGCTTAAATCCCCTTGTGCTGACAAACCCCATTGAGCCACAGGGACCCTGCAGATAGGCTGCTCTTATAGGGAAGCAAGCAAGCTCAACAGCCTTGGCCAAATAAGGACCTTTTTTTTTTTTTAACCGTAGAGAGCACTCACCATCTGGAAGGTGGAAGCCTGCACCATCTTAAGGCAAGGCACTTCGTAGCGCTCTACACCCTCGAAATATAATAATCAAACACCTAGCATACAGAATAGTGAAAGAATATTAAGAGCAATGAAGGAAAAAGACAGATAACTTATAAAGGTAGACCTATCAAAATTACACCGGAGTTCTCCATGGAAACCATCAATGCCAGAAGGTCCTGGACAGATGTTCTACAAGTATTAAGAGACCACGGAAGTGAGCCCAGGATACTATACCTAGAAAAAACTCTCAGTCACTAGAGATGTAGAAAACAAGTTATTTAATGACAAAACCAGATTTTCAAAATATGTATCTACAAATCTAGCCCTACAGAAAGTATTGGAAGGAAAACTCCAACCAAAGGAAATTAACTATGCCCATGAAGATTTTAGGCAACAGATAATCTCAGTACACCATTAAAATCTGACCACAATTCTTCACTGACCTTGAAAGGATCATATTCAACTTTATATGGAAAAACAAAAGACCCAGGATAGCCAAAACAACCCTGTGCAATAAAAAAACTTCAGGAGGCATCACCATCCCTTACTTTAAGCTCTACTACAGAGCTATAGTTCTGAAACTTGCCTGGTATTGGAACAAAAATAGACATTTAGACCAATGGAATCAAATTGAAATTCCTGATATTAACCCACACACCTATGAACACCTGATTTTTGACAAAGGTGCTAAATGAATACAATGGGTCAAGTACAGCATCTTCAACAAATTGTGCTGGCACAATTGGATGATGTTTTGTAGAAGACTGCAGATAGACCCATGTCCGTCACCATGCACAAAACTCAAATCCAAATGGATCACAGACCTCAACAGCAAACTAACCACATTGAACCTCTTAGAAGAGAAAGTAGGGGTTACCCTTGAACAAATTGGTATAGGAGACCACTTCCTGAACATAACTCCAGGGGCACAGACACTGACAGCAACGATTAATAAATGGGACCTCTTCAAACTTAGAAGCTTCTGTAAGGCAAAGGACACTTTGGAGAAGACCAGAAGGCTGCCCACAGACTGGGAAAAGATTTTCACCAATCCTATATCCGACAAAGGGCTGATCTCCAAAATATACAAAGAACTCAAGAAACTAGTCAACAAAACACCAAATAACACTAGTAAAAATGGGGTACAGAATCACCTAAAGAACTCTCAATAGATGAAATCAAAAAGGCTGAAACACAATTAAGAAAGTGCTCTAAATCTTTAGCTATCAGGGAAATGCAAATCAAAACAACTTTGAGAAACCATCTTATTCCACACTGTGTGACTCTTTCAGAACCACCACTGCCCTGTATTTTCTTTCCTGTAGATTCAAAAAAAAAAAATCCCTAAATTATGTAACTTCTGTATAACTACAGAGAACAATGATTAAGTATCTTAAGCTACAATGGCGGTCACTTTCACACTTCCTGTGTGACACTTTTCTAAAAACAAGGCCATCAGTGGTCTAGTGCCTCAACCTTGAACTACCTGTAATTCCAAAACTAAGGAGGCTAAGGGAAGGAGGCAGCCAGAGTTTGAGTTCAGTCTAGGGAACATAGTAAGCCTCTTTCTCAAAAAAAAAAAAATCACACACACACACACACACACACACACACATATTCTGAGAGCCAAAGTTGCATACTGTTGTCTTCCAGCACTTAGGAAGTAGAGGCCAGAGAATCAGGACTGCAGAGTCCTTTATGGTACATAGAGGGCTAAAGATGAATGTGGACTGTATGAAACCTAGTATAAGGAAGGAAGACACCCAAAGACTGACACAAAAACTTCACCAAGAAAAAAAAAAAAAAAAACAGATCAAATCAAATCCTTACCATCTTTCATATCTATTCTTAGTCAACAAAGTATTGCAAACAATATCCTCATTATTTTAAAAACTTTTTTAATATTGGGAGTATTTTTTTGAACTGAAAAAATAAAAACCTCACAAGGGCAACATTGAACAGCAACAAAAGCAGACGTAGGATACATACATACTCACATACATAGGACACCTCTAAAAAGAATTATCAATCCCTAACCCTAACAGGTAGATATCAAGTATCATTCTTTCTCCACATGCACTTTAAAGATGAGTAGTGAGGTACCTGTAACCATGATATAGCAATCCTAGCTATCCCAGAATGTGAGACAGTAAAGTAGGCTACCATATAGCCATATACCCAGGAATTCCACACCAGCCATGGCATCACCACAGAAATGAAAACAAAATTTAAAAACTTAGGTAAGTACTTTGCTGTCAGTCAGGCAAAGAACGGAAGTGTTGATCCTCCAATTTCTCACAATTACTTTGAGACAAATGCAGAAAAATAAGAGAAATATATTACACCATATGCATTCCACCTTCATGAATCCACTTTTTAGCTGAGCCTCCAGTGCTTAAATTCAGTGATGTATACTCAGTTAATTACAGACTAGTAAGCTGTAACATCTCTAATACGAAAAGGAACTACTGCACTTCCCCCAGTATAAATCTCAAGTCAAATTCTAAAGTGCTGCAAAATAGGTATAAACTTTAGTCCCAAAAATGACAGCAGTGGTTGCTGTGGTAGAACCAGGTGCACATACTCTAGTACCTGAGAGACAGTCAGCTGTATCTCCTGTTGCTAATAGTAAGGGAGATGACAGCTGAAACCCATCATTGAACTCAGCAGCTTGCTCTGAGATCAATGAGGACTTGGATAAAGTGCTTCAGAGTGGTGGCTTGGAATGTGTTCCAGAGAGTATTGTTGGAAAAGAATTGGAGACAGGTGGCAGCTCCAGAGAGGTTGGCTTTTTAGGACACCAGAGATTATCTGGCTGGTACACAGAAGGGAGAAAATCAACTAGAAACCACAATAAAAGGGGAAACCTCTCCTGGAGTTGGAGGGCTGGATTCCTTTGAATTTAATAAAATGGAGAGGTCAAGGTGTCCATGGAGGAACAGGAATTTTGTGCAGGGTCAGTGGAAGCCCCATTAATTTCATCCTCTTATTTCAACCCAAAGGGAGATGTGTCTTTGTGTGGGGATGAGGAAAGGGGCAGGTGTTACTGGAGGATCTTGGAGTCTACTGCTCATGTCTAACATTCTTTGGCCATGCATGGTATTTTGGTGACTATTTTCTTGAATTCTTTGTATATTTTGGACATCATCCCTCTGTCAGATGTAGGGGTGTGAAGATCAATTTCCAGTCTGTGGGCTGCCGTTTGGTCTTGTCCACTGTGTCCTTTGCCTTACAGAACCTATTCAGTTTGAAGAAGTCCCACTTATTAATTGTCGATCTCATTGTATGTACTCCTGGAGTTATGTTTAGAAAGTGGTCTCCTCTACCAGTTGTTCAATGGTAACCCCCCCTTTCTATTTTAAGAAGTTCCATCTGGTTGGAATTATGTTGAGCTCTTTGATCCATTTGGACTTGAGTTTTGTGCATGGCTATAGACATGGGTCTATCTGCACTCTTATACACACCATCATCCAGGTGTGCTAGCAACATTTGTTGAAGATGCTTTCCTCCCTCCATTTATACTTTCAGTGTTTTGTCAAAAACCACGTGTTTGTAGGTGTTAGGGTTAATATCAGGATTTTTTATTTGATTAAATTGGTATACCTGTCTATTTTTGTGCCAATACCAGGTGGTTATCCGCCCTATAGCTCTAGAGTAGAGCATGAAGTTGAGGATGGTGATGCCTCCTGAAGAACCTTTATTGCACAGGGTTGTTTTTGGCTATTCTGGGTCTTTTGTTTTTTCACATAATGTTGAGTATTATCCTTTCAAGGTCAGTGAAGAATCTTGCTGGGATTTTATGTGGAATGCATTGAATATGCAGATTGCATATTCACAAAAACACATAAATATTAGGTTTTATAACAACAATTACTAATAAAAGAGATAATAAAAGTGCAAGTATAGGAATATACAAAGCTATAATAGCATATTTGAATCTTTTTACTGAAGTTATAGTTTATCTAGACAAAAAGAATTGCATCAATAACAAATAGTCCTAAGCTTTAGGAAAATTATTTCTCTCAGTCTCTACATCCCTAAGTTAATTGTAGAACTTTTTGTACTTTAGTTCCCTCTTGTTGTCTCCCATCTATGTTTTGGAACAGTCATTGTCAGATGTTGAAGTTCCCATTGAAGCTATAATACTCAGTTTTACACTGGTATAGTAGATACATTTCATTAGATTGCAGAAATTAAAGAGTGTTAATTGGGACATACTTGTAATGAGTAATCAGTGGGGAAATAAATATATTCTGTCTCTAGATTTAAAAAGCCTATACATTTGGGGAAGATATTTAACTCCATGATCAGAGGCCATAGCTTCCACAGTATAGAAAAACATATGAAACCATCAATGAATATTTATCCAAGAAATTGCTTAAAAACAGGGGGCCCCTTGAGGAACACTATGGGCCAGGTCAATCCCCAGAGGATATTTAAAATAAGTAGTCAAACAAAGGTGGGGCAATGGAAGGGGTAAGTATGAATGGAAAACAGAAATTACTTCCTCTAATGCCAACATCACTTCATAACTGCACATACTATCTGCCTTCCTGGTCCCCATAGCTGCACTTACTCCCTTCCTTCAGGGTGCATGCAAACCTGTCTAGGCCAAATCTATAGTTATTTAGATAGGAGACAATCATCATCAAGACACAGGCATCCTGTAGCAGGAAAGGTAATGTCTTAAGGACAAAAGGAGTTATTGGAGCTCAATGAACTCATGAAAATTTGGAATGCATACCCATATACCAGTTGAGAAAAGTCAGACTGTCAGACCTAATTCCAGGACTAACAAAGCACACAGAAGCAATGTAAGGATATAGATGATGAGATCTTCTTTTAACTGCTTGGTGATAGTGAACATGTTTAATCCCAGGACAAAGGAGGCAGCCTGATTTTCTGAGGTTGAGGCCAGCCTCAGAGTTCCAGGGCTGCACTGATAAACCTGTTTTGACAACAAAAAACAAAACAAAACAAATCAGATAAAGGAAGAATCAGATCCACCTTCTAATGGTAGGCAGCATGTATACAGGGTATTGAAGGAGGAAGCTCTCCCTCTTTGGCTGCTAACCCTAGCTCTGGCTACCAAATGTATTGGTTTACTACCATCAGAGCCCATGTCTTTGTAATTTTGGTATATAATGACCAGCTGAGACATCAATCCTGATAAACTAAAAATCTTCTGTACTCCTAAGATTCCCATTGGTAGGCAACCATTGTTGGACTAACTAGATCACAACTTGTGAGACATTATAATAAATCCACTTTCTACAAATATAGTGAGATTCATCATACATTCCGTTTCTTGTAGAGAACATTGAATAATGTACTTGGTTTTTGTTGGGAGCCGGCCTTGAGTCACATCCTCTTGCAGAATTACTTACACCTTAAAACTCTAATTGAGGCTTATCTTGGTAAAACAGAAAACTTCTTAAACAAGCAGTCTGTTTCACTAACCCCAGGAACTGAGGTGAACCAGACAGCAGGAATTGAGATAAGCAGACATTTATGGTCTGAAGTTTATGGCCTGGGACATTACCAGAGCCCCAGATTGGGCACAGTTACCCCTCCCCACTTCCTCCCTGCTTTGCTTTAAAAACCTCTCTTTGGCCTAATAAATGAGACCTTGACAAACCATTGCTTGGTCTCATTCCTTCTTTCTCACCCATTTATTTTCAGGTTCTATCCCACCTCGACCCACAAATAACATGGTCCCTCTGGTCGGGGTAGGTTTTTGTTTTCTTTTCTTTTTTATCTTATCAGTGAAGATGTATTGGCTTACAATAGTGCTCACAAATACATACTTCCTAGTTCAATTCCTCTCCAAATATTCAATTTTCCATGAAGACAACTCTTCTCATTATTATTCATTTGCTCTCAGTTTCAGGGATAAAACTCTAGATCCATGGAGCCATCATCCAGCTATCTGATAGAAGAAAGACATATTATCTTTTTTTTTTTTTTTTGGAGATCTGGTTCCTGCTTTTCTTTCCTGATTGTCTGAAGTTCCCAAGAAAACCAGGTAAAATAGTTACTTTAGTTCACATAAATTCACTGTTAAACCAAATAACAAATATCAATTTTTGCATCCCTAAATCTCTGTGTAGGAAATAAATATTCTGAGCTCCCATCCAACTTGTTCACCAAGAATAACTCAACCCACTTAAGTAAGTATAGTTAGCTAGCCACACTGTGTCTAGGAGGAAGAAAGGAAAATTCCTGTGAACTGCAGGAAGATAGCAGGGGTCAGCTATGGAACAAGTGTTATAGAAATTCACATCTCTGCTGACATAGAAAAGTCTTTGTCTGTGGTAGAAGGCAATCAGGACCCATTGTAATGTGTCCTTAAGCACTCTGCATCCAGCTGTGATGTACTCTTATCACTAAGGCCTTATTAGCCAATCAGACCCCAAGGTGACCTGCCTGTCAGAAGTACAGAGCCATTCTGGCCTGGATTTGAAGATAAACTGGAGGCAGTGGTTTTGTGTACTGTGCTTTTAGGAAGGGCAAATTGGAAAACCACAGCATGGTGAGTGAGGGTCTGCTGTCCTCAGATGGGTAGTGGGAGATGGTGAGGTATGGGATCCAGTGTGGAGGGTATTTCCTGAGTTGTCATACAGTCCATAACATTCCCAGAAGTGAGAGGCAGGCCTCTAAATAACTTTTCTGTGGGCTGTATCTGCTCTGAGCACTGGGAGCAGGGAGGTGGGTGTAGAAACATGTATTTAGTCAACTTCTACATACTTTTGGTACACCCACTGAAAGCATGGCGACAAACTTCCAGAGGCCTTTTAGGTAAGTATCTTTTAGAAGGTCCGCACTTTGCATTTTACTTTTATGTGTAAGATCCATTTATTGTTAATTTTCTGCAGGTTGTAAAAGACATCTCATGTAAGGGTAGCACTTCACTATTGAGCAGTGATGTACAGGAGTAAATTTGTAACACAAAGGATTTACAAATGCTTTGGAGATAGTATGTCTCACAAAGTAGAATTTAACTGAGGTAGGACTGCCTCTAAAACACACAAAGATAAGTGTATGTTGACCAGACCTGATAGAATTTTGAATCCCAAATACACATTTGTTCACCATGATTTTCCAGACATTTGACTCCAAACCATTACAAAGAAGCCACTCCTGTTTTATAACAGCATGTAGTCCCTTACTGATATAAAAAAAAGAACAAAACAGAAATAAAAACAAAAAACAAACCAAAAAAAAAAAACACACACACACACACACACACACACACACACACACACACACACACACACACACACACACAAACTGGCCCATAACCAGCTGCTCACAGAGATATTAAACGTCCACAAGCAACCTTTAGGCCCAGTGTGCCATATAGTTGCAGGTTTCTTCTCCAGAAAAACATAGTTCTACCAGATTGGCAATAGGACACCAGATTTTAAAAAGCAAACCAATGAAGTATGAGTGGCCAGATAAAGCACAGCTTTCATTTAGGCACTCAGGCAGGCATGAGGAACATTCTTTGGAGAGATAGTAACAGCCTTGTCTAGGCCTTGGGAGCTTTCCCTAAGGCCCTGGTGTAATAACCATAAAACAGGGTACCTTGTCCAAAATCAGGTATTTGCTGGGGAGAGCTGGTATTTGTTTGGAACAAAGCCTTAGTGGATAGGTTATTTCAGGTCTGTAGATCTAAACTACATAGAAATATGTTTCTCAGTCCCAAGGCCAATGTGGGCCTAGTCAGTAATAATCATGAGATAGGCTGTGTTCCCCTTGTGTGGCATTGTTTAAGTGGTCTTCTCCTGAGTTTGTCCCATTGAATGACTTCAAGAGATTCTCCTGTTTCCTTCCCTTTCCTTCCTGGAAGTAGTGTACAACAGTCTATTCTCCTTAAGAAGCTTACTTGGCATGGGAAACTTCTCCCCATCCCAGCTTTTTTTTTTTTTTTTTTTTTTTTTTTAATATTTTCTACCTTCTACATTTACCAATACCTTCACCTCAGGATCCTACATGTGAAGCAGGTCCATCAGTTTCAGGTATCTGATGTCCTTAAGAAGTAGTATTTTGAACACATTTGCTGTATAATCCTCTCATCTTCTTTAGTAGCCAGACATTGAAATTGTTCAATGTCTAAAATGGAGCTTGAACTTAAAAAGCCATTTGAGAAGGATAGAATATATGAAATGCAAAAATATGTCTAGGCTGGTTCCTGTTCGTGTATTTTCTAAGATGGATACATATTATGTTAGATGTATTTGTTTTTATAGATCTCCACTCTGGGTGAAGTGATTTTTCCCTGGGAAGGCATATTAAGGCTACAACAGATGCATTTTCATCCTGTTAGAAGAATGTTTATGAGGCAAGCTCTTATGTTGATGCAGGTGGCATTAGTTGCAGTCTGTTGCTTGGCCTTGCTGTGTTCTGTACTATTCCTTCAAAATTCTTAAATTACTGTAACCTCAGAGATTTGAAATATCCATTAGTGTCAGGTAGGGAACTATCCAGTTCAGTCACAGGAAATGGATTCACATGTGGAGCATTGCCTCTGCATTCAGATCAGAATAAGCAAAATTATTTACACTGAAGGAGGATTCAGGGTAAGCAACCAGGTGCTGGAGTCACCACTATGAAAAAAGTAAATGACTATGGTAGGGGGAGTGATTTTGTAATTTCCTATCATGTTTGAATCCATGCCATGTTTATGAACACAGACCAGTGTATGTGGTTAAACAGTTTGGGAAGCTAGTTCTGAGCCAATGAATGTTGAATTTGCCAATAGGTAACTCTCTTTGTGCAGAAATGTTCAATCCTGCATGACACACTAATATCAGCTCAGAGGTTTGAGAAGGAGATCATTAACTATGTGTAAGGTTACCACGCTCAATACAAAATAACAGCATATGGGCAGCATCAGTTTATATCTTCTTAATTACTGCTCTATTTTGTTTGTGATCTATCAAATTTCTGAAGATCAGATTACTAAGCTGAGTCACTATTTAGCTACATACTTGGTTAAGTGTAAGTCACTAGTTAGCCACAAACTAACCCACTAGTTAGCCACACATACTAACTCACTAGTTAACCACATACACTATGTCACCTGTTAGACACACACCTTAGTCACGTGTTAGCCAAACACATGAAGTTACTAGTTAGGCAAACACCTAAATCAATAGTCAGCCACATGCCTATGTCACTAGTTAGTCACAAAAACTAAGTCACAATGCTACCACACAAATAAGGCAGTACGTAGCCACACACACTAAGATAGTAGTTAGTCACACAACTAAGTCACTATCAGCTACATGCCTAAGCAGTAGTTAACCACATTCACTAAGTCACTAGGTAGACAAAATTCTACATTACTAGTTAGCCACAGGTACTATGTCACTATTTAGCCACACACACTATACCTCTACTTACCCACACTAAGTCACTAGTCAGCCACATATCTAATTCACTAGCTAGCTACAGACACCAAGAAAGTAGTCAGCCACACACACTAAATTACTTACACACACCAAGAGAGTAGTTAACCATTCACCTATGTATTTAGTCAGCGACACACCTAAGTCACTCGTTAGCTACATACACCAAGTCACTAGTTATACACACACACTAAATCAGTAGTTAGATACACACACACTATGTTACTAGTTAGACACATACTAAGTCACTAGTAAGCCACACACCAAAGTCAGGGGTTAGTCATACTCATCTAGGATACTAGGTAGCCACATACACAAAGTCAATACTTAGCCAAACACAGTAAGTTACTACTTATCCACCAACACTAAGCCACTAGTTAGCCACACACACTAAGTCACTAGATAGCTACACACATTAAATCACTAGTACCCAGAAAAACTAAGTCACTTGTTATCTGCTGCAGAACTCTGAGTGGGCAATGGTCTGTGGGGAAACCAAGACTCTGATTAACAGGTCAGGAGTTGCTTTGGCTTGACAGACAGACACAAACACACTTGAGGAGCTTTGCAACAGCTGCAATTTTTACTTCAGATCATTGGGTTTTTATGCAGAAATTTCAAGGAACAGATCTTTGGCCACAGTTTAAAATTCACAGACATACTATAAAAATGTCAGCAATTACTTTAAAGCATGAGATTGTAAATACATCTAAGCAAGTGTGTAGCTGGGAAACTGTGTTTTTTTGTTTTTTTTTTTTTTTTTTTTTTGCCTGCTTGTGGTCAGCATACCTGTGATTTGATATACAGAGTTTAGAGAATAATCATTGTCTCTGGTCAGTAATCTTTTAAAAACATTGGTAAGAACTCTTGTACTGTTGTATTGATTCAGGGGCCCTAAGGCTTCAAGTTAGAGTATTGTAGTAAATCCCACAACAGCTTTTCTGAGGGAAGGCTAATTACAGGAAGGGTCATCTTGTGGGCAAAGTCCTACAGCTTTAGCTATGTTAATTTATTAGGCCTTGTGCTGACACCTGAAGTCTCAACTGGCTAAGTGGGATTTGTAGTTCAGGGCACAGAGGATAGCATCCATCTGGTGTTGCTGGTATGTATCTCTTTCAGTTTCTGAAACTATATCTAAGTGTTTTCTGGACTTCTCTGAATTAACAGTGGAGCTACAGGCCAAAACACCCATGATCAAAAGCATTATAGCTATCATAGCACAAAATACACCAAGCACCTGTTCCAATCAACCAGTCAGGGAAGCACCTGCAGGAACCTGGACCACTTTTCCCCAGGAAGCATAACCACATGCGGTACAAACCTCTGGACAGGTAGCCATTGAGATTTCTCTCAGCCATTGCTACACTGTCTCCACTGGGGCTGCTGTGGCAGTTAATAACACATTAAGTCACTAGTCAGCCAGGTACCTAAGTCACTAGTTAGCCACAAACATAAGTTACTATTTAGCCACTCTTGCTAAGTTACTAGTTAACCACACAAACTAAGTTACTAGTCAGCCACACAGCTATGTCACTAGGTTCCACGTACACTAAGTCACTAGTTAGCTACAGTCACTAACACATTAACTACACACCTCTAGTTAGCCACACACTTGAGGCACTTTTCAGCCACATGCACTGTCACTAGTTAGTCACAGTCAATATGTCACTACTCAGCCACTTCTAAGTCACTAGTTAACCACACACACTATGTCACTAGTAGGCCACACACATAAGTTTCTAGTTTGCTGCATATGCTAAGTCACTAGCCAGTAACATTTAAGTCAATAATTAGCCCAGCACACTAGTTACTAGTAGACCACACCTTAAGTCAATAGTTGGCCACACAATTAGGTTACTAGTTAGATACGCTAACTCACAGGTTAGCCACATACAGTAAGTCACTAGTTAGTCATACACACTAAGTCACTAGTCAGACACATACCTAACTCATTAATTAGCTATGCATGTAAGTCACTAGCTAGTTACACACCCAAGCCACTATTTTGACATTGAGGCCAATGTCTTCCCTAACAGAGCAGGGTATGGGCATAGCTTTCATACCAGCCCAAGGGGGTGGAGGCAGATGGAAGTGTGCGAGTTTAAGGCCAGTCCTGGCTATTAGAGAGATGGAGAGAGACAGAGTGAGAGAGAGGGGGAGAGAGGGAGAAAAAAGTCTGTCTAAAAGAAAAACAGCTCATACTAAGGTGATCCCAGGACTTAGGATTTCAGGCCATTAATCCCAGCAGTAGGGATTTGGAGATAGAGTGACATGGCTGGACAGAAAGAGGAAGAAAAAGTCAGAGGAGACAGAAGAGCAGGCAGTGAGATGATTTTGTTTCAGCAGTTAGTCTGAGGGATCAGAGAGATAGCAGTCAATCTGAGGAAGCAGTATGAGGACAGGATCACATTGTTTTGTCTGATAATAGGTAGAGATAAGAACTGTAGTAGCCAGATGCTTTGAGTCTGTGATCCTTCCATATTCACCCTCCCACTCTCTGTGAGTTTGTATTAATAAGATCTATTAGAACATGCTCTTCCGCCAGCCATTGGCAAGAGGTGAGTCTGGGCCAAATTGGGGCAGCCTCTCCCCTACAACTTCTCCCCCAACTTCCTGGGTTGGCCCCTCATCCTGCTGCTCCTGTGTCCTTTCCCTATAGAGAGCACACTTGGAGCTCTGATACACCCCCACACATCCCCACCGCCAGCCTGCCCCCACTACCCTGTGCCCTACCCTGCACCTTGTCCTGCTGCTCTGGTTGTGCACTGGGACAGAGGGTGGAACAAACAGTCCACACTACTTCAGGGACTTCTCAAGCAACTCTGAAAAAGGAGACCTGCCTATCCACGTGGGGCCACCCATAATTTCCACCTGCTTGGTCTCTGACCCCCACCTCCAGTCCTCTGCTGGAGTCCCAGGCCCCTCCCAGATATCTGCCTATCTCTATGGGTCCACTCTGAGTTCCCTCCAGCAAATACTTTACCCCCAAAGCAGAGCTTCTGCTAAAGAAAGGGGCCTCAGGTGGAGAGTGCCAGTTCCATGAGAGATTGGACTATCGGTGCAGGAACATTCTGAGTATCAGCCCAGCCTTAGTCTTCTTCTGCCAGCCATTGGCTAGAGACCACACTACTTTGGGGGAAATCTTGGAGCGAATATGAACACAGCAGACCAGGCTATCCACACGGGACCAACTGTAATTCTCAACTGCTTTGCCTCTGACCCCCATCTACAGTCCTCTACTGGAGTCTCAGGCCCCCCCCCCAGAGATGCTACAATCTCTGTGGGACCACTCTGAGTATCTGCAAGCATATTCTATGGGATCCTCATCCCTGACACCATCCCTGGGTCCCTGTCTGCTGAGAGACATCCTATAGAGCTTGGACCACAGAGAGCTACAGATATTGAAACTCTGACCCACATAAGCCCACTGGGGAGCACCATAGAGAGAGGGAGAGACAACACAAACACCTATTGGAAGAAGCTATGGAAAGACGGCAATACAAGAAAATAACTAACAACAGAAGGCAAGCATGAAACCACCAGAATCTAAGGACTCTACCCCAATTAGAATGGAACACAATAACAAAGCAGAGGAAGCAGAAGGGAACGAATTAAAAATTACCGTCAAAAAATGCTTGAAGATCTGAGAAAATCCCTTAAAGAAATGGAAGAAAAAATACACAAAAAAGTGGAAGAAATGAAAAAATTCCTTAAGGAAAGAAAAGAAAGTACAGAAACCAAGAAAAAACAATCAAGCAGGTGAAGGAAACGGTTCAAGACTATAAAAATCAAATAGAGAAAATAAAGGCAACACAAACACAAGGAATGCTGGAAATAGAAAAACTGGGCAAAAGATTGGGAACTACAGACGCAAGCATAACCAACAGAATTCAAGAGATGGAAGAGTGAATCTCAGTTGCAGAAGATAAACAAGGAGAAATAGATTCATCAACCCAAGAAAATCATAAACCCAACAAATCCTTAACAAAAAATATCCAGGAAATGTGGGACAAAGTGAAATGGCCAAACCTAAGAATATTAGGCATAGAGGGAGGTAAGGAAGACCAGCTCAAAGGGGCCGAAAACATATTCAACAAAATCATCGAGGAAAATTTTCGCAATCTGAAGAAGGATATGCCCATGAAAGTACACGAAGCATACAGAACCACAATAGGCTGAACCAAAGAAAAAAGACCCCTCGACATATAATAATCAAAACACTTAGCATTCAGAATAAAGAAAGAATATTAAGAGCAGTGAATGAAAAGTACAAGTAACATATAAAGGCAGAACTATCAAAATTACACCTGATTTCTCCGTGGAAACCCTCAATGCCAGAAAGTACTGGCTAGATGTTCAGGGCCAGATGGAGTCAGTGCAAAATTCTACCAGATATACAAGGAAGAAATAATACCACAACTCCTCAAATTGTTCCACAAAATAGACACAGAAGTTTCACTGCAAAGCTCTTTTATAAGGCCACAATATCCTTGGTACCCAAACCTCACAAAGACTTAACAAAGAAAAAAACTAAAGACCAATATCCCTGATGAACATCTATGCAAAAATACTCAATAAAATAATGACAAACCAAATTCAAGAATACAACGATCTAACTATCTGATTACTTCACTATTCAAATCTTTCTTTTTCTACTCCAGGAAGAATAGAGTCTGAATCCACCTTGTTGGTGTCAAAGTGTCTCTTGTGATTTCATTATTTATTTATTTGTTTATATAAATGTTGATATCATTTCGTTATCTCTCTAAGGGTGAATCACGAGAAATTATCTCTTTATTCCTTCAGTTTATTGTTCAAATCTATGATTAGGAACTGAATGACTCTTCAGTATTGAGCAATTTTTGAGGCTTCACGTATAAAACACCATCCACTTCTTTATTCTTTATTCATTTAATTATGAAAATCTGTCATGATGTTTTCAGTAGTCACTGGAGTTTAGAGCCTCCTTACGGGAGTCCATCGTGCCAGGCCATCACATCACCTAATACTACACTTACTTATTTAACTGTTAAACTAGGAAATTAAGTAATAATTCATCATTTAATTAATGTATTTAAAATACAGGTAATGTTATGGACCATAAGTCCCTTTTGGAGTCAGACTTTGGGAGTCGATGAGGTAACATCATCTCATTACTTCATCATTTAGTTATGTAAGTAGATCATTACATCAGCGATAGTTTTAGGACTTGGGTGCCACCTCCTCAGTGTTAATATAAAATGCCAACTAATTAATTATCAATTTATTTTTTTAAATAAATCATTATTCCAGGAAGAGATCAGTCTGACTACTCCATGTGGGGTTAAAGTATGCACCACCCTGTGATTATTTAATCATTTTTCATTATATATTATTTATTTAAATCGATGAGTATGAGGTTCTTCCTGACTGGAGTCCGGCAATTCCTCCCTGGAAGTTAATCGTGGGGCATTATTTAATTATCTAAGTACTACTTCCTTGAAAATCACTGGAGTATGGTTCCACCTTATGAAAGTTAAATATGCAGGACTATCCAATTATAAACTTATTTGATTGCATAAGTAATGATGGTGTCATCGGTCCTTTGGCTGCTGTGCGATTGACACAGCAGGAGATCAGTACCAGAAGCAGTGCCCAGAGAATGAGGGACACTGCGTTACCCAGTGATTAGTGATCACATAATCGTAGATTTTTGAAATCAAATGATTACACGACTTAAAAACAAAAAAACTGTATTGTTTAACATCATCAGTTTCTGAGAGCTTGCAACAGAACTGACCCATGAAGGACACAGTCACCACCGATTTTAAAATTGGAATAACTGAATAATCTCTTGATCAGGGAATCTCATCTAATGAACACTGTTGGGCTGATAACAGGACACACCACCAACAATAACTCTAAGTAACCATATTAGAAAGCAGGGTACAGGACTTAATAGAGAACTATCAATTGAGGAATCCAAAGTGACTGAAAGAAACATAAGACAGTGCTCAAAATCCTTAGTCATCAGCCAAATTTAAATCTGAACAACTCCAAGAAACCATGGGATCAAGCTACTGTAAAGGGAAGAGAATGAAGAGGAGTTTATTTTCTTTTCAATAAAGAGAAAATGATTATGGTAGAGGCGATTAATTGTATTGTTTCCATTCTAGAAATTAGAAAATTGAAGCATAGAAAACAGGTTTAAAACCCTCATCAACGGACTTGAATGGCATAATGATGCTTTTGTTTTCATGCTTATGTCACTATAAGCATTTTTTTTTTTTTTTTTTAGTTTGAGAGACTGGTAAATATATAGAAATCAAAAGAAAGACCATGCTTTGTTTTTGTGAGAAAATCAGTTAGGATGTAATGTTAGTTCATCGGTGGGTATCGGTGGGACACTAGAATGTGACAGAATGTTGGATCATAAATGTTGCCTGGCAACCCTGCTTGCATTCTGGTCTCATGGGCCAAGGACCAGAGAGCAGCTTCAAGAAAGTGTTATCATGGGACATTACAGTCTCCCAAGATAACTGTCTCCTAAAACTTTTCATGACAGCATTTGATTCGCTTACCAAGTCATGGCCAAATCTCTGGAAGTTTGCCTACAGCTTTTACTGGTCACCAAATTCAAGATTACCTAATTATCAGAGAACATAGTCTGTGGAGAAACATTTCAAAGGCTTCTCCTTATGGATGCTCTCTCTCCTAAGAAGCAAAACTATGGAACAATAGATAATAGACTCACAATTATTCATCAAAAGATGATTTTTCCATTGTTATCTTCCTTCAGGAAGGTGATGATCCATTTGTCAGCATAGACTTAGCAATTATTGGATTGCAGTCCATCTCTTTTGAGGCAGCCGTCCAACCTTAAATATGTGATATCTTCTAAAAACCCTGCATACACGATGACATTTAAGCATTTAAACATTTTACTACTCAACTCTGTAATTAAATAAGGGATGAACCTGGGAGTTTCACACAATCATGTGGGAGTCAAGTGAGAGTCAATTGTGTCGAGGATGGCAGAACTCTTCATCCTCTGATTATGTTGTTATTTGATTATTAAAATAGACATTAGGTAATCCATGATCAGTGGATTGTGGTTCCACGATGTGGGAGGCAATTATTACAGACCACCTAAATATCAATTATGTAGTTAAAAATCTTTAAATTAATCACGACAGCATCATTCATGGTTCTATTTTGGAGCCTCCTAAGGGAAGTAGATCATGTTACATGAACTCATTATTTGATTATTTAATAATATAAAACAATGATTATATTACCCATGAGACCTGGAATTTGGTGCCACAGATCATCTAATTACATGATTAAAGTATTTAAATGGACAATTCGTGTTAATACCCAAGATAATGTAAATATGTGTATAGTTCTGTAAACTAAAAATCCTCCATTCCATGAAGAGACCTGTGAAGCACCCTCTTGTGGAGTTAATGTGCAATATCATCACATTTTATGATTCATTGTTTCACCTGATGATGATGACATCCTTCATGAATGGAGTCTGGCCATGCTTCCCTCCCAGTTAAAAGCTACATCACCTCTGTCTTGTGACAGGTAGCTATTACCGACTTATTTACTTAATTCTTTAAATTATTTAAACGACAGACAATGCCATCACCAATTATGATCAGGGTGCAAATATCTGTCAGGGACAAGGTTAGGAAAGTTGTAGACCTGGCCAGAGCATTTTCTAAATGATCTATGCATCTCTCAGATTACTTGGGATGCTGGAAGATTGCGTCCAGAAGATTGTATGGTGCCCTCCGAGAAGTACAAGAACTTCACCAAGGCCGGCATGGTGGTCTGGGTGTTGACTACCTGCTGTTCCTCCCCATCTTCACATCGGTTGTGATCTACCATGAGAAGAAGAAGGGGCACTAGGAGGTCAGCACCATCACCGAGACCTGGCAAAAGGATGACGACCCAGAACACGGAAGTACATCTCTCTCTCAGATTTGCTGGTTATGCCCCTGATGCAGCCATCTTTTCAGCTGATACCAACCTTTTGGCTACTACTGCTTCGCCAGGAATGGGCTCATTAGCTCAGGTCCTGCCGCATCACAACAGAGATTCAGGCCCTGGTGATGATGTCAGGCCAAGAGAATTCATCAGGCAAGACAGTATGATTATCTGAGGATGACATTATGGAATTTTAAAAATCCATGATGACAGCATCATTTTTCTTATCTGGCAAGTCTGTCCATGAATTGATGATACGAAAACGGTCAATGACTTAAATATGTAAATATGTAATTTTTAAATTGTTTCATTATATGATCTGTGAACCCTGAATTTGGTGCCACCTTGTGTGACTCAAGTGGGGCAGACGATCTACCTATCTGATTATTTCATTATTCAAATCTCTTTTTCTACTCTAGGAAGTATGTTGTCTTGATCCACCTCGTTGGTGTTAAAGTGTCTCTTGTGATTTCATTTATTTATTTATTTATTTAAATAAATGTTGATAGCATTTCGTTATCTCTCTAGGGGTGAATCATGAGAAATTATCTCTTTATTCCTTCATTTTATTGTTCAAATCTATGATTAAGAACTAAACGACTACTCAGTATTGAGTAATCTTTTAGGCTCCACGTATAAAAACACCATCCACTTGTTTAATCGTTATTCATTTAATTATGAAAATCTGTCATTATGTATTCAGTGGTCACTGGAGTTTTGAGCCTCCTCATGGGAGTCCATCGTGTCATGCCATCACATCATCTAATACTACACTTACTTATATAACTGTTAAACTAGGAAATTAAGTAATAATTCATCACTTAATTAACATATTTAAAATACAGGTAATGTTATGGACCATAAGTCCCTTTGGAGTCAGATTTTTGTAGTTGATGATGTAATATCATCTCATTACTTCATGATTTAGCTATGTAAATAGATCATTACATCAGCGATAGTTTTAGGACTTTGGTGCCAGCTCGTTGTTAATATAAAATGCCAACTAATTAAGTATCAATTTAATTTTTTAAATAAATCATTATTCCAGGAACAGGTCAGTCTGACTACTCCATGTGGGATTTAAGTATGCACCACCCTGTCATTATTTAATCATTTTTCATTATATATTAATTATTTAAATCGATGAGGATTTTGTTCTTCGTTACTGGAGTCTGCCATTCCTCCCTGGGAGTTAATCGTGAGGCATTATTTAATTATCTAAGTAGTACTTCCTTGACAATCACTGGAGTTTGGTTCCACCTTATGAAAGTTAAGAATGCAGGATTATTCAATTATAAATTTATTTGATTGCATAAGTAATGATGATGTCATCATCCATTAGCTGCTGTGCGATTGACACAGCAGGACATCGGTACCAGAAGCAGTGCCCAGAGAATGAGGAACACTGTGTTACCCAGTGAATACTGATTACGTAATCGTAGATTTTTAACAGTCTCATGATTACACGATTTAAAAAAAAAAACTGTATTGTTTCGCATCATCAGTTTCTGAGAGATTGCAACAAAACTGACCCATGAAGTACACAGTGACCTCCGATTTTGAAAATGGAATAACTGAGTAATCTCCTGATCAGGGAATCTCATCTAATGAACTCTGTTGGGCTGATAACATGACACACCACCAACAATAAATAACTCTAAGTAAGTAATGATTTCCAAACAAGTAAAAGACTTACATGATAAGAACTTTGTGGCTCTCAAGAAAGAAATTAAAGAAGATACCAGAAAATGGAAAGATCTCCCATGCTCTTGGATAGGTAGGATAAACATAATAAAAATGGCAATCTTTCCAAAAGCAATCTACTGATTCAACCCCATTACAATCCCACCACATTTCTTCACCGACCTTGAAAGGACATTAATCAACTTTATATGGAAAAACAAAAGACCCAGGATAGCCAAAACAACCCTATACAATAAAAGAACTTCAGGAGGCATCACCATTCCTGACTTTAAGCTCTACTACAGAGCTATAGTTCTGAAAACAGCCTGGTATTTGCATAAAAACAGATAAGTAGAGCAATGGAATCAAATTGAAATTCCTGATATTAATCCACACACCTATGAACACCTGATATTTGACAAAACAGCTAAAATTATACAATGGGGCATGGACAGCATCTTTAAAAAATGGTGCTGGCACAATAGGATGAGGTGGTATAGAAGACCGAAGATAGACCCATGTCTGTCTCCATGCACAAAACTCAAGTCCAAATGGATCAAAGACCTCAACATCAATCTAGCCACATTGAACCTCTTAGACGAGAAAGTAGAAGGTACACTTGAACAAATTGGTATATGATACTGCTTCCTGAACATAACTCCAGGGGCACAGACACTGAGAGAAACAATTAATAAATGTGACTTCTTCAAACTTAGAAGCTTCTGTAAGGCAAAGGACAAAGTGGACAAGACCAAACAGCAGCCCACAGACTGAGAAAAGATTTTCACCAATCCTATATTTGACAAAGGGCTGATCTCCAAAACATACAAAGAACACAAGAAACTAGTCTACAAAACACCAAATAAACCCATTAAAAAATGGCGTATAAAACTTAAGAAACAATTCTCAATAGAGGAAATCAAAAAGGCCAAAAGACACTTAAGAAAATGCTCCACATCCTTAGCTATCAGGAAAATGCAAATCAAAAAACTTTAAGATACCATCTTACTCCTGCCAGAATGGCTAAAATTAGAAACACCAATGATGATTCATTTTGGAGAGGATATGGAGAAAGGGGAACACTCCTCCAGTGCTGTTGCGAGTGCAAACTCATACAGCCATTTTGGAGATCGGTATGGCCATTCCTCAGGAAAATGGGAATTAGTTTACCACAGGACCCGGCAATCCCACTCTTAGGCATATACCCAAAGGATTCACATCCATACAACAAAGACATCTGTTCAACTATGTTCATAGCAGCACTATTTGTAATAGCAAGAACCTGGAAGCAACTTAGGTGCCCCTCAATTGAAGAACATTTAATGAAGATGTGGCACTTCTAAACAATGGACTACTACTCTGCAGAAAAAAAATAATGGTATCTTGAAATTCTCAGGCAAGTGGATGGCACTTGAGAAAACCACCCTGAATGAGGAAACTCAGTCACAAAAAGAGGAAAATAGTATGTACTCACTCATATATGGATTTTAGACCTAGATCAAAGGATCATCAGCCTATAATTCACACCACCAGAGGACCTAGGATACAAGGTAGATTCTAAGAGATTCATATAAACTCCCTCACAGAAATGGGAAAGGACAAGTCCCCCAGAGCACAGGGGAAGTGGGGGGGGGACAGTGAATGGAGAGAGAAGTAGGAGAATATGAGTGGGAGGAAAGGAAAACATTTGCGACTAGGAAGATTGAGCCCTGGTAGGAAAAGAAGACAGGAGAGAGAGACAGGCAGACAGACAGACTGACAGACATACAGAAAGAGAGATAGTAAGAGAGAGAGAGAACATAAAAGAGGGAGCCAATATTGTTTGGAGATAAAATTGAACACAAGGTAAGGTCTAGAGCACTTCAAGACTGCTCCTAACTAACAATTTGAGCTTCCGTGGAAAGGCTATCATAAATGCCCTTCCCAGAGTGTGAGATCAACAACTAACTTCTCCATGGAGCCCTCAACTAATGCCTGTTGAAAACAGGATCAAACACCCATACATAAACACTGAGTCTAACTAGAACCCAGATGCAGATGGAGAGGACAAGAAGTTCCAGCAGAAACACATACAGACAGCTTACCTGAACAAGCAGGAGCTAATGGCCACTAGACTGATAGCTGGGAAGCCAGCATGGGACTGACTCAGGCCCCCCTGAATATGGGTCTCAGCCAGAAGGACTGAGCAGTCTAAGAGACCTCAGACAGTGTAGCCAGGATGTATCCCTTGTGCACAAAGGACTTTGCGAACATATCCCCCATGGAGGGATAACTGCCTTAACCTAGAGACAGGAGAGAAGCGCTAGTCCCTACTTCACATGACCTGTCATATCTATATGACCCCAACTGGATGGCATTCCCCTACATGTGGAATTGGGGTGGGGGATGGGAGGGGAGGGGTGGTTAGAGTGCATGTGAGAGGGCAGAGAGGGTAAAAGGGAGGGAAGGAGGGAGGGAGGGATGGAGGGAGGGAGGGAGGGAAGGAGAGGGAACTGGGGTCGACATGTAAAATACTAAATTAAATTTAAAAAAAATGCTTTGACTCCAAAATTAAAGTTGAAGGACAAGTTATTGGGTAAAAGGATTTCTATTTTTGTTTCCACAGAAAATGAAAATATGTGGATTCCTTCCAGACTAATGTGGCTTGATCACGCCAGACCGCCTGAAACATAGTATAAGGTGATCCTACATCCAAAACAGCTGGACAAATCAGCCTTACAGACTACAGCCAGGATTTCTGCATCTTCCTTGAATCATCCATGACAGCGACCCTTACCAGCAGGAAGTAGTTTGGAAAGAACGACGCCCAAATTCCCAAATATTGTGTATAAATGTTTGTTTTCATTTCATTGGACTTTGATATGTAAAATAAAATAATAAAAAAAAATAGCATTTTTAAATTTCAGGGAAATAGAACTAAACTGGCTATCCTGAGTGTGATAATTACCTAATTTACACATGCTTCAAAGGATTATATTCCTTATATATCATTTACTATTAACATGTATCAGTAAGCAGAAACAAATAGATTAAAGGATGAAAAATAAAATACAATAAGCATAAAAAAAATTCCAGATCATGCTGTAACACAAAATCAATATATATATATATATATATATATATATATATATATATATTTATTTTTTTTTTTTTTTAAGAAAAATAATGCCATTTAGAGCATACACAAAATTAACTCAAAATGTGAATACTCCCTTAGCCTAGAGACAAGGAGGAGGGCTCGCGCCAAACACAAATGTCTTGACAGGTTTTGATGAATCCTCCTAAAGAACTCAGCTTCCCAGAGAAATGTATGTGGGATGGGATGAGGAAGTCACTGGGGGAGGGAGGGAGAGGGAACTGGGAATGAAATGCAAAATAAGATCTTTCTATTCATTTCTTAACAACAGAACTTAAGTTATTTTGATGGCAAAAAAAAAAATAAATGGTAATAACTCTGCATGTATCTGACCCCTAAATGTTAGATGTGAAGGACAAAGCTTCTGGAAGGCACTGAACAAACTGAACCTCTCCTTCTTTGGTAACTTGCCATCCCTGTGCACCAAAGCATAATGGAGCTGACTTCAAAGAATTTATTCACTTTGCTGCATAATCTAAATCCTTTCCACAGATGTAGCCCACAGGAAAAGTATTCCTGGGCCACACCCTGGTTAGGGAAGCTCCTAGGACCACAATAGACCTAACAGAACACTGAATTTGACAGCATATTCAAGCCCAGTGTCCTCCTGGAAGGCCTGCAAAACAGACATTCATGACTCCCCATACCACCCTCTGAATCCACTCACTCACCATGCTGCAGCTTCTGTTCTCCTCCATTCCCCTGCAGCACTCACAGAGCAGCAATCAATCCCCTGGTGCCTGTTCTGATATAAAAGCAAGCCTGCAGCATGGCTCCAGGAAGTCTCCTTCCAGACCTGAGACTGGTGGGTTGGCTCAGTGTACCTGATTGGCTAGTGAGGCTTGACTGACAAGAGCTCTTCCTCAAGGGTTAGAGTGTTCTTAAAGACACACCAGGCCCAGCACCTCCTTTGGACCTGGCTTATACTCTAGACCTAGACATTTCAGAGATCTGCACAAATAGGAACTTAATTGGTTTTTGGGTTTTTTTTGACAGAATTTATTTACCTGTGTGGCTCCTGCCATCCTATTCCTTGCTTAGTAAACTGCGCTGGTGAATTCCTTATTAATTATTAATATTAATCTTGTTGCTGTTGTTTTCTAATAGTTTTTTTCATTAACTGTCTAATATTTATTGATACATTTATTTATTTATTTTTATTTATTTTTGATACAGAGTTTCCCTTTGTGGCCCTACTGTCCTGGAACTTACTCTGTAGACCAGGCTGACCTCTAAATCAGAGATATCCACTTGCATCTACTTCCTCGGTGCTGGAACCAAAGGCAAAAGCCAACACTGCATAGTCAGACATTAATTTCAATGTTACTTTCCCATGTCGTCAGTAGATGACCCAGCTCTGTTCCTGCAGAGGAGAATTTCAAACCCTCTTTCTCTCTCCATGCAATGTGCAGAGCTTGCAAAGACCATTACACAATTCAGACTGAAACTATTCTCTTCTTCAAACATAAACATATATAAACAAAAATCAAACTTGCTTTAAGAAAAGAATGTGGATCTATGCAGTGGTTAGCCATAGAGGACAGGCCATAGTGGAGTACACCTTTAATCCTAGCACTTGGGAGACATAATCAGGTACATGTCTGTATTTTCATGGCCACCCCAGGCTATACCACATTGATCCAGTCTAAAAGAGAAAGAGAGACAAGTGGTGGCTCATTCCTTTATCTCTGAAATTGGGAGGTAGATATGGATGGGAGGAGAAAGAAATATAAGGAGGAAGAAGACAAAAGCTCATTGTTTTCTGAGGGAAGACTCCTAGTATCAGAATTACCCACCCCTTTGGTATGAGTACTTCAGTAGAAATAAGAGCTAGGGCTTGACTGCTCTGCTTCTCTGATCTTTCATCATTAATCACATATCTGAATCCATGTTTTGATTATTAAGAACAGCTGGAAGTAGCTTTACAATTTCCAGTGTAGTGTGTCAAATCTAAACTGTAGTGTACAAGACTAGAATTTATGCTAATAATGTTGATAGTACTAATCTTTACCATTTTATCATGTTTATTGCCATATTTTGCATGTATGAGTTTGAGAGAAAATGGTTTGTATAAGTATACAGGTTATGGGATGTAGATAATGATGTGAAGTTGAGTGTACGTATCTGAAATCTGGTCATCCCCAAAAGGTATGCTGAGTCTCTTGCCAAGATACACAACATGTTTTATCTGATCAACCAAAACTCTTCCACAGATTAAGAATAAAACCAAAATAAATAAAGAATTATATAATGGTTTTCAGAACATGAAGGATCAGAATTTAAGATCCTATACATGGTAAGTTTGTAACATGAAATGAATACAATCCAATGACAATGAACAACAATTAATAACAAAATGCATATTGCAAAGGCACAGTAACAATTTTTTTTTGGAAATACTCAGAATGTTCAATGGAATTATGAAAACACAGTACACAAACTAACATAATATGACTTTTATACTTACCACAAAGCAACAACAATCAAAATATGTATAATATGTGTAAAAGAATAAAAGAGATAGAGAGAATAACCCAAGAGCAAAGGTCAAAATATATCAACTATTAACATAAAGTACAAAAGAAACTTAGCCAAGAAAAGTGAGATCTTGACCAATGTTATCCAAATATCTATGAATACATGTGTACAGAGATTAAATACAGACTTCTACACTCCAATTAAATCAACTAAAAGTGACCCTTAGACACTTTTGACCCTGTAGCTATGGATATCTGTTCCAAAGACAGGATGTCCCTGTTCTAGAGCTCTCCATGCAAAAGGAGCTGACCTTCTACTATGGCTCTGTAGACCTTTATACCCCTTTATTATTTCAGGTAAACCTAGCCACATTGATGCGCACTCCACAAACAACATGGGAGAATAATTTAAAATCAACTTCCTGCCAAGTGGTTTATGGCCCAAGGTGAAGATCCTGACCTAACTCCCTACTCAAAACCACACACACCTGAGATATCTCTGCAGAATAGAGACTCATTTTGTATACCAGAATTAAATGTCAGTTAACACAGTATTGTAACTCTTGGTAGCAGAGAGTTAAAAACATTATAATCTTGTATTGCTGAGAGACATCCGCATCACCATTTTTTACTACTTTTTAAAATATTTATAAGGCAAACCTGAAAGTGGAATGGAATATTCAGAACTTCAAGAAATCAGACCTTCAGTTATCCAGCGTCAGCCCCCACTGCACACCAACAGCATTGCATGCATATGCACACTGGACAGTTATATAATAAGCAACACGCCCACCAATGCCAGGGCTGCAGAGCCTCCTCCAAACCAAGAAACACATGGAGAGGAAGGCTCAGAGGACAAGGGTAACTGCCCAGTTCACCACATTGACCAAAAGAACCCCAGTCTGTCTCATGGTCCATACAAATTTTGCATAAATGACATCTGAGCAGACCTGCTTTGAAAACCCTACACCCAGAATAGTGTAACCTGTGTTCTTCCTTACAACTCGATAGAGCATAAGGAAAAGAGAATCATGGATGGAAGTCTTCTCAGAGTCAAGCATTGGCTGGGACCACCCAGTTGTACCTAAAATTTTGCAGCCCACTACCAGGGAATCAGAAATCAATGACTCAGATTGCATAGTCTTTGTAGATCTGCACTACCCACCCAGGAGATAGCGGCCTAATCCAGAAAATTTGTGTTTTAGTATACATTCTTCTACTGTCCTGGAAGTCAAGCTGCTCATTATTAAAATCACAGAGTACCTTGTGTGCACATTTTGTTACACACTCATTGTTACTGGCCAGTAACCATTGACCTCATTGCTGGGAAATACTGCAGCCAAATGTATGACAGCTTCTAATATTTACTGTGTTTAATGTGAAACTCCTGTTTAAGAAAAGAAGGCTGTGAATTAGAGAACACTGAGTTATCATGGCAGGGCTTGTGGGCAGAAAAGTGTATGAGGATATGATGTAGTTATGATCTGAAAAAATATTTTGAAAAGCTGAAAATATCTTCATGGCCATGTGCTCCAGAGAGTAGGGGTTTCATTTAGAGCACACCAAGTATTCCTCAAACCTTTTCTCTCACACTGTACATCCAAACGAACAAAAAAAAATAATAGTACTATTACATAGTCCACAAGAGTTCACCCAGACTGGTTTTGGCTAAATACTCTAATTATAGAAATTTGTATACATGATAAGGTCTCTCCTCTATCCAAAGTCTTGATAGCCCTCATCTGTGGATTCCAAGAAACTGCCCTCTGAGACAGTGACTGATTTTCTAGGAATGATTATCTAATTCGACATTGCTCACCTCACCTACTGTTGAAGAAGGAAATCTCAGCTTCCATCCTGCCTCTCCCTTTCTGCACTGTGACTCCACCAGTATCCAAGTGGGACATGAACTCAATCATGCACAATCCCTCTTCATTTATAAGACCCCACAATAATCAGAGATCTTGGGAGGTCCCTCATTTTCTGGTCTATTTTCCTTCTCCCTGACCAGGCAAAGGCCCAACTGGAACACAGTGTAGGATTTTCTTCCCAGCACTGTACAGGAGAAGCAGGATTAGGAGTTCAAAACAATTCTCAATTACACAGCATAAGACAAGCCACAGTTAGAAGACACTTTGCTCTACACAGAAATCAATAATCAGCATTACTTGAGAAAAGGAATGAAATAAGTAAAAATCTAAGAAACATAGGAGTGCAGCAAAATAGAGATAAAAGCAGTAATGTGTTTAAAGAAGACATTTAAAAAGATACCAATACCCGGGTGGTGGTGGTGGCAAATGAATTTAATGCTGGTGCTCAGGAGGCAGATGGGAGCTTATCTCTGTGAGTTCAAGACCAACCTGTTCCACAAGATATAGTTGTGGGACAGGCAGCAGAGCCAAAAAGAAATGGGGGTCTGTATAAAACAATAAATAAAAAACAGGAAAACAGTACAAAAAAAATCACTGATACAAAAGTTGGTTTTTCGAGAAAATTAACAACGTAGAGAAACCTGTATCCAAACTAACCAAAAAGAATAAAGAGAACATTAAAAGTAACAAAATCAGAAACAAAAAGTAGTACATAACAATAGACACTGAGGAAATGCAGACAATTTTAAGGTCATATTTTGAAAACCTATACTCCACAAGATTTGAAAATTCAAAGGATATGGACAAATTTCTGGATAATTATTACTTACCAGAATTAAATCAAGAATAGACAAGCAACTTAAATTGACCTATAACAACTAACAAAGTAGGAGAAATAATGAAAAGACTTCCAACATAAAAATCCCAGAGCCAGATATCTTCTTCAGTGAAGAATTCTACCAAAAATTTATGGAAGAGCTATATTAATATTCCTGAAATTGTTCCACACAATAGAAAAGAAGTTTCATTACCAAACTCTTTTTATGAGGCTACAATCACCTTGATACCCATTCACACAAAGACATAAATAAGAGAGAAAATTACAGACCAATATCCCTCATGCACATTGATGCAAAAATACTCAAGAAAATATGGGAAAACTGAATCCAAGAATATGTCAGAGAAATCATCTACCATGATCAAGTAGGCTTCATCTCTGGCTTGCAGGGATTGTTTCACATATGAAAATATATCAAATATACCACTATATAAACAAACTGAAAATGAAAAGTCACATGATCATCTCCCTAGATGCAGAAAAGCCTTTTGACAAAATTCAACATACTTTCATGTTAAAGGTCTTGGGGAGATAAGGATAACAGGATTTTATGTAAACATAATAAAAGCAATATATAGTAAACCCATAGCAAATATCAAGCTGAATGTAGAGAAGCTTAAGGTGATTCCTCTAAAATCAGGAAAAAGACTAGGCTGCCCTATCTCTCCATATCTCTTCATTATTGTAATTGAAGGGCTAGCTAAAGAAATAAGAAAAGAAAAGGAGTTCAAGGGGATGCAAATTGGTAAGGAAGAACTCAAACTTTCTCTATTTTCAGATGATATGATAGTTTACATAAGCAACCAAAAAATTCTACCAGTATTCTTCTTCAGCTGAAAAATACATTCAGTAAAGTATGAGGATACAAGATTAAATAAAAAAAAATCTGTAGCCATTACATATTCAGTCAACAAAGGGGTTGTTAAAGAAATCAGAGAAACATCACCCTTCACAATAGCCACAAACAACATAAAGTATCTTGGGGTAACACTTACCAAAGAAGTGAAAGACCTATATAATAAGAATTTTTGTCTTTAAAGAAAATACCAGAAAATGTAAAGATGTCCCAATCTCATGGATAGGTAGAAAAAACATAGAAAAATGGCAATCTTACCAACAGCAATCTACATATTCAATGCAATCTCTATTAAAATCCCAGCTCAATCTTTCACTGACCTTGAAAGGATAATAATCTACTTTATATTGAAAACCAAAAGAACCAGAATAGCCAAAACAACCTGTATAATAAAGGAATTTCATTAGAGATCATTATCCCTGACTTTAAGATCTACTACAGAGCTATAGTCCTGAAAACAGCCTGGTATTAGCACGAAAATAGACAAGTACCTCAATGAAATCAAATAGAAAATCCTGATATTAACCCACACACATACTAACAAAACAGCTAAAAGTATACAATGGGATGAGGAAAGCATCTTCAAAAGATGCTGAGTAAGGTTTTCTGCCTGCCGCTGGTCTTGTCCTGCAGCTGCGCCAGCACCAATTAATATACAGAGACTCTGTATTTGATTTAATGCTGTTGGCCAGGTATTAGTTTCTTATCAACTAGCTCTGTCTTAAGTATTAGCCCATTTCTGTTGATCTATGTATTTTCACGTGGTCTCTTATTACCGGGGAAGAGGGTGGATATCTCATCACCCCAGTACCTACATCTTGCTTCCTCCTTCCTCCTTCCTCTTTCCTCCTTATCTCCTAGGCCCACCTATCTAGCTTTCCTATTGTCCAACAGTGCTTTATTCATTAACCAGTATGAGAAACATATTTTCAGAATGACATCTCCCATCAAAATGGTGCTGGTACAACTGGATGATGAACCAAACTGCAGCCCACAAACTGGGATTTTCACCAATCCTATATCCAACAAGGGGATGATCTCCAAAATATACAAAGAACTCAAGAAACTAGTCAACAAATACCAAATAACTCTATTAAAATGAGCTACGGAATAGATAAATCTCCATAGAGGAAATAAAAAATGATTTAAGACACTTAAGAAAGCATTCAACATCTTTATCTGTCAAGGAAATGCCAACTAAAACAACTTTGAGATACCATCTTACTCCTGTCAGAATTGCTAAAATTAGAAACAGCAATGCCAACTTATGCTTGAGAGGATGTGCAGAAATGGGTACACTCCTCCACTTCAGGTGGAACTGAAAACTTGTACAGCCATTTTGGAGACTAGCATGGCAGTTTCTCAGGATAATGGGAATCAGTCTACCACGAGACCCAGTCATCTCCCGCTTAAGTACATACCCAAATTATCCCAATCCATGCAACCAAGACTTGTGCTCACATATGTTCATAGAAATATTATTTATAATAGCAAGAACCTGGAAACAACTTACATGCCCCTCAACTGAAGTATAAATAAAGAATATTTGCCACATTTACAAAATGGAATACTACTCTGTGGGGGTGGGCAGAAACAATGGAATCTTGAAACTCACAAACAAGTGGATGGAACTTGAAGAAACCATTCTGAAAGAGGTATCGCAATCACAGAAAGAGAAACATGGTATGTATTCACTCATATGTGGATTTTAGACATATTGCAAAGGCTCACCAGCCTACAAATCAAACTGCCAGAGAAACTAGGATAGAAGGAGGATTCTAACAGTTTTACATAAGGATACTCACAGAAGCAAGAAGGGACAAGGTCCTCAGAGCATATGGGTGGGTGTTGGCAGGTAGTGAGTGGAGAGGGAACTAGCACAAGGAAAATGGGAGGAGAGGAAAGATTGTGGGTCTAGGAACATTTGGTCAGGGGAGGAATAGACTTGAGAATAGAAGGGAAGAGAAGAGAGGAGAAGAGAGGAGAAAAGAGGAGAGAAAAGAAAGAAAGAGACTATAAAAGAGGGAGCCATTATAGGTTAGAAGAGGAAATATAACCTAGAGAAATGTACAGAGCCCTACAAGAATGAGCCCAACTAACAATTTGAGCAACAGTGTAAGGCTACCATAAATTCCCTTCACTGGCAATGAGATCAATGACTAACTTATCCACCATCATGGAGCCCTCATCTAGTAGCTGATGGAAACAGAAGCATACATGCACAACTAAACACTGGAATCCAGATGCAGAGAGGGAGGACAAGATCACACTGCACAAACACATATATACAACTGACCTTAACAAGAAGGAGCTAATGGGCTCCAGACTTATAGTTGGGAATCCAACATGGGACTGACACAGACCCCTGAACATGGGTCTCAGCTAAAAGGCCTGTGGAGTCTAACGGTTTTCAGTGAGTGGGACTAGGAAGTATCCCTGTTGCAAAAAGGACATTGGGGGAAAATCCCCATGGAGGGATACTCCATTAACCTTGAGACAGGAGAGACATTTTAGTGTCTACTTAAAATGACTTGAAGGATTTAGATGACCCCTCCTGGAAGGCGTCCCCCTACGTGTATAGTGTTGGTTGGATGGGAGGAGAGAGTGGCTGGGGGCCCGGGAAGTTGGGAGGGGAAGAAGGAGGGTTGGAGTAAGTTGGAGGGAACTGGTTTGATAAGTATAATAAAAAATTTTACAAATTAAAAACATTAAAAAGATACCAATGTAATTTTCAAAAAACAAAGTTAACATACTTTAATAATTTATAATTTTTACCTCTATTGACTTTGAAATATCACACCTCCACAGAGAGAACATCACTTCCAGCACAAGTTATAATAGGTCTTAATAATAAAAACTCACAGTAATCTAACAGGGAGAGGAAGGTGAAAACTGAAGGATCAGAGATCAGAGCATCTGGCTACTAGAGTTGGTATCTCTACCTATTCTCAGACAAGCGATGTGTTCCTGTCCTCACACTGCCTCCTCAGATTGACTGCTATCGCTTTGATCCCTCAGACTAACTTCTCAATCAAAATCATCTCACTGCATGCTCTTCTGTCTCTACCTTATCTTCCTCTCTCTGTCCACCCATGTCACTCCTATCTCCAAATCCCTGCTGCTGGGATTAAAGGCCTGATTCCCATGTCCTGGGACCACCTTAGTGTGAGCTGTTTTTCTTTTAGACAGATTTAGGATGTGTGTGTGTAACTACTGATTTAATGTGTGTGGATAACTAGTGACCTAGTGTTGGTAGCTAACTAGTGACTTAGGTGTGTATTTGACTAAATACATAGAAATACATAGGTGAATGGCTAACTACTATCTCAGTGTGTGTGTCGCTGACTATTTTCTTGATGTTTGTGACTAGCTAGTAAATTAGATTTGTGGCTGACTAGTGACTTAGTATGGGTGGGTAAGTAGTGATATATTGTGTGTAACTAACTAGAGACATAGAGACTGTGGCTAACTAGTAACCTAGCTTTGTGGCTAACTAGTGACTTAGGCAATGTGGTTAATTACTGCTTAGGCATGTAGCTAAATAGTAACTTAGGTGTATGATTAACTACTGTCTTAGTGTGTGTGGCTAAGTACTGCTTTATTTGTGTGATGGACTTGTGGCTTAGTTTTTGTGGCTAACTAGTGACAAAGGTGTGGGGATGACTATTGATTTAGGTGTTTGTCTAACTAGTGACCTCATATGTGTGGGTAAAAAGTGAGTTAAGTATGTGGCTAACAAGTGGCATGGTGTGTGTGGGTACTAGTGAGCTAGTATGTGTTGCTAACTAGTGGGTTAGTTTGTGGCTAACTAGTGGCTTACACTTAACTACATGTGTAGCTAAATAGTGACTCTGCTTAGTAATCTGATTGTTAGGAACTAGCAGCCATTTGACCCCCCCCCACCCTGATGATGGGCAGGACCCTCATGGCCATGTCATTGCTACATCAGCTTTACCTGAAGGCTCAAGGTTTACCTGGCTGCCAGAGGACTCAGTTACACATGTGCAAGCCTCCCCTTTTAAAGCAAGTGCCCCACACCCCCCTCTTTCTCTCCTGCTTTCAGTTGGCCACCAGCTACCCCCTCTTTCTCTCCCTTCCCTCAACAATCTCCATGTGGGCGCTGAGTCTCGCGTTTGTGTTTCTTAGGCATTAGCTGCACAGCAAAAGAACAACATTGGTGCCGAAACCCAGGAAGACTCTACGTGAGGGTCACTGACAGCTGTCTGCTGGTGGGCGGCCAGCCAGAAACACTCAGGATCTTGTTTCAGATACCAGCGTTCCACCACCATCCCCCCCCCCCCGTTCACTGGAAATACCACCCCACACAGGCTTCAATTAGGTAAGGTACCCTTTTACATTTTAACCCAATTCCTTAAGGTCAGGTACATTCCATGGGTAGAAGACATACAGCCCAGTGTGGTATATTGGCTCTGCTCTCAGACTGCTGAGTATTTCCGGCCTCTGTTGGTCCTGGCAACGTTTTCAGGCTAACGAGCTTCGAATAAAGCTCTACCATTCTTGTGAATCGTGTGGCCACACTCTTGGGCTGATGAGTTCCAAGACTGCATGGTCACTTTCACTCCACCCATGGGGAATAAACCGACCAAGGAAATATCCCCCACCACTCCACTGGGATGCCTGATAGAAAATTTAAAACCCTTTCACTTAATGCCACTTGTAAAGTCACCCAGACTTATTTACCTTTGTACTGAAAAGCAGCCTAGATATCCCCTAGAAAATAATTCAAATTGGCCATGTAACGGCTCTCTAGATCCCGATATTTTATGGGATCTTTCAAATTACTGCCAGGGAACAAATAGGTGGAAGGTGTTTTTTTTTTTTATATCTCTGCTAAACAATTTCTTTCCCTAAACTTGTTTCGGTTCTCTTCCCGGCACGCTCAAATTCTCCTGCCTGCCCCAGCTGCAACCTGTCTCAGCATGGTGGGCTGGGCTGAGGCAGCATCTGCTCAAGACAAAATTACATCTCAAAACTTTACGATTTCTTTCAGCTGTTGGGAATATGTTTATGGCAGCCACCATCTTGACCATGTGGCCTAGCTTTACCCACCATGGTTCTTCTTTCTGCTACATCAGCCATCTAGGCAGAAAGAGTCTAGCCAGCTTCTGCCACCAACAAAACCTGTAAGTCATTTACCGTTTGCCTTTTATTCTTTGTAATATCTTTTTTCTCTGACTATGTTATACATAGCTTCACACTCTTGTCCTTCTCAATTTACCCAGTCCTGAATAATATATCTGTACATTCGATTTCAACTTAACTTTATGTAAATGTAAGCTAACTTCATACAACTTAAATTCACTGTTCTAATTCTCAAATATTTCTAAATTACTATGTGCCTTTAAATGGTGGAATTTCAGGACTGAAAAACAGGATGCGGCACCACAGGAAGCTGGGAAATGGAGTCCTGGAGCCTCAGAGACCAGAAGAAGTTTAGGAACTAAAAAGATCGAAACAAGCCCAGCACATGCTGGGAACTGTAGTTAGGGGCCTTGAAGTCCAGAAGAGAATGTCAAGGGGAGAAAAGAAAGAAGCAGCCACACAGCATGCTGGGAAGTGCAGTTCTGGACCCCAAAGTTTTTAACCGGAAGTCCATTCATTGAAAAGCGGACACAAATCATGCTGGGAAATATAGTCCTTGGCTTCCAAAGATGAAAATAAGAAGTCCCTGGGCAGGGAAGCAGGAAGTGGCCACAGAGAATGCTGGGAAATGGAGTCCTGGGCCTCCAAAAACTACAAACTGGAAGTTTCATTGCTGAAAAACAGAAAGCCACCGCAGAGCATGTTGGGAACTACAGTCCCTGGCCGGTACAGATGAAAACCGGAAATCCCTGGGCATAAAGACAGGAATCGACCGCACAGGATGCTAGGAAATGCAGTCCTGGACATGAACATCCAAACCCAGAAGTCTCTGTGCAGCGAAGCAGTAAGCGGCCGCATAGGATGCTGGGAAATGCAGTCCCAGCCACAGCAGTTACAAAAGTTCCTGATGGCCTTGGCTCAAGTCAGCCTTGGCTGCGATCTGCGAGCAGAAGTCATGCCCCACCCTTGATGATTGACCTGAGTCTCTACTGCCAGGTTTCCCTTGCCAGGAAATCCAGCCCTCGGCTTACAGCCTGCCCCTCTACCTTTATAAAGATAGCTGACAGGTCCCCGCCCAGTCAGCCTGTAGATCACACCCTCAGCAGACCTCATCGCCCAGAGGCAGGAAGTGGGGTCTGTAGTGATTGACAGCTAGAGGGGCAGGGTATGTGGTGACTGACATTACAAGGGCCTGGAGGGGTGAGCTCTGTGATGTCACAGGGGCCACACTCATCATCCTCAGTCCTCAGGGTTTTTACTCTCATAACCTGCTCACCATGGCCACCGCCCTCTGGTCCCAGCATTGCTGCTTAGTAACCAAAGAGTTTGGTAGGAGACTCCTGCCATGCCCAGCTGGGCGTGGAGATGGTGAGGGTAGGGAAGGAGGGCACTTCCTGCTCACAGTCACAATTTCCTGTGATGTCACTGCCTGGACCAAGTCCTGTCTGCACCATAGGTAATACCCAGACCCCGGCCCTGCCCTCGGGGACCCTAGGAGAGAAAGTGGGGAAGGGCCTGGTGTGGTTGAGGGCAGGGCCTGGAGAGGGTCACTGATTGTGACCTTGGACACTGTGACCTCGGGGTAGGGGACAGGTGAGCTAGGGTAGTGCTGAAGGGGTGGGGCCTGATGCTGAGCAGCAAAAACCTGCCACTCATTTATATATGCAAATGAGGCTACTAAACTGTTATGTAAAGGATGCACTAGTAATTTTGATTATGCAAATAAGCACAGTGCCTGAAAATCTGGAAGTCTGATTGGGGCTTCACATTTGAGTATGTAAATGAGCAAACCCCAGTTTCGGAAATACACTTTAATATGCAAATTTGTGCTGCTTTGCATGCTTTTGCTATGCAAATGAATGCAAGTATTCCCATCTGTTTGGGACTTTGACCTGCAAATACATGCAGGTTAGGTCATTTGGAGGTGTGGCCATGCAAATTAACCCCAGCAGTTTCTGTACTTGATGTCTTCTGAGTCTCCAGGCAGCTCTTGAATATGCAAATCAGAGTGCGGGCAGGGGGTGGGGCCTCCCCTGACCCTGCTCCTGATGTCAAATGTCCATCACAGGCATCTGATGGTGAAGCTGCTCATGCAGGACCCAGTGGGGGCAAGGGCAGGGCCCATGAGATGGTGAGGGCGGGGCATCAGGAGGGGCAGGGCCACAGGGGCGGGTTTAGGTGTACTCCCCTAGGTGGGCCTGTCCCCTAACCCTGCCTCCACACACCTCACCCCATGTCCTGTGTCCTAGCACTGGGAAGTGATGCACCTGAGGGAAGCTTGCTCTGTCAATCAAACACAATGCACCAAGGGCATCATGGGAAATGGGTCACTGCTTCACAAACTCACCAGAAGTCCCGCCCCTTCAGTAACTCTCTCACCAGAATACCCGCCCGGACAGTCACTCACATACTCATTCTCCATCTACAATCCTCATTATTGGGGTGTGGCCGGATGCTGGCTGACAGGGACATGTGGTCCCACATCCGGGAAGATGGCAGCCAGCTCACGCATGCAGCGGTTGAGTGGAAACCCCACGGTATTGAAGAAATCCCCTTCCACGCGCTCTGCTAGGGCACCGCCTCGCGCCTGAAGCCCATAGGCGCCAGCCTTGTCCCTGGGTGCAAGGCAGGGACGAAGTCACACCAGGTGCCATGCTCAGCCACACCCACGCCCGCCGGGGACAACTCTTCCTTTTCAGGCCTCACTTCCAGGTTTCCTGGCCCCACCCACCCCACCCCCGCACCCACTCACAGAGGCTCCCTGCTCTCCACGTATTGGCAGAGCAGTGGCTCTGATAGCCGCGAGAATGTCACATGGGTCTCTTCGTGGAACAGTGACAATTCCACTTCTGCTTCTGCGTCCCCTTCCGCCTCTGGGGCCTCTGGGCATGTGGAACTCGGCTCCTGAAGCTGCCTCTGCCACAGTGGCCTCAAGATGGCCACACCGGTGATGACACTGTGCTGCTGGCCACTCAGCCTGGGCGGGGCCAGGGAAGGCGGGACAGGGCGTGGTTGGCAAGGGGCAGGGCTGGGGTGGGCAGAGGCTGGAGCTCCATGAAGAGGCCCCGCCCACTATGCCCTGGGGGGGTCTACCCCGCCCCTTAAGGCCCCGCCCACCTGTGCAGCATCCTGTAGGCATCGTCCTTGTCCTTTGGCTTCTCCAGGATGACGCCATCCATGGCCTACAGTGGGTGGGGCCAGACGCCAAGGGGCCGGGTCAGTGAGGGGCAGGGCCTCACTCACCAGGACGGTATAGGCTCCAATAATGACATCAGGCGGGTGCAGGTCCTAAAGGGCAGAGGGCGGGGCAGGCTTATGGGCGGGGCCTCGAAAGGAAGGCGTGTGGCCTACCACCTGACCAGAAGGGATGGGGTCGTCCTCACCCTGTGCAGCCACGATGCCACCTCCAGCACCTTCAGCTTCGCTGTCTCCTGGGCATATTCGGGCGGAGCCGGAAACCCCGCCTTCTCCAGGGACTCCTGGAAGTGGGAGGGTAGGACCTCGAACTGAGTGGTTGAGTGAATGACTGAATGAATGACTGAATGAATGAATGACGGGTATTTGATTGACAGCTGTGTCCCCTATAGTTCACGCCTGTAACTCCTCTGACATCACCGCTCCCGTGACCCCGCCCATCCCCTGGGAACCTCTCTAAGTGATTAATTCCTGGTCAATGCTCCCACGCAGAAGTCCCGCCCTGCTGTACCATGTTGCCGGAAGTCCCACCCCGGTTTCCCCGGCAACAGGAACCCTGCTGCCAACCGTGGCATAAACAGGGAAACAGCGAAAACCAGAGGGGTGCACGGACCTAGGGTTGCGATCTCTGTTTCTGCCCTGTTCGCCGCACCCGGAAGTCCCACCTACCGCCTTGATGAGTGACAGGGAATATGCTCTCTGCTGCCTCTTGTGCCGTTTCTGACCTGTTCACTTGGACCTGGAAGTCCAGTCCCTTAAGGCGTTTCCTATCGGGCCCGCAATGTCCGATGCGATCAATTCCCTTCCTGGGCCGAAAGCGGATCCGATTTAATCGCTGCCCGGTGGGCAGGGAATCGCATGCTGCACCATCCGTAAGCGGAAGTAATGTGCCGGAAGCAGAACTCAGGCTGCAGCGCACTCCGTCGTGTTTACTTCATGGGTGGAACTCAAGTTGTGCATCTCTTCGTTGCAACCTTTCCTGGGGACCATTTTGTGTGACAGGCCGGAAGCTCAAGTCAGTGACTGGAAGCCTGACGTCCTTGGTTCACAAGCGGAAATCGTGTGTCAGTTTGGCCGGGTGGAACTAGAAGCATGTTTTCCATGTGTGTCTTCCGGGGACACTGACAGCCACGAACCGGAAGCTTTAGTTCGTGACCGGAAGGCGGAAGTCCTGAGATCGCAGCCGCTTGTCAGCGGTGCAGGGGACCGTCCCGGAACCGTGTGTTCCAAAGGAGTTCCTGGGGACAGAGTTGTGAGAGGTGCTCAATGTCTGTAACTCTGTTCCAGTCACTCTAGGAGGTCTCTCCCCCGGCAGAGCCTCAGTAATGACGGATAAACATCAGGCAGGCGGGCACTCTGGTTGCTCCAGCGGGATAGATGGGTCCAGTATTTTCAAAGCAGGTCCAAGAAATTTTCAGGAGGTGGAGGTGTTTTTTTGACCCGCTCTCTGTCCCAGTGCTCAACCAGACCAGTGGAGCAGTGGGCACAGTAGGACACAGGGTGGGGAAAGTGCGGGTTCTGGGTGGGGTGCTTTGTAGATCAGAGTAGTAGAACTTTACTCTCTAGAGATAAGATATAGGGCGTGAAAGACAAAAAAGTAAAGTTAGAGAAATGCCCCATTTTAAATGAAGGACAGACTAAACTGGAAAGTTAACCCCTAGCAATATCTGTTCCTTGGAATCTGCTAACTTACCCTCGCAAGGCCCTGAGAAAACAAGATACCCAGAATTCAGTCTGTCCCTCCGTTCTTGTGAGTCAGCAGGTGTTGAATAGGGTCTTTAAGAAACAAATAGATAACTGCACCTCCGGTTTGCTCAGACAAGATTAATTAGCACACCCTGAGGCCCTAAGGTCTGTTGACCCTAATAGGGAGACCAGCTAAAAGGGTCATGTACTCAATGGACAGAGGGTCCCAACCCTCCCTAAGCATGGGGTATTTGCCTTTAAAAACACCTGTGCCGGGGGGAGGGGTGGAGGGAGGAGATGGCTTCTTCTCACTAGTCTGTATGCTGGAGGGGCCCCTTTGCACAAATGTTTCCTGTTCATTAAAGCCTCTTGCATGTTGCAGCAACTGGACTGGACATTGAGTTCTTGGGGATACCGATGGAAACTGGGAGACTCCTCATTCTGAGGGTCTTACAAAGCTTGAATTCTTGAATAATGCAGATTGTTTAAAACTGCTCACTGAGTAAGATGTGCTGGCTAACAGTAGTGGTCATACACAAAAATCTTCCTAGCTCCATTCCTCTCTAAATTTTCAACTTTCCATGAAGAATACTCTTTTTATAATTTTGTGTTTGTTAAGTGGTTTTTCTGAGGTTCAGGAATAAAACTCCTACAGTTATAGAGCAATGATCAAGCTTTCTGATGAGAGAAAGACAAATTATCAACTTTTTGATCTGCTTCCTGCTTTTATTTCCTTACAGTTGGAAGTTCCTGTACAACCAGGCCAATAACACCTCATGCTACAGAGTGGGTGATGTGCCCCCATGGGTACCAAAACTCGATGACCATGTCAGGAGTGTCTTCGTCTTGACAGAAACAAACACACTGGAGGTGTTTTGCAACTGCTGCCATTTTTACTTTAGAGTATTGGGTTTTTATACAGAAATTACAAGGAACATATCTTTGGTCACAATTTACAGACATATTATAAAATGCCAGTAATTCCTTTGAAGCATGAGATAAAAAAAAAAAAAAAAAAAAAAAAAAAAAAAAAAACATATTTTCACCTGCCTGTGGTCAGTGTACCAGAGATTTGGTTTACTGAGTTAGAGAAAAGTCATTGTCTCTTAGCAGTAAACTGTTAAAAGCATTGATAAGAACTCTTGCATTTACTAAGTTTAGAGGATAGTCATAAACTTTTAACAGTATTTTTCTGTCTTTTTTATTATTTATTTTTTATAACCAAGTCCATTTAAATGAAAACAAACATCTATAGACAATATTTGGGAATTTGGGCGTCGTTCTTTCCAAACCACTTCCTGCTGGTAAGGGGCGCTCTCATGGGGGATTCTAAGAAGATGCTGAAATCCTGGCTGTATTCTGCAAGGCTGCTTTTTCCAGCTGTTTTGAATGTAGGCTCACTTGGTACTCTGTTTCAGGCGGTCTGGCTTGATCAAACCACATTAGTATGGAAGAAATCCACAGCTTTTCGTTTTCTGTGGAAAAAAAATAGAATAGATATCCTTTTCCCCAGTAACTTGTCCTTGAACTTAATGTTTTGAGTCAAAGCATATTTTTTTTTGTAGTTTATTATTATACATGTCGATCCCAGTTCCCTCTCCCTTCCTTCCTCCTTCCCTCCCTCCCTCCGAATCTTAAGGTTTCTGTGCAGTGACATCTAATGAAATCTCGATCTCCAACTTGGAAGTAATGTGAAACTTCCACGTCTCCCACCACGTAGGTCTCTCAGGGCTGCTTTCTTGCTCACTGTCTCACCCACTGGAGCACCTTAAGCCTAGCAAACAGAGGCTTAAGAAAACAGCACATCAGCACTATGTACAGAGGTAATTTCCACCAGTGGAGGGAGCCCACCAAAGAGCCATTTACAGGGGCTCAGCCCAAACGGTCCAGGGGTGTTTTTAAACCTGAAAAGCACAAAGGGTAGGAGAGCTATCTGATCATTAACGCCAGTCTCCACAGTCAATTTAGTGAAGGTCTCCTCAATGGTTTTATTTATACTTTCTACATGAATTGTTGGTTTTGTATGCACAATGTAATTTTAATCAATCCCCAGTATCTTGGCCAGTGATTTACTTACCTGGGTCACAAAACCTGGACCATTGTCTGATTTTACTACCTTAGGTATTTTGAATCTTCAGAAAATTTTCTTCAGTAATTTTTTTTAGCCACATGGTTGAGACAGTCCCATGCACATGAACAGTTGAAAAAGCATACCTGTTGCCTGTTAATGTTTATGGACTTCTCTTCGTCTAGCAGTACCACCGCCCCAGTCCTTTCTTTACCTTTTATAATGTAACTGATCCTGGCAGTGAACTGGTCATCATCTCCCCAGCCAGCAGGATGTCGTTAAGATCTTTGCAAACTCCAGTCTCTTTAACCAACAGTTGATGGCAGTCATGAGTCACTGGTTCACCAGTCTCCACAGGCAGAAGAGTGGTGGGATGAGGCTGGCTGGTGGAGCGAACACAATCAGCTCAGTCTCTCAGTGAGAAGCAGGTTTTGGTGGTGGGTCCCGCGGGCGTTGGTCATCATCAGTTGGTGGCTGCCAGACAATGCTCTCCAATGCATGGGGGCTATTATTGTTGCTTTATGCCCCAAAGTCAACTTGTCAGCAGTGATATCTTTTTGATAGACAGGCCCTCCCCTTGCTACAGGATCAAGCTTCTTTGACAGATAAGCAACTGGTCTGTCCCACGGCCCTAGGGATTTGGTTAAAACTCCCCAGGCGACCCCCTTATGCTCATCCACATAAAGGGTAAAAGGTTAGTTATATCAAAAGGCTTAGAGCCAATGCTTTCAGCTGGGCCTTTTTAATGGCATCAAATGCCTCCTGGTGCTCTGGGGTCCAGGAGAATTTTTTCCTTAGTCAGCCTGCAAAACCCAGATGTCCCCAGAAATTCTCCTACTTGTCTGGCCATCGTTGGGGAATTTTAAACCCTTGGGACAGTCAGCTCCAGATGAGCTGCCTAGTTCTGCACGTGTCAGGGTCCTTCCATTCAATGGCAAAAAGCAGTTGGCTGGTGGGATGTAACCTCGAACGAGTGGGGTACCCGGCCCACGCCGAGGTCCACTGTTCTTCGGGTAGTCCATGAATTACCTTGGGCTTTGGGAGGGGTGCCAAACCCCGTTTCCCTTTAATTTTATCCGTTCTTAGGGCTAGGACCTTCGATACCTTGTCTTCTTGGGACAGTCATTTGCCAAGTGTCCTTTTTCTTTACAATATGCACACTGTTCCTCCTTGTCAAGTGGGGTCCTGTTGCCCAGGTTTCCTAGCCTGTTTTAAATTTCCTAACTTTCCTTTAACCACTGCAGCCAAGGTATTTTAGTGAAATTCTTTTCCTGTCTTCTGTCATGCTTTTTCTCTGCTCTCTGTCCTCTACTGTCTTTTGTTTCTCTCCTTCCCTTCTCTGTCCCTTCAATACACTTTCTCTGTCTCTTAACTCTTCCATTCTATGGAGTTCCTTCCTAATATCTGGGGCCCAATTTCCCCATGAAGACCAGAGCCACCGAAGCTCTCTGGGCTTCTGAACTAGGGTCAAATGTGTTTTCTTTAACTTAGCCAAATTGGTGGGCCATGTCGCGGCAACTCAGAGACCTGCCACCAGAGCCTGGCGATAGATTTTTAAGGTCTCCCTACCTTCAGCAGTGTTGAAGTCCCAACTGGGGCACATCAAAAGGAATCCCAAGTCAATCTTGTTTTTTTTTTTTTTTTTTTTTCAGCTGTGCTGGCCGCCCATCGGCCCCAGGGATATTTTTCTAGCCTCAAGCAGAAACTGTTGATAATCATCTCAAATAGCCTAGAGAGAGAACATAAGGAACTCCAAAAAGGGGGTGATTAGTTTTTCCAATTACAAAGATCTGTGGAGAAGGGTCAGCCCTGGAGGCTGATGTTGGGAATGAAACATGTGTGGTGGCAGGGTCATAAGTCATATCCCTGTCCCTCCATTCCAGCATGGATCTGCCCAGGCCATGTGCGGCCCATGGCTGTTCAGCCATTCTGCTGAAGCTCAGCCCCAGTGGCTCTGGCTGCCCTGCCACATTCCTGAGGGCAGGGGATGAGCATGCTCATTGTCTAGCTGGGTCTCCAGCCCTGCTCTCCTGTGGATCTAAAGTCAAACTTAAGTAGGTTAGTTAGTTTTTGACCCATGGGGAGAATAGAAATGGACACAAACACTATGAACAGAAGGACACACACACACACACACACACACACACACACACACACAAAACCAGAACAATCCAACAAAGAGGACAAATCCACACGGCAGACAAATGGCGCCCAAACCAAAGTTACAAAGCAGGAGGGAAGAAAGTCCAGAGGCCTGCTGTCCCCTGGAGAAGAGAAACTTCGTCTCCTTCCCTCCTCCAAACAACCCGGGACTTCGTTCAGGGAGGGACCAAGGGTCTCAGGACACGTCTGCTTCCCCCTGTAGTCCTATACAAGTCCTGTGCAGGCCAGGGAAAGATTCAAATACTGGAGTCAAAAACACATAACATACAAGTCTTGTGAAGGCTAGGCACAGAGTCAAGTACTCGAGTCAAAAACATGTAACATCAGATGCATCAGGCATACATCAAACATATAGGTTGCGAGCTCTTTCTTACCTCCAACTGGCAATGGAATTGAGTCTGGGGGTTGACCAGATCTTGGTGGAACTTCCAAAATGTAAGACCCTCAGAATAAGGAGTCTTCCAGTTTCGGTCGGTACCCCAAGAACTCAATGTCCAGTCCAGTTACTGCAACACACAAGAGGCTTTAATTTACAGGAAACATTTGTGCAAATTGGCTCCTCTGACATGCAGGCTAGAGAGAAGCCCCCTCCCCTGGGCCCAGGTGTTTTTTAAAGGCAAACTCACAATCTTAGGGAGGGGGTGGGACCCTTTGTCCATTGAGTATGCAACCCTTGGAGGCCGGACGGTCTGCTATTAGGGTCAACAGACCTTAGGGCCTCAGGGTGTGCTAATTAATTTTGTCTGGGCAAACCAGAGTTAAAGCTATCTCTTTGTTTCCTAAGGACACTATTCACCAACTGCTGACTCACAGGAAAGCAGGAGCAGTGTGAATTCTTGTTATCTCAGTGCCTTGTGAGAGGAAGTTAGCAAATTCCAAGGAACAGATATTGGTTTCCAGGTTTAACATTACTTTTTTTGTCTTTCAAGATCATCTCATACAGTTAAAAGTTATTTCTTATGCAGTGCCTTTGGTTGTGTGTACATGAAGAGAAGATGGAGAACACTGGGGTGGACCCTCACTCATTCCCAATCTGTCTGTAACTCTTAATCCCCCTCCCTCAATTTTCACTCCCTTTCCATCTCTCTGTCTCTCACTTCTCTCTCCCATGTTGCAGATCAAATCAGAAAGGCAGGGACTGCATCCTCCTGAGCAGGATCAACTCCACAGTTCTTTATTATCATCTGTTTATGTTGTTCCCAAATAATAAACTCATTTATCATTTGTCTTCATTCTATTGAACTCAGTAACACACCATCTCTACATGAATCAATTTTATTTATTAAGAATAAAGTCAAGTGTGACGTCTCACATGTTCACAAAATTATACGCATGATGTGGGTTTTCTCTTCCAAGATTGCTTCCCTATTACCTTATATCAAGATGATAAAAAAGGATTTAAATATATACAGGGTAAGAAATACAGATGAACAAAATTATGAAAAGTTCATTGCTTGACCTATATCAGTTTTCTGAGAACATACTGTAGTTCCTCCTACAGGAATACTCAAGGGTATAACCTGCTTTTAAAAAACCATGAACAGTCAGAAACTCACACACTGACATCACATAATTAAAATTAAATGGAATCTCTGAACAGATTTCAAAGTGCGAATATTTTCTCTTAAGAGGACTCATTTTTGTAACCCACATGTTTATGGTCTTAAAGTCTTCAAAGTTTTCCTACAACATGATTTGCTTCATGTAAAAGAAAGCAAGCATGAAGGATTGGGCTTATGGAAGTCAATCAATCTGAATGAGGTTTTTGTTTAAATAAAGACAAGTATTACAATGAAACAGGGTTCCCTTATCAGTGAATTCCTAGGGCTTTTGTCCACGTGACTTTGCTTTTAAGAGCAAAACAGAGATATTGCAATGTTTGAACTGACTGTTCAAACTTTTCCAATATTGTTCTTTCCAGAATCCTATGTAACTCAATGTGTGTTGGCTGATGATCATACAACATCCTTTCTAGTAAGATTCCTTTCTATAAGAGTTTTCTTTGGACCACAAAGATTATTGCAATAAGTAAAGTGCACAACTTTACCACAATGATTACATGTACAGGGTTTCCATACACTATGATTTTTTTGTGTGTGATTATAAAGACTAATGATACATAGAAAGGATACACCACATGGGATACATTCAGTGTCTTTCAAGTATGCATTTCTTATGACTTAAGAGATGGCTGGGATGTGCAAATGCTTTACCATACTGATGGCATTCATAAGGCTTCTCTCCAGTATGTGTTCTTGTAGGACTTTTAAAAACATGTGTTGCAAAAATTTTACTACTTTGATTATAATCATAGGGTCTCTCTACAGTATGTGTTCTTTTATGATGTACCAGATGGCTGTGTCATGTAAAAGATTTACCACATTGCTTACATCCATAGGGTTTCTGCCCACGATGTGTTCTATGATGAAACTAGAGAGTACTGACACGGGAATATGATCTACCACATTGATTACATAATAGGGTTTCTCTCCAGTATGTGTTCATTTATGACATACTAGAGTGCTGTGATGTGAAAAAGCTTTACCACATCGATTACATACATAGTGTTTTTCTCCAGTATGTGTTCTTATATGTATTTTAAGCTGAGCATTCCTTCCAAATGCTTTACATCATTGATTACATACATAGGGTTTCTCTCCAGTATGTGTTCTTATGTGTTTTAAGCTGACTATTTCTTCCAAATGCTTTACCACATTCATTACTTTCATAGGGTTTCTGTCCAGTATGTGTTCTTATATGTCTTTTAAGCTGACAATTACTTGCAAATGCTTTACCACATTGATTACACTCATAGGGTTTCTCTCCAGTATGTGTTAATATATGACTTTTAAGCCACCCATGTGTTGTGAAAGCTTTATTACATAGATTACATTCATAGGGTTTCTCTCCAGTATGGATTCTTTTATGACACACCAGAGTGCTGTTTTGTGAAAAAGCTTTACCACATTGATTGCATGCATAGGGTTTCTCTCCAGTATGTGTTCTTATATGTATTTTAAGCTGACCATTACTTGCAAATGCTTTACCACATTGATTACATTCATACAGCTTCTCTCCAGTATGTGTTCTTTTATGTTTTTTGAGATTATTGCATAGGGAAAAGACTTTACCACATTGATTACAGTCTTGTGTTTTCTGTCCAGTATGTGTTCTAATATGTCTTTTAAGCATAGTATGTCTTGCAAATAATTTACCACATTGACTACATTCATAGGTTTTCTCTACCATTTGAGTTCTTTCACAGAGTTGGAGGAAACTGTGGCATTCAGAGACTTCACCATACTGAAGACATCTATATGGTACCTCTCCAGTATGAAATTTTTCAAGCCTTTGAAGATGCCTGTAACATAAAAAGTTTTTTACACATTCATTGCGTATATTCACAGGATTCAAAACCTTATGGCTTCTTGCATTCCAGCAAAGATAATTAGCACATGTAAAACTTTACCACATGCATGATACTAAAGAAACAGTATATTTATAAAATAAATTTATAACTTGGCCAATTGTGAACAAGAATCCGATCTTAAGTTTTACATTTATAATGCTTCCCTCATGAGGTGTTGTTTTGTTTTCTTTGAAGATACTTGTGATTCAGAGTAAGAGCTTTTATTTCACGGGCCTCATTTATGGCATTTATTTACATGAGAATTCTCACATAATTGAAAAAGACTGAAAACAACTCAGAGCTTTTCCATACTTATTGCATTTATCAGTTTTTCCACAGTATAAATTATACTTCATTGGCCAAATATACCAGTAAAAATGGAAGCATTCACCCATTCCAATGTTCATTGGGATTTACTTCAGTGTGAGTTTGTTCATATCTTTCAGATGATGTTGGAATACTGATAAATTTTAAACTTCTTTCACACTCAACAAATATCCTCAAAGTGGGGGCTAGTAATCATCTTTCCTTTCTTCTCAATGTCCTAAGAGAGAGACGTATGTTGCTTCTGTCCACATTCTAAATTCACATGGCTTGCATTTAGAGTATCATATAGTTTTTATTTTTCCCTAGGTTTTCTGATACAGAATATCTCTGTGTAGACCCGGCTAGCCTCGAACTCACTTTGTAGGTCAGGCTGATCAGAAACTTAAGAGATCCACCTTGTTCTTCGTCATTAATGCTGGAATTAAGGGCATGGGTCACAACTACCTAACTCAACATATGATATACTTATTAGAGTAAGAATAACAAAGAAAAGGTTTCCACTTTGCACTCATGCAATTTGATTTTCTTTTGCTCACAGACATGTGTGTCAGGGATTAATGTTTCTCCACAAAAACCTTCTTGGTACTCATGAACTGACCCTTTCTATATACATAGCAAAGTCACAAATATATAAGTAATGCCTGATTAACTATTCACATTTTTCTTAGAAAGTCTTGGACATATAATTATCACCTATACAAGAAATATATTGTTTAAAATATCTGAATATTATTAAACTCAACAAACTGACATATCTATATCATAGATCTCCAGGTGCTATAATTCAAATGGTGGTATCTGTGAAGGCATTGTTTCCTTCTCTTTTTACATAAATACCTTGCAAACACAGAAGAGCTACCGTTCACTGAGGTACATGGTTTTGTTAGAAAATGAGAACCATCACTATACTTTAAGCTGCACTTTTTTCAACTTTGATCTTCTTAATTTTTTGTAATTCTTTTTGTGTGTCTCTTCAATAAAATTTCCAGAATACATTAAAATATCTTCCGAGCCAAATTTGCATAAATTTACATGTGAAAATTTACCTTCTATGTCTTCTAGAATTTGGACAATGATCTTCCATGTTATGGTCATCCCAAATGTAGCCTGAAATAACAGAAAATATACAATGTATTATTGTAAATTGTACAAAACTTAAATTAATAACTTTAATGAACCTTAGAACCATGCCTCATTCAACCAAGTTTCCTTTTTCTCAATCAAAATTACAGAATAGTATCAATAACCAAGAAATATTTGGTCCCTTATTTTAAAACATGAAGGAAATTTCAATCTTACCTGTATCAGTGAGGTTCCTGTACGTGTCCAGCATCACATCTCTGTAGAGACATTTCTGAGAAGGATTTAACAAAGCCCACTCTTCCTGAGTGAAATGGATGTACACATCGTCATAGGTCACTGCATCCTACAATAACGCAAACATGTTTGACAAAGAAATATGATACTCACAATGTAAATATAAACAACTTTGACAACATACTCATGTAAGTCTGGAGCCTTGCACACTTATTTCATGACATGGACATTATAATGCATTCACATGAACCATTTAGAAGGAAACTGAATAGGAGGTTCACATGCAACATTTCTTGGCCCTTTAATTAGCATATAGCCCTGAGAAAGAAATCCCTATAAACAGACATAAAGGAAGTGTCAAGCTACAAGAACAACACTACTGAGAACACATCAGAAATAAATTGTACAATAGGAACAGCCTATCACAGAAATACTGAAGGCCCTTGAAACAACATCTGTCTTTGTTAGGTTTTCATTGCTGTTAAGAGATACCATGGACCAGAGCAACTCTTACAAAGAAAAGAGGTGTCACGCTTAAAATTTCCAAGCTTCAGTTAATCATCATGGCAGCAGGCATGTCAGCATATATGCTGCTGCAGTCCTTGATGTTATAGTCCTTACAGCATGACTCAGAGGCAACAGGGAGTTGTCTGACACACTGGGCAGTATTCTGCGAATAAGAAACCTCATGTCTGATCCTACAATGATGTGATTCTTCTAACAGGGAGAAGGCCACTCCAACAAAGCCACAACACATCTTCTTTCACTAGTGGGAACTCATAGAATATTGACTTACAGCTGGAGGACCTTCATGTCAACAAACTGGACCCTCTGAAAGTAGTAAACACTTAGGTGAGTTGATCTGTTAGGGGGCCCCTGAAAGTGAAACCATCATCCATTCCAGTTGCTTGAACTGTGTTTTTGGAATCCGCACCCTATAGTGAGATACTTTACTCAGTCTTGATAAAAAATAGAGTGATTTGGTCCTTCCTCTGCTTTGTATGCCAGACTTTGGTGAGTCCTGAATGAGGGCATTACCCTCTCTGACTAGTAAAGGGAGGAAGGGAAGGGAGGGAAATTGGAGAAGATGGGGAAGAAGGGAGTGTATGGTATGTAAAATGAAAAATAAAAGTTTAAATGAAATTTAAAAAATGAAACAATATATTATTAGAATCATGTACTAAATGTGACTGGTTTTGCACTCATTGTTTTTTAAGTAACAAAGATTTTGAAAACAAATTCATTCCTAGTTTTTTTATATTCAGATTGTGTGTGAGAGATGTTTCCCATGTGTACTTATTACATACCATAGTAGAGGTTGTCAGAAACACTGCATCTGGAGGTGAGGTTGTATTGAGCCTAGAATTTTGGGTTTGGGGGTATGAACTCAGGTCATCCCCAAGTAGAATATGTGCTGTGCCACCATCCAAGACCCATTGAACTTTTTAGGAAAAACAGTAAATGTCATTTCCAGATTGAAAACAATAAGAATAAAAGAGAGTACATGAATAGAAAAGTAAATGATCAATGAGAACTTGGTGAGTTAATATTTATATTCTGTATGAGATAAATTTGCAACATAAATTGAATACAGTGCAAATTATATTCCTGACACTTTATAAGAGTATATCTGATTCGAAAGATTCAGGAAAATGGGAAACAGTTAGAATATCTGGAGGATTACGAAAAACATAGTACATATATTGACACAGCATGGCTTCTATATCTAATACAAACATGCAGTGATTGAGAGGTGTACAATATTTGGGAAAGAACAAAGGAGAGGAAGTGAAAAGTAAAAGAAAAATAAGAGGTAAATACTGTCAACTTTACTCTAAAAAATACAAGGGAAACTCATCCAGATGAACTTAGATCTTGAGCAATGTTACTCAGCTACCCATGATTCTATGTGTTCAGAACTTAAATACATAGACTCATACAAAACTCAAAAGGATATTTACACTGTTCGGTTTCTGACATTCCAGCTATTGATACTTGTTACTAATAGAGACACCCCGCAGTCTAGAGCTTTCTATACGTATGGGGTAATCTCCTGCTATGATTCAGAGAATTATATTTGGGGCTGGCACCGCGGCAGGACAAGACCAGGCGTTGGGCGGAAAATCCCATACTCGTTACAAATGGTGCCCACATGGCTAATAAGAACTTCCACTTAAAATTTAACAGAAGCTTAAAAAAGGGTTTTAAAACAAAAGAACAGAGACAAGCAAGGTTTCTTGGTAGCAGCATTTTTCTCTTGTGAGAGACAAGCAGATTGTGCGGCTCCTCTAAAGGGAAGATTCCAGACTCGGCAAAAAACTGCACGGGTTTAAAAAAGCACTGCTAAAAATTCATTGGTGTGTATCAGAGCTGGCAATGGCAGTGATCACATCTCCAAGCTGGCAGCATGCAGACCAAGGCAGTGAGCACAGCTTTTAGTGCTGGCGGTAAAATAGCCGTTGCCATCTTTTATAAACCCTGGCAGAAACAACAAAGACTTTCATTTTAGCAGTGTTGTTGTTTACCTGATAAAAGACTCGTGGCCAGAAAAAGTTAAAGATTTACAGTAAAGACAGATTCATATTAAGAAAAATCTCTAAAGGTTTACAGTGTATATTATAAAAGATATGTAGGCTTGGGAGAGAAAAGAAATAAAATGATTTTAAAAAGAGAGTGGGGAGCTGGGTGTGGTGGCACACGCCTTTAATCCCAGCACTCAGGAGACAGAGGCAAGCAGATCTCTGTGATTTCAAAGTAAACCTTGTATGCAGAGTGAATTCCAGGACAGATAAGAGTTACACAGAGAAACCCTGTCTCAAGAAATAAAAAATAAAAAGTAAAAGAAACGGAGTAATAATAAAGCTACGTAAAGATGAAAAGCTCAGAGAGAATCTGTATACTGTATGACATTATATTGTCTTTGTATTGTTTGACTGCTGAGGAAACAACTGTTAAAACAAAATGCTGCTGAATTAATTCAATTTATATATTTTAAAAATGCTTTGACTCCAAAATTTAAGTTCAAGGACAAGTTACTGGGGAAAAGGATTTCTATTTTTATTTCCACAGAAAATAAAAAGCTGTGGATTTCTTCCAGACTAATGTGGTTTGAGCAAGCCAGACCCCCTGAAAAAGAGTACCAGGTGATCCTACATTCAAAACAGGTGGACACAGAATCCTTGCAGGCTACAGCCAGGATTTCTACATCTTCTTAGGATCCCCGTGACAGCGCCCCCTATCAGCAGGAAGTACTTTGGAAAGAACGATGCCCAAATTCCCAAATATTGTCTATAAGTGTTTGTTTTCATTTAAATGGACGTGGTTATAAATGGTTAATGATCACAACCCATCTCTTTTTAAAGGTAAAAAGGGAATTATGGTATAGCTATGAATACTTTATTTTCAAATGGATTTTCATTTATTGATATAAACTTAAGGTCAATTTTGTAATTAAGTATATGTCTCCTCTTGTTTAGATATTGTGTTTATATAACTCATTTAGATATGTAATTTGTAATTTAGTACCGATTTTAGATAGTTACCTAGCTAAAAAGTTATAGCTAGGTGAGTTAGGTTTTCTAGATATATAGAGATGTATTTGAGAACAGATCATAGATATTACCTATGATAGTCAGATATTATAGTTAAATTAGTTAAGATTTCTAGATATACAGATGTATTTGAGATGGATAGGAATTCTTCAAACCTTTCAAAGACCTACAGAATATGGCAATTAAAATGATTTAGGGTTTTTCTTGACATTGAGACATAAATGCTCCTGGCAACACCACCCGAGTCAAAAAGGAAGATGAAGATAAACATTGAAGAAACTCGTTAGGGAGTTTACTTCTAATATAGCAAGACTAGTCATTTGGACAAGATACTGCTCTTGTCTGGACTGTTTGACTTTATGCTGTATAAATTCGACGTGCAGGACCCACAGAAAAGTGACTGCTGATTCAAGATGGATATTGGTATAGAGTTCCTGCTTCATGGAAGAGTCTGCCAGACAGTCTACAGGACACAGAGAAAAATGACTGACAAACTGCCAGTACAAGAAGACAGTTTAAAGTTTTCTACTTTGCTGAAGAGTCTGCCAGACACACTAAGGCATATGGGCTGAAGATGGAAGATTACAGAAGAACTTCAGGTGACTGGCCAGACAGTGAGATGTCTATGTCATTTCTAGAGTCTATATACTATCCTTCTGTGGTCTTTGAAGGAGTTGAAGACAGATAGTTATGGTTATTTTTTTCCTTAGTTAGTATTCAATGATATAGGACTTTAGACTCACAAGATAAAATAGATGATAGAATATTTTATTCAAATCTTACTAAATGTTAATGGACTAAATATTGTTAACTGTGATTCTTACTTGATAACTGTTGTGTGACATATTTTGCTATGTTAAGGCTAAAACCCTTCTTTTTATTTAGACAGAAAAGAGATGATGGGAGATGTCATTCTGTGTATGTTTCTCATACTGGTTAATGAATAAAACACTGTTGGCCAATAGGAAAGGAAGATAGGAGGGACAAGGAGACAAGGAGGAAATAGGAAGTAGGAAGGGGGGTCAGGATGGAGAGCCTGGAGAGAACAGAACTGCCATTCCTCCGCTCTCGGTAAGATCACGTGGAAATACATAGAAATGGGTTAATAATTAAGACAGAGCTAGCCAATAAGAAACTAGTAATGGGCCAACAGATTATGTCAAATACAGAGTCTCGGTGTGAATTATTTGGGGCTATCTCGGTGGTGGGACAAGACCAGCGGAGGCAGGCAGAAAACCTGTACACCTTACAGGTGACCAGGTCTCATTTACATTTTCACTGACACCTTTCTAGGTGGGGCTAACAGGGTCTGCAGTTCCCTGAGGCTTATTCTTAATTGTTGACAAGGTCTCATTTGCATTTTCATTGACACCTCTCCAGGTGGGGCCTAAAAGTTTCCTGAGCCCTCCCTTCCATAGCTTTTCTCAAATCTTACATTAACCTCCAGCTGTAACAGCTAGATAACAGGAGACATGCTTTCTAATGCAAAATGCTAATGCTCTATTGGCTCCTTCAGCCTTGAAAGCACCCTAACAGGTCCTTGGAACCTGAGATGACTAAACACCCTTTTTTTGCTTCCCCTACCTCCATCTGGTGCCAGGATATATAAGCTAGCCTAGTAAAGTAAGATATATAATATAAAGCCTTCTTAATATGAAGAGTGCTGTGTTATTAACCTCAACATCCTCCACAGTTTCTCGGGCTTCTACAGCTGTGAAGGCGCCGCAAAGTTTCCCTGTGTTTCCTGCTGTCCTGGGACTTGATCAGTAAACTGCATTGGCCAATTCCTTCCTAATTATTAATATTAGTCTTGTTGATGTTTTCTAGTAGATTTTTCCAATTAATTGTTTAATATTTATTTATTTATTCATATATTTATTTATTTTGGAGTTTGACACAGAATTTCTGTTTGTGGCCTTGCTGTCCTTGAACTTACTCTGTAGAGCAGGATGTCCTCAAACTCACAGATGTCCACTTGTGTCTATTTCCTGAGTGCTGGACTGAAAGGCGACAGTTAGACACAAAATTTATTGTCGCTTATCCATGTCACCAATAGATGACACAGGTTTCTTCTTACACTATAAAGGTTTAATCTCTCTTTCTTCCTCCCCACAATGTGCAGAGCTAGCACAGACCATTACTAAATGCAGACTGAAATGATTCTCTTCTTTCACATATTGAAGGCTTCCCAGAATATTAAAAATCAAGAGAAACATTTTAGGTCACAAAAGATGATGTTTTTACTGTGTCATCCTGCTGAGGTCAAGATACCTGAGGGTGCTTTTTACCTGGATGTCAGAGTCCCCCAAAACAACCATGATAGAAATGCAGGTGCCATCTCACAAACAAGATGATACATCTTTTTCCTGAGAGATGTCTGGGTGATAGGACCATTGGATTGTGGTTTCATTCCTGAAATTCATGTCAAATTCTTGAGATATTTATCATATGGGAGGTGCACTAGAATGTGACAGAATGTTGGATCATAAATGTTGCCTGGCAACCCTACTTACATTCAATATCCTGGTATCATGGGTCAAGAACCAGAGAGCAGCTTCGCTGTTGTATTATCATGGGACGTTACAATCTCTGAAGATGACATATTCCAAAAACTTTTGATGACAGCATTTGATTCCGCTAACCAAGTCATAGCCAAATCTCTGGAAGTTTGCCTACAGCTATTACTGGTTACCCAATTAAAGATTACCTATTATCAGAGAATATATACAGTCTGTGGAGAAACAGTTCAAAGACTTCTGCTGCAAACATATTTTCAGCTGATATGAAAATTTTAGCTACTACTGCTATGCCAGGTATGGGCCCATCATCTCAGGTCCTGCCTCAGCACAACAGAGATTCAGGCACTGGTGATGATGTCAGACCAACATAATACATCAGGCAAGAAAGTATAAGTATCTGATCATTAACTTATGGAATTTTAAAAATCTGTGCTGACAGCATACTTTATCATGTCTGCCCAGGAATTGATGATACAAAAATGTTCAACTACTTACATATTTAAACATGTAATTTTTGAATTGTTTCTTGATAGAAAATGTTAACCATGAAGTTTGGGGACACCTTGTGTGACTCAAGTGAGACAGACGATCTAACTATCTGATTGTTTCATTATTCAAGTCTGTCTTCTTCTACTCAAGACAGTATGAATATCTGATCATTAACTTATGGAATTATTAAAAATCAAATTCTGTGATGACAGCATACTTTATCATGTCTGCCATGTCTATCCAGGGATTTATGATACAAAAAGTTCCACTACTTACATATGTAAAGATGTAATTATTAAATTGTTTCATTATATAATCTATGAACCCTGAAGTTTGGTGCCACCTTGTGTGAATCAAGTGTGACAGACGATCTAACTATCCGGTTATTTCATTCTTCAAATCTGTCTTTTTCTAGTCCAGGAAGAGTGGAGTCTGGACCCACCTTGGTGGTGTTAATTGTCTCTTGGGATTTCATTATTTATTTATTTAAATCAATGTTGATATCATTTTGTTAACTCTCTAGGGGTGACTTATGAGAAATTATCTCATTATTCATTCACTTATTTTTTCAAGTCTATGATTAAAAACTCAATGACCTCTTCAGTTCTGAGCAATCTTGTAGGAGTCACGTATAAAACACCATCCCCTTGTTGAATTTTTATTCATTTAATTATGAAAATCTATCATTATGTATTCAGGGATCACTGTAGATTTGAGCCTCCTTATGGAAGTCAATCATGCCAGACCATCACATCATCTAATACACTTACTTACTGAACTGTAAAATAAGAAAAGAAATACAAATTCATCATTTATTTAACGTATTTGAAATAAAGATGATGTTATGGACCATACGTCCCTTTTGGAGTCAGATGTTGGGGGGCTTGATGATGAAACATCATCTCATTACTTGATTATGTAGCTATTTAAATAGATCATTACATCAGCCATAGATTTACTACTTTGGTGCCATCTTGCCACTGTTATTATAAACACCCACTGATTCTAATTGTCAATTTATTCCAGGAAGAGGTCAGTCGGACTCCTCCATGTGAAATTTAAGTATGCACCACCATGTCATTATTCAATAATTTTTCAATATATAATAATTGTTTAAATCGATGAAGATGTGGTCCTTCACGACTGAGGTCTGGTCATTCCTCCCTGCGAGTTAATCGTGTGGCATTATTTACTTATCTAAGTATTACTGCCATGACAGTCACTGGAGTTTGGTTCCATCTTAAGCAAGTTAAGTGTGCAGAAGTATCCAATGATTTACTGATTTGATTATATATATATATATATATATATATATATATATATATATATATGCGGCGCCAACAATTATAGGTTGGGCTGCTGTGCAATTGACACAGTAGGAGATTGGTCCCAGAAGCAGTGCCCAGAGAATGAGGGACACTGGGATATCCAGTGATTACTGATTACATAATAGATTTTTAATGTTCGAGTGATTAAAAGATTTAAAAAACTTTATTGTTTCGCATCAACAGTTTCTGAGAGGTTGCAACAAAACTGACCCAAGAAGGACACACTCAACTCCAGTTTAAAAAAATTGAGTAACTTAATAATCTCATGATCAGAGAATCTTATCTAATGTACTCTGTTCGGCTGAAAACATGACACACCACCAACACTAACTAACTCTAAATATCCATATCATAAAGTGGGGTACAGACCTTAAGAGAGAATTATCAATTGAGGAATCAAAAATGACTGAAAGAAACGTAAGACAGTGCTCAAAATCCTTAGTCATCAGCCAAATGTAAATCAAAACAACTCTGAAAAACCATGTGAACAAGCTGTTCTAAAGGAAGGAGAATGAAGAGAATTTCATTTTCTTTTCAGTAAATAGAAAAGGATTATGGTAGAGGCGATTAATGGTACTGTTTCCACCCTGGAAATGAGAAAATTGAAGCATAGAACATAGGTTTAAATACTCATCAATGTACTTGAATGGCAGAATGATGCTTTCATTTTCATGCTCATATCACTATAGGCATGTTGTGAGCTTGAGAGACTGGTAAATATGTATAACTCAAAAGAAGAGCCCTGCTTTGTTTTTGTGAGGAAATCAGCGAGGCTGTGAGGTTAGTCCATTGGTGGGTATGTAACTTTAGCACGTGGGAGGGGCACTAGAATGGGACAGAATATTGGATCATAAATGTTGCCTGACAACCCTGCTTGCCTCCTGGTATCATGGGCCAAGAACCAGACAGCAGCTTCGATAAACTGTGGGACATTACAATCTCCCAAGGTAACTATCTCCTAAAACTTTTGATTACAGCATTTGATTCCCCTAAGCAAGTCATAGAATAATGTCTGGAAATTGGCCTACAGCTATTACTGGTTACCCAATTCAAGATTACCTAATATCAGAGAACATAGTTGGTGGAGAAACAGTTCAAAGCCCCATGTTTATGAAAGCTCTCTCTCCTAAGAAGTAAAACTATGGATTATAAGATAATAAGACTCACAATTATTCATCAAAAGTTGAGTTTTCCGTTGTTAAATTCTTTCAGGAAGGTGATAATCCATTTGTTAGAGTAGACTTAGTGATTATTGGAATGCAGTTCATCTCCCCTGAGGCAGCTGTCCCACATCAAATATGGGGTATCTTCTAAAACCCTGCATGCACAATGACATTTCAGCATTTACACGTTTTACTTCTCAAGTCTGCGATTAAATAAGGGATGAACCGGGGAGTTTCACACAGTCTTGTGGGAGGCAGGTAAAAGACAACTTGTGTCGAGTATGGCAGACCATATCCTTTTCTGATCATGTTATTATTTAGTTATTAAAATAGGACATTAGATAATCCATGATCAGTGGATTATTGTTCCACGATGTGGGAGTCACGTATTTTAGACCATCTAAATATTAATTATATAATTAAGTTAATTAAGTAATTAAATTAATGATGACAAGCATTGTTCACGAGTCTGGTTTGGAGCCACCTTATGAAAGTGGATGATGTTACATCAACTCTTTATTTGATTATTTGTAATTAGTTGTATAATTATGTAAACCAATAACCCTCTATTCCATGAAGAGTCCTGTGAAGCTCCCTCTTGGGAGTTAATATGCAATGTCATCACATTTTACGATGCATTTTTTCAATTGATGATGATGACATCCTTCATGATTGGAGTCTGGACATGCTTCCCTGCCAGTTAAATGCTACCTCACCTCTCTATTGTGATGGTTAGCTGTTACTGACTTATGATTAGGGAGAAAATGCCTGTTAGGGACCAGGTTGGGAAGGTTGTAGAAATGGAAACGGCAGTTTCTGAATGATCAGTGAATCACCCAGATACACGTGTTGCTGGATGATTGAGTCCAGAAGATTCCATGGTGCCCTCCGAGAAATACAAGGACTTCACCGAAGCAGGCACGGTTTTCTGGGTGTTTGCTCCCTGCACTTCCTCCACATCTTCACCTTGGTGGTGATAATTTAATTAATATATTTAAAATAAAGGTAATGTTATGGACCATAAGTGCCTTTTGGAGTCAGATTTTGGGAGTTGATGTTGCAACATCATCTCATTACTTCATCATTTAGCTATGTAAATAAATCATTTCATCTTCGATAGGTTTAAGACTTTGGTGCCACCTCGTAAGTGTTAATATAAAATGCCAACTAAATGATTGTCTTTTTAAATTTTTAAATACATCATTATTCCAGGAAGAGATCGGTCTGATTACACCATGTGGGATTTAAGTATGCACCACCATGTCATTTTTCAATAATTTTTCATTATATATTAATTATTTAAATCGATGAAGATGTTGTTCTTTATGACTGGAGTCTAGCCCTCCCTCCCTGGGAGTTAATCGCGTGGCATTATTTACTTTTCTAAGTACTACTTCCTTGAAAATCACTGGAGTTTCATTCCATCGTATGAAAGTTAAGTATGCAAGTCTATCCAATTATTAACTTATTTGATTGCATAAGTAATGATGGTGTCATCCGTCATTTGAGTGCTGTGTGGTGATTGACACAGCAGGAGACCGGTACCAGAAGCAGTGCCCAGAGAATGAAGGACACTGCATTATCCAGTGATAACTGATTATGTAATCATAGAATTTTAACTATGGAATGATTACACGATTTAAAATAACTGTGCTGGTTCGCATCATCCGTTTCTGAGAGCTTGCTACAGAACTGACCCATGAAGGACACAGTCACCACCGATTTTAGAAATGGAATAATTGAGTAATCTCCTGATTAGGGAATCTCATCAAATGAACTCTGTCTGGCTGATAACATGACACACCATCAATAATAAATAACTCTAAATAACCATATTAGAAAGCATGGTACAGGACTTAATAGAGAACTATCAATTGAGGAATCCAAAATGACTGAAATAAACATAATACAGGGCTCCAAATCCTTAGTCATCAGCCAAATGCAAATGCAAACAACTCTGGGAAAATATGGGATCAAGCTCCTCTAAAGTTAAGAGACTGAAGAGGAGTTTATTTCCAATAAAGAGAAAAGTATCATGTTAGATGTGATTAATTTTATTGTTTCCATCTAGAAATGAGAAAATTGAAGCATAGAAAACAGGTCTAAAATACTCATAAATGTACTTGAATGGCATAATGATGCTTTTGTTTTCATGCTTTTGTCACTATAGTCATGTGGTAGCTTGAGAGACTGGTAAATACGTAGAACTGAAAAGAAAGAGCCCTGCTTTGTTTTTGTGAGAAAATCAGTGAGGCTGTAAGGTTAGTTCATCAGTGGGTATGCTCTTTTTAGCATGTGGGAGGGGCACTAGAATGTGACAGAATGTTGGTTCATCAATGTTGCCTGGCAACCCTGCTTGCATTCTGTATCCTGGTAGCATGGGCCAAGGACGAGAGAGCAGCTTCGAGAAAGAGTTATCATGGGACATTAGAGTCTCCCAAGATAACTATCTCCAAAATCTTTCAATGACAGCATTTGATTCGCCTAACCAAGTCACAGCCAAATCTCTGGAAGTTTGCCTACAGGTTTTACCGGCTACCAAATTCAAGATTACCTAATCATGAGAGAACATCGTCTGTGGACAAACAGTTCAAGGTCTTATGTTTATGAATTCTCTCTCCTAACAATTAATATTATGGACACAATCATTTTTCATTATATATTCATTATTTGAGTCGATGAAGATGTTGTTCTTCTTGACTGGACTAGGGCCAATCCTCCATGGGAGTTAATGACGTGGCAGTATTTAATCATCTAAGTACTCCTTCCTTGACAATCACTGGAGTTTGGTTCCATCTTATGAAAGTTAAGTATGGAGGACCATCCCATTATTAACTTAGTTGATTGCGTAAGTAATGATGGTGTCATCTGTCATGTGGCTGCTGTGGGATTGACACAGCAGCAGATCGGTACCAGAAGCAGTGCCCAGAGAATGGGGGACACTGCCTCATACAGTGATTACTGATTACGTAGTAGTACATTTTTAACAATCGAATGATTACACGATTTTAAATAAAAACTGTACTGTTTCACATCATCAGTTACTGCGAGGTTGCAACGGAACTGACCCATGAAGGACACAGTAACAACCAATTTTAAAAACGGAATAACTGTATAATCTCCTGATCAGGGAATCTCATCTCACGAACTCTGTCGGGCTGACAACATGACACACCACCAACAATAAATAACTCTAAATAACCATATTAGAAAGCGGGATACAGGACTTAATAGAGAACAGTCAATTGAGGAATCCAAAATGACTGAAATAAACATAATACAGGGCTCCAAATCCTTAGTCATCAGCCAAATGCAAATGCAAACAACTCTGGGAAAATATGGGATCAAGCTCCTCTAAAGTTAAGAGACTGAAGAGGAGTTTATTTCCAATAAAGAGAAAAGTATCATGTTAGATGTGATTAATTTTATTGTTTCCATCTAGAAATGAGAAAATTGAAGCATAGAAAACAGGTCTAAAATACTCATAAATGTACTTGAATGGCATAATGATGCTTTTGTTTTCATGCTTTTGTCACTATAGTCATGTGGTAGCTTGAGAGACTGGTAAATATGTAGAACTCAAAAGAAAGATCCCTGCTTTGTTTTTGTGAGAAAATCAGTGAGGCTGTAAGGTTAGTTCATCGGTGGGTATGCTCTTTTTAGCATGTGGGAGGGGCACTAGAATGTGACAGAATGTTGGTTCATAAATGTTGCCTGGCAACCCTGCTTGCATTCTGTATCCTGATATCATGGTCCAAGGGCCAGAGAGCATCATCAAGAAAGTGTTATCATGGGACATTACAGTGTCCCAAGATAAAGATCTCCTAAAACTATTTATGACAGCATGTGATTTGCCTAAACAAGTCATAGCCAAATCTGTGGAAGTTTGCCTACAACTTTTACTGGTTACCAAATTCAAGATTACCTAATTATCAGAGAACATAGTCTGTGGATAAACAGTTCCAAGGCTTCTGTTTATGGATGATCTCTCTCCTAAGAAGTACAACTATGGAACAAAAGATAATAAGACTCACAATTATTCATCAAAAGGTGAGTTTTCCATTGTTTACTTCCTTCAAGAAGGTGATAATCCATTTGTTCGATTAGACTTAGTGATTATTGGATTTCAGTTGATCTCTTTTGAGGCAGCTGTCCAACATTAAATATGTGCTATCTTCTAAAAACCCTGCATACAAAATGACATTTCAGCATTTAAACATTTTATTACTCAACTCTGAGATTAAATAACGGATGAACCTGGGAGTTTCACACAATGATATGGGATTCAACTGAGAGCCAATTGTGTCGAGTATGGCAGACCATTTCATCCTCTAATTATGTTGCTATTTGATTATTAAAATAGGACATTAGATAATCCATGATCAGTGCATTGTGATTCCATGATATGGCAGGCAATTATTATAGACCATCTAATTATGAATTACATAGCTAAAATATTTAAATTAATCACAACAGCATCGTTCTCGAGTCTGGTACGGAGCCACCTTAGGGTACTGGATGATGCTACATGAACTCATTATTTGATTATTTAAATATATAAAACAATGTTTATATCATCCATAACACCTGGAATTTTGGAGCCAGAGATCATCTAATTACAGAATTAAAGTATAAAAATTGACAATTTGTGTTAATACCCCAGATAATGTAAATATCTCTATAGTTATGTAAACCAAAAATCCTCCATTAACTTCACAAAAGCTCCCTCTTGTGGAGTTAATGTGCAATATCATCACATTTTAGGATTCATTGTTACAGTTGATGATGTTGGCATTCTTCATGACTACAGTCTGGCCATGCTTCCCTGCCAGTTAAGTGCTACATCACCACTTTATTGAGACAGTTAGCTATTACTGACTTATTAATTCTTTCAATTATTTAAATGACAGTCATTGCCATCACTGATTACCATTAGGATGCAAATATCTGTCAGGGACAAAGTTAGGAAAGTTGTAGACATGGGCAGAGCATTTTCTGAATGATCTATGCATCTCCTAGGGGACTAGGGATACTAAATGATTGAGTTCAGAAGATTGCATGGTGCCCTCCGAGAAAAACCAGGTCTTCACCAAGGTCGGCATGGTGGACTGGGTGTTGACTACCTGCTCTTCCTACACATCTTCATTCACATCAGTTGTGATCTATGATGATAAGAATTAGTGGCACAAGGAGATCGGCACCATCACCGAGACCTCGCGAAAGGATGACGACCCAGAACCCGGAATGGGCCAATTACCTCAGTTCCTACAGCAACACAATAGAGATTCAGGCACTGGTGAGTATACCAGGCAAACAGAATTCACCAGGCAAGACAGTATGATTATCTGAAGATTAACTTATGGAATTTTAAAATTCCCTGACTACACCATACTTTTTCATATCTGGCCAGTCTTCCCATGAATTGATGATACAAAAAGGTCAACGACTTACTACTTTAAAGATGTAATTATTAAATTGTTTCATTATATAATCTGTGAACTCTGAAGTTTGGGGCCACCTTGTGTGACTCAAGCGTGACAGATGATCAAACTATATGATTATTTCACTATTCAAATCTGTCTTTTTCTTCTACAGGAAGAGTGGAGTCTGGATCCATCATGTTGGTGTTAAATTGTCTCTTGTGATTTCATTATTTATTGATTTATTTAAATCAATGTTGATATCATTTGTTATCTCTCCAGGGGTGAATTATGAGAAATTATGTATTTATTCATTCATTTTTTATTCAAATCTATGATTAAGAACTCAATGTCTTTTCAGTATTGAGCAATCTTTTAGGCTTTATGAATAAAACACTATCCACTTGTTTAGTATTTACTCATTTGATTATGAAAATCTGTCAGCATGTATTCAGTGATCACTGGAGTTTTGAGGCTCCTCATGGAGTCCATCTTGCCAGACCATCACATTATCTAATACTATAATTACTCATTTATCTGAGGAAGTAGGAAATTAAATATTAATTCATCATTTAATTAACGTATTTAAATACAGGTTATGTTCTAGACCGTAAGTCCCTCTTGGACTTTGGATCTCTTCAGTTTTGATCAATATTGTAGGAGTCACGTACAAAACACCATCCACTTGTTTAATTTTTATTCATTTAATTATGAAGATCTGTCATTTTTTATTCAGTGATCACTCGAGTTTTGAATCGCTTTGTGGGAGTCAGTCATTCCAGACCATCACATCATCAAATACTACACTTACTTATTTAACTGTAAAATAGGGAAAATAAATAATAATTCATCATTTAGTTAATGTGTTTAAGGTATAGAAGATGTTATGGACCATAAGTCCCTTCTGGAGTCAGATTCGGGAGTTGATGATGTAACACCATTTCATTTCTTGATTATTTAGCTATTTCAATAGATCCTTTCATCAGCCATAGTTTTACGAATTTGGTGCCATCATGTCAGAGTCAATATAAAACGTCTACTAATTAATTATCAATTTAATTTTTAAATAAATCATGATTCCAGCAAGAAATCAGTCTGACTTCTCCATGTGGGCTTTAAGTATGCACCACCATGTCATTATTCAATTATTCTTCATTATATCTTAATTATTTAAATCTATGACTATTTCCTTTTCATGCTTATATAACTATAGGTTTGTTGTAGCTTGAGAGACTGGTAAATATGTATAACTCAAAAAAGAGCCCTGCATCGTTTTTGCGAGAAAATCAGTGAGGCTATAAATTTAGTCCATCATTGGGTATGCTAATTTTAGCATGTGGGAGGTGAACTAGAAAGTGACAGAATGTTGGATCATAAAGATTGCCTGGCAACAATGCTTGCATTCTGTATCCTGGTATCATGGGCCAAATACCAGAGAGCAGCTTCGATAAAGTGTTATCATTGGACATGAAAAGCTTCCAAGATAACTATCTCCTAAAACGTTTAATGTCAGCAACTCATTACCCTAACCAAGTCATAGCCAAATCTCTGGAAGCTTGCCTACAGCTATTACTGGTTACCCAATTCAAGATTACCTGATATCGGAGAATATAATCTGTGGAAAAACTGGTCAAAAACTTCTGTATATGAATGTTCTCTCTCCTAAGAAGTAACTATGGTTTAAAAGATAATGAGACTCACAATTATTCTTCAAAAGTTGAGTTTTCCATTGTTAACTTCCTTCAAGAAGGCGAAAATCCATTTGTAAGTGTAGGCTTAGGGATCGTTAAAGATCTATTATTATGTGATCAATAATCAATTAATATCCCAGTGTCTGTCATTCTCTGTGCACTGCTTTTGATACCAATCTCCTATATGTGTCAATCACACAGCAGCCAAACCCATAATGGATGGTACCTGCATTATATAGGTAATCAAATAAGTAAATAATTTGAAAGTCATGCTTACTCAACTTTCATAGGATGGAACCAAACTCCAGTGATTGTCCAGGAGTAATACTTAGATAATTAAATATGCCACACATTTAACACCCAGGGAGGAATGGACAGACTCCAGTAATGAAGGACATCATTTTCATTGATTTTAATAATTAATATAAAATGAAAAATATTTGAATGATGACATGGTAGTGCATAATTAAATCCCACATGGAGAAGTCAGACTGTTCTCTTCCTGGAATAATTATGTATATAAAAACTTAAATTGCTAATTAATTAGTTGGAGTTTTATATTAACTCTGACAACATGGCACCAACCTCGTAAAACTATTTCTGATGCAATGGTCTATTTAAATAGCTAAATAGTCAAGTACTGAGATGATGTCACATCATCAACTCCAAAAATCTGACTCCAAACTATCTTACGGTCCAACACATCACCTTTATTTTAAATATGTTAATTAAATGATGAATTAAGATTTAATTTCCTAATTTCACAGTTAAGTAAGTTTAGTATTACATGTTGTGTTGGTCTGGCATGATTGACTCCCATAAGGAGCCCCAAATCTCATGTGATCCCTGCATAAATAATGACAGATTTTAATAATTAAATGTAAAAATTAAACAAGTGGATGTTTTATATGTGACTTCTACAAGATTGCTCAAACCTGAAGAGATCATTGAGTTTTTAACCATAGATTTGAACAAAAAAAATGAATGAATGAGATAATTCCTCGTAATTCAGTCCTAGAGAGATAACAAATGATATCCCCATTTATTAAATAAATAAATAATGAAATAACAAGAGACAATTAAGACCAACAAGGTGGTTCCAGACTCCACTCTTCCTGGAGTAGTAAAAGACAGATTTGAATAATGAAATAATCAGATAGTTAAATCATGTGTCACAATTGAGTCACACAAGGTGGCACCAAACTTCAGGGTTCACAGATTATATAATGAAACAATTTAATAATAACAATTTTAAATATGTAAGTAGTTGAACTTTTTGTATCATCAATTCCTGGGCAGATATGGGAGACATGATAAACTATGCTGTCATCACGGGTTTTTAGAATTCCATAAGTTAATAATCAGATAACCATACTGTCTTGCCTGGTGAACACTGTCAGCCTGACATCATCCCCAGTGCCTGAATCTCTGTTGGGGTGTGGCAGTACCTGAGATGATGGGCCTATACCTGGCATAGCAGTAGTTGCTAAAATGTTGCTATCAGCTATAAAGATGGCTGCAGGAAAGGCATCACCCGCAGAGCTGAGAGAGAGATGTTCTTTCATGTTCTGAGTCGTCATCCTTTTGCCAGGTCTTGGTGATGGTGCCGACCTCCTAGTGCCACTCCTTCTTCTCATGGTAGATCTCAACCGATGTGAAGATGTGGAGGAAGAGTAGGTAGTCAACACCCAGGCCACCGTGCCGGCCTTGGTGAAGTCCTTGTACTTCTCAGAGGGCACCGTGCAACCTTCTGGACTCAATCATCCAGCATCCTTAGTAATCGGGGTGATGCATAGATCATTCAGAACCTGCTATTTCCATGTCTACAATCTTCCTAACCATGTCCCTGACAGATATTTGCACCCAAATGATAATTGATGATGTCATTGTCCATCGTTTAAATAATTTAAATAATTAAATAATTAAATAACTGGCACAATAAAGAGGTGATGTAGCATTTTACTGGCAGGGAAGAATGGCCAGTCTCCAGTCATGAAGGACATAATCATCATCAATTGAAACAATGAATCATAAAATGTGATGATATTGCACATTAACAGCCCAAGAGGGAGATTTACAGGACTCTTTATGGAATAGTGGAGTAATGGTTTGCTTAATTATACAAATATTTACATTATCTTGGGTATTAACATGAATTGGTAATTAAAATACTTTTATTATGTAATTAGATGATCTGTGGCACTTGACCCCACAAGGTAGGATGAAATTCCAGGTGTCATGGATGATATAATCATTGTTTTTTATAACTAAATAGTCAAATAATGGATGTCACATAATCCACTTCCCTAAGGTGGCTACAAACCAGACTTGTAAACAATGCTGTCATCATTTATTTAAATAATTTAATCACATAATTAACATTTAGATGGTCTAAAATACTTGAGTCCCACATTGTTGAACAATAATCCACTGATCATTGATTATCTAATGTCCTATTTTAATAATTAAATAATACCATAATCAGATGATGAAATGGTCTGCCATAGTCGACACAACTTGTCTCTCACTTGAGTCCCAAAAGATTGTGTGAAACTCACTGCTTCATCCCTTAGTTCTTCACAGAGTTGAATAATAAAATGCTGAAACTACATTGTGTATGCAAGGTTTTAGGTGTCTCATTTTTAATGTTGGACTGCTGCCACAAAAGAGATGAACTGCAATCCAAATATCCCTCAGTCTACTCTAACAAATGGATTATCACCTTCCTGAAGAAAGTTAACAATGGAAAACTCACCTTTTGATGAATAATTGTGAGTCTTATTGTCTTTTAATCCATAGTTGTACTTCTTAGGAGAGATAGCATTCATAGGCAGAAGTCTTTGAACTGTTTCTCCACAAACTATAAAATCTTATATTGGGTAGGCAAACTTCCAGAGATTTGGCTATGACTTGGTTAGGGGAAACAAATGCTCTCATTACAAATTTTAGGAGATAGTTATCTTGGGAGAATATAATCTCCCATAATAACACCTAAAATATCTCCATCTAATATGGTGTCTCATTTGTTGTTCTCTCTTCTTTCCAAAACTCAGTCTTCTTGATGTCTCTTATTCTCCTCTCCCATCTTCTTCTCCTCTTTCTCCTAACTCTTCCTCCTTTTAGCCCATGCTCCCAAATTTCTCTGCAGACCTTGTTCCTTTCCACTACTCTGAGGAGGCAATGATAGGCCTTTTTTTGGGTGAAGTCTGAACTGAGGTGAATCCAGTGGAATGTCCCCATTTACACCCTAGTGCAGTGCTTTTAATGGTGCTACCTAACACTGGCAGGACTGGAACCAGCATCTCTCCACATGCAGCTCAATGTTAATGCTGAGGCTTTACACAAAGTGATGCTCTACAGAATGACACCTAAGAGGAACTTGTAAACCACACCTCCTCCTAAAAGCAATCCCACCAACTCCTGAATCATTCCTACACATATCGTTCCTGGCAAGAAGGAAGAAGCCTTACTTAAAACAACACTGGCATACCCACGGAGCCTAGATTGTTGCATGGAAACCCTACTGGCTTCTGTATCTATACAAAGAGTTTAAAATATTTGGTAGCCCTGATCCAAACACTGCCCTCAAGTTCTTTGCATTTTCTGCTCATTTAGTCCTGTTACTCAGCCAATAAGAGCTTCAAACATAGCCACCAGTAATAGGGGAGGGTTCTCCCCCAGCTTTATATACAGTGCCTTTGGTACAGAGCATAAAACCAGAAGGTGGAGAAGCTTGGGGTGATGTCTCTTTTACTCCCATTATCTCTCTTTCATCTCCCTCTCTCTCATGATCTTTCTCTCTCGGGTTGCAGATTACATTTGTGATCTGTGAAACATTTGTCACTTATCTTGTGTCTAGTGAACTTAGTAAGACCCAGTTCAACAAAAATCCATTTTGTTTGTTGAAAATAAAGTTTGAAGGCTTAAATCTCCATCAAAATGTTTGCATGATTTTGATTTTCTCTTCATGAGTTCTTCCCTATCACTTCCTATCAAGATGATAGACAAAGGATGTCTGATATGTACAGGGTTAGAGATGCGGACAAGAAAATATATGGAAAGTTCATTGCCAGGACCTATGTCAGGATTATGAGAACATTCTGTATTTCCTGCTTCAAGAATAACTCAAGGGTCTAACATTCTTGGGAACAAGTGTGATCAGACACAAAATCCATGCACTGGCATCACATAATTGACATTAAACGGACGCTTTAACGAAACATGTTTTCACCTGTGAATATTTAATATTGTGAGTTTCCTACAATATGAATTGCTTTATGTTATGCAAAGGAAATGTGTAGGATTGGAATTAAGGACATCAATCATCTCAATGAGGCTTTCTATGTTGTTAAAGTAATGAGTGTGTTGGGAGCCAGCCTTGAGTCACATAATCTTGCAGAATTAGTTACACCTTAAAACGTTAATTGAGCCTTATCTTGCTAAAACAGAAAACTCCTTAGCAAATAGTCTGTTCCACTCACCCCAGGAACTGAGATGCACCATACACCAGGAACTGAGAAAAGCAGATATCCTTTGTCTGATGTTTATGGCCTGGGACAACCAGAGCCCCAGAGTCGGTACAGTTACCCTCCCCAATTGCTCCCCACTTTGCTTTAAAAAATCCTCTTTTTGCCTAATAAACATAGGCCTTGACAAGCATTGCTTGGTCTTGTTCCTTCTTTCTCTCCCATTATTTTCAGGTTCTAGCCCACCTCGACCCACAAATAACTAGGCCCTGCTGGTGGGAGCAATTGATGCTCAACATCCTGCTTGAGGGAGGGCTTTTACAAAAAGGAGTCCCCCAACCCTGAAGAAAGTCGGTAGTGGGCACAGAGAAGAGTGCAGGACCTGCAGACCTGCGAGCTGCAACAAGGCTATTTGGAATCCGTCCTCAATGCTCATGATCACGCTGATTTCTGGTGAGTTCGCACTCATTCTGTTCAGTAATAATAGGTCAATATTTGTCCAAGGGAGTGAAGTTCATTAGGGACTTCAAGGCTTCGTTTCGAGAAACAGGAATTAGACTTTCATATAAAGAGTTAGCAAGTTTCTATGCTTTTGTTTCTAAAAATTGTCCTTAGGTTATTCTTGAAGGACCAGATATTCACCCCCTGATATGGCAAAATGTGGGTGAGGATCTTAATAGTCTACTTAAGGAGGCTCTAAACATTAGGGACCACTGCTGTGGCTAACACCCAGCCAGGTGTATGGAAAAATTGATACAGCCTGTCAGAAACTGCTGAATTTATTGAAATTTGTTCAGATTTTGAATGCTCACAATTTAAGGGTTATCTATAGCAGCCATATTATAAGTGATTTCAATTAAGGATGTTTTATTTCAACAAAATAATCTTGTTCTAAAGAAATGGAGAGCTGAAAAATGTATGTATGCTATCTATGTATGGTATGGCCACACATGTGGGTGTCTGAAGTGTGATTGTGAATATGTGAATGTGTGAATCCCAACAATAGGTACTACTTGAATTCCTTGGGATATACAAAAAAAAATCAAAACAAAAACAAAAAACAAACAAACAAACAAACAAAAACAGTACACAGAGAGAGATATATCAGGTCATATCTTAATTGAAAGGGTTGGAGATCTGCATCTCCCATCACTGTCTTGCAGAATGAAACAATAGGAAATGGTCAAAGCCAGAATGGCCTGAGAGCCAGAGCAATCTGTATGGATGTCTCAGAAGAGTTTAACAGAGGAGAGAATAAAGAAATCTTCCTAAATTTTGGTGGTTAAAAAAGAAATCGAAAGAATGGAGTTTGATATAAGATTTGAGAAAAGCTATTAAAAGGAGGCCTCTGGAAACTGCAGGCTCTGTTAGGCCCCACCTGGAGATGTGTCAGTGAAAATGCAAATGAGACCTTGTCAGCTATTGAGAAAAAGCCTCTGGGAACTGTGGACCCTGTAGCCCCTCCCTACCCCACCCCACCCCGTGCACCTAGAAAGGTGTCAGTGAAAATGCAAATGAGACCAGGTCAGCTAATGAAAGCTTTATAGGTCAAAGTAGAAAGTTTTCAAAAGTATTTGGAACTTATGTTACATCCTAAAGAAATTAGGCCTCAAAGATTAGAAATTAGAAAAGATAGCTTATAATCATTGAATGATTTTCAGAAGTTATTTAGGAAATATTGTAATGGTTGCATCCTTTTTTAAGAAGCACCTACTGGTGTTTTGAAACCTTAAAGCAATATCCTGAAAGGAGATAGTGATCCCAATTCACCAAGACAGCTAACAGAAGAGAGTAGACAAGTTCTCTTACAATTGGAGAATGCGATCCAGCATCAGCAGATATGCTATATTGACTATGCAAGACCATGGGAGGCTTATGTCCTTCCCGCACAGCACAGTCAGAATTCTTTCTGTCTTATGGCAAAGGTGACTATTGTTATGGTGGCATTTACCTGTTGCCTCAGTTAAAGTGTTAAATCCTTATTTTAAAGCAGTAGCTTGTATGGTACAAAATGCTGTATTTAGACTAAGAGATATTTTGCCAGATAACTAAGCATAATACATGTTCCCTATACCAAATATTAAGTTAATAGTTATTTCTAAATCGTTACAACCAGCAATTAACAGGCAAAGAATGTTTACTTAGATGGTGAGTAGTTACCTCCCCTTTTCTGAGAGTGGGCTCAGGGGCCAGCCCTGGCACTCCTGATTTAAGGATTTAATTTTCTTTTATCATTATAAGTTTTATGTCTCTATATATATATTTAGGGCCTAAGTTTTCAAGCTTTTATTATTTATAATTTTTGGTCCATCAAGTTTGCTCAGTTTTTGGAAAAATTTGATAATCAGTTCATAGACATTACAATTTGTACTAATACATCCTTTTGTATTCCCTAAAATTGCAAAGAGTAATCCTGTTTAAAAAAAATGCTATGTTAGTTTCTCCTGATGGTTGTTCTGAAGGAAAAGCAGCTTATGTTATTTATTGATGGGAATAGAATATGTAGTACAGACAGATCCAGCTTAAGCTCAGATAGTTGAGTTACAAGCTATTGCAATCTTTTTTCAGCTTCTAATGAAAGATTCATCTAACTTATATACTGTTAGTCATTATATTTTCAGAGCTCTTCAATTTATAGAGATGGTTCCATACATTGAAAGTAATAATCAGGTTAAATTACTGTTTGAGCATAGTGTCATTCATCAAATAAAGGCATATTGCTTTGTGGGTCATATAAGAGCTCATTCAAACCTTCCCGTTCTACTGGTAAAAGTAATGAGTCAGATGACAGTCCCTTTATCTCAGGTAGAATTAGCTCAGCAGTCACATAGCTTTCATCATCAAAATAGTAATAGTATAAGGAAACAGTTTGGTTTAAGTAGAAAGATGCTGAAGGCCATTCAGGTTACTTCCAGGCCTATATCCTGGCTGGCCTCTCCCCTAAATTGTGGGCATGGGGCCTCTTACAAGAGATGGGAGTTGTCCTTATTACCCAAACCCTCACCCAAGGCACTCTGCCAAGAGACAAAGCTCTCCAAAAGATATGTAAAATGGGCTGGGACAAACAACAAGTGACAGGTAAGCTGGAGCAAGGAAAAGTTTGCTCTGTGGCCACACTCCCATTAGACACTCAAGGAGATAGAAAATGATTTAGCCATTTTAAGGAGGGTTGCTTTTGCATTGCCAGCCCCCGTTCCCATTGCATGGATTTCTGACATCCAATGTGGATGGAACAATGACTCTGAACCGCAGAAAAACTTCTTGTGGCTTCCCATCTAGTTAAAGAACTACTGGAGGCAAGACATGTGATCCCCTCCACCTCTCCCTGAAATTCCCCTATATTTGTGATTGAAAAGGCTTCAGGAACATGCAAGTGATGTGTGCCCACAATATTTACCAGTAACTAATACAGGAGTGAATCCTCACCCCTGCTTCCTAATCATTTATGCCAAATGGATGTTACTCATATTGCAAAATTTGGCAGATTAAAGTATGTTCATTTGACAGTTGATACATATTCAGGCTTCTTAATGGCCACTGCAAAAACTTGAGAAGCCATTAAGCATGTGATAAGTCACTGTTTAAAATGTTTTGCTTACATGGGAGTTCCAAAAAATTATAAAGACAGACAATGGTCCTGGATATACTAATAAAGCATTTCAATGTTTTGTGCCCAATAAAAAATAAATCATATAACAGGCATTTCTTATAATACTCAAGAGCAAAGAATTGTGGAGCATCCTCATAGCTCCTTAAAAATGCAACTTATTAGGAGAAGGGATTCATGTCCCCAGTCTCCACATGATTCTAAATCATGCACTCTTCATTTTAAATTTTTGGAATATGGATACCTATGAGCAATCTGTGGCAGACAGATTCTAATATGATGGAACTCAAGAGACATTTACGCAAGTCAAATGGAAAGATCCATGCACGAGATTATGGAAAGAACCCAACCCTGTCCTAATATGGGGTTGAGGGGGCTTGGCAAATTTGTGTTTTCTGGCAGGAAGAAGATGAGGCCCAGTGACTGCCAGACTATTTGGTGAGATGTGTGGAACAGAGGAAAACCAGCCCTGAGACCTTGGAAGCATAACTACCCCCCTTCTGGCTCTCTTTCAGGGGTCATTCTCTAGAACAGGCAAGGCTTAAACCTATTGTATTTACAACAAGGAGGAATTTGTGCAGCACTCAAAGAGGAATGTTTCTTTTATGCTGGTAAGAGTGGCTTAGTGGAAGACAGCTTAGATATAGTACAGAAAAGTCTTGAGGAATGTAAAGGACAGTGGGGACAGACCGAGTCCTGGTATAAAAATTGGTTTTCCACCTCCCCTTGGCTTTCTCCCTTGCTTCCTTCTTTCCTGGGACAATTTGTAGGATTATTGCTGACATTTTGGCCTAGTGCATTCCAGAAATTAACTTGATTGATCAAAACTCAAATTGTATCCATGATTGAAAAACCTATTTCTTTATACTACCATCAGCTTTTGGTAAAGGAATAGAACTCCGCTGAGGAACCTTTTGAGGATGGTGACAATGCCACTTCTGATCCCCCTAGACAAGGACTTGATTTCACAGGACTCGAACAACAGAGGACCTGGTTCCCTCAAATATGGAGATGTCAATGACAGAAATATCATGGTGTCACAAATCAGATGCAGGCCCTCCTATTTGGCTGTAGGTCCCTCAATGAAGGGAGTAGCAAAGGGCCCTCTCTCAGGATCCCACTCCTCTTGCCTGAGTTTCTTGCCTGATTTTTGACCATGTCCTTGAGTCCTGAAGGTGCATGCACCCTATGTAGCCTAAGTCAGAGGTCCTACCCATTCGTCACATAGTGACAAGCACATCCCCAGGGTATCGATTGTGGGAGCCCACCACATAGCTTAAGACAGACCCTCCAGAAAAAATAATAAAATAGGGGGAGATGTTGGGAGCTGCACTCGAGTCACAGCCAGCCTTGAGTCACATACTCTTGTAGAATTACTTACACCTTAAAACTCTATTTGAGCCTTATCTTGGTAAAACAGAAAATTGCTTAACAAGCAGTCTGTTCCACTCACCCCAGGAACTGAGATGAACCAGACTACAGGAACTGAGATAAGCAGACGTTTATGGTCTGATATTTATAACCTGGGATGATTACCAGAGCCCCAGATTCGGAACAGTTGCCCTTCCCCAATACCTCCCAGCTTTGCTTTAAAAACTCCTCTTTCTGGATCTAATGGGCACCCAGACTGAAAACTGGGAAGCCAGTATGGGACTGACACAGGCCCCCCCTGAATATGGGTCTCAACCAGAAGGACGGAGCAGTCTAAGTGACCTCAGAAAATGGAGCCAGGATGTATCCCTGGTGCACAAAAGGGAACACATCCCCCATGGACAGATAACTGCCTTAACCTAGAGACAAGAGAGGAGCCCTAGTCCCTACTTCAAATGACCTGTCAGATCTACATGACCCCAACTGGATGGCATTCCCCTATATATGTAATTGGGGTGAGGGATGGGAGGGGAGGGTGGTTAGAGAGCATGTGATAGGGCAGAGGGTGTAAAAGGGAAAAAAGTAGGGAGCGAGGAATGGAGGGAGGGAGGGAGGGAGAGGGAACTGGGATCAACATGTAAAATAATAAATTAAATTACCAAAAAAAAAAATGCTTTGACTCCAAAATTTAAGTTGAAGAACAAGTTACTGGGGAAAAGGATTTCTATTTTTGTTTCCACAAAAAATGAAAAGATGTGGATTCCTTCCAGAGTAATGTGGTTTGATCAAGCCAGACCACCTAAAAAGAGTACTTAGGTGACCCTACTTTCAAAACAGCTGGATAAAGCAGCCTTACAGTCTGCAGCCAGGATTTCTGAATCTTCTTCGAATCCCCCATGACAGCGCCCCTTACCAGCAGGAAGTAGTTTGGAAAGAACAACGCCCAAATTCACAAACATTGCCTATAAATGGTTGTTTTCGTTTAAATGGACTTGGTTATATAAAATAAATAAAAAATAAGACAAAAGACACACACAAAAAGAGAAATTCTTAACAAACAAGTGAGACAATGTATGATAAAAAGATTTATGTATAGGAAGAGTTTGAAGAAGATATGAGCAGATGGAAAGATTTCCAATACTCATGATCAATAGCATTAAGCCAGTCAAAAGGACATCACACTAACAACAATTTACAATTCACCACAATACCCATAAAAATTACAGCACACTTCATCAAAGACTTATAAAGTAGAGTTTGAAACTTCATATGAATAACAAAAAAAAATATAGGTAAAACAACAGTTAAGGAATACCATGGCACTGCCAGGGAAACAGACATGTTCAACAATGGAATGGAATTAAAGACTCTAGCATCAATCAAAACCCAGGTGCACACTTGATTTCTGATAAGGAAATTAAGAAATACAAAATGGGAAAAAAACACAGCACCTTCAACAAATTGTACCAGTGAAACTGAATTTTTGCATGAAGAATTGAAATAGATTCATATAGATCCCCCTGCACAACACTCAAGTCAAGCGTGTGAAAGTCCCCAACATAAAATCAGACACACTGAAGCAGAAACAAGACCAAGTGGGGAAAAGCCTTGAATACATTGGCACAGGGGACAACTTTCTGAATAGAAAAACAATTAATAAATGGGACACCATGAAACTGCAAGGATCGTGTAAGACCAAGGACACTCTATCAAGCAAAAGGTCAGCTTAAGAAATGGGGGAAAATTTTTAACAACTCCACATCCAGTAGAGGTGAAATAAAGAACTAAAAAATTCTAAACATTGTATGCTGTGAAAAATGTTTTCTGTATAATATGAATTTGTTTTACTCTCAGTCGTTAAAACCGAGCTCAAAATACTATTGCAGGGCATGAAGAGATTGGTGGCGGGACCAAACTAGGATAATTCATGAAAAAAGGGTGGAGTCAGTGAAGTCATGGACCAGACAAAAAGGTAGCAAGAGAAGATGAACAGGCTAATGTCATGAACCCTGAGCATCACATAAACTAATAGAAATGGGTTAATTTAAGTTAGAAGAGCTAGTTGGTAATAAGCTAGAGCCATGTATAATTGATATAAGCCTCAGTGTCTTTATTGGAGAGCTGCAGGTAGAACAAAACACCTGCCTACATTTAAAAATCTAAATAATCCAAATAAAAAATGGCATATGTATGTAAGCCAAGATTTCTGAGCAGATATATGACAAGTAGCTAAGAAACAGTTAAAGGAATGTTTGACACAATTAGCTATCAGAGAATTCCAAATGAAAACTACTTTTTGATTCCATCTTACAACTTTGAGAATGGTAAATATTAAACATGTAAGTGACAGCTCATGCTGGTAAGGAAGGTAAGCAAGGACAACAAGCCTCCACTCCTTTTAAAAGTGCAATTTAATACAGCCTTTAAGGAAATAAGTATCATCATTCTTCAGAAAACTGAGAGTATATTTATGTCAATGTCCAGCTGTACCACCCTTAGTCATAAACCCAAAAGTTGTTCCCTTCTACCACAATGAACACCAAGGTTTTATCCATTATAACGATAAACTGGAAAGAACCAAGTATTCCCTTAACTGGAGAACTGATTTTAAAAGAAATGGGGTACATTTACACAATATGATATATACTCAACTGTAAAAGCTCTGGCATTAAAAAAAAATGATTGCCTCATTTCTCAGTGCTAATGTCAACTACCACAAAAGCAGGGAATCTGAACTCCTCCTTACCCCTCCCTTTTTGTTTTATTACCACCACTGCCTTACAGTTGGTAAGTGAACACCATTCATACACAGGTCCATCTTCATGGGTAAGTCCACCATAAATGCTGGAGGGATTGGAAGTAGCAGGTTCACTGTGGTATTTTTTCTTTTCACACAATACTCAATGTCCTGCCTGGACGCAATGCAAACTGTCTTCCCAGGATTAAGCAGCTGTATAAAATTACAAACAACTCCTCAATTAAATAGTGTGAGGCAAGCCTGAGCCCTAGGACTCATTAATCTAAACAAATGGTTCCCAAGTTTCCTAATGCTGTGTCACTGTAACACAGTTAGTTCTTCCTGTTCTGGCAACCTAACAACTATAAAATAGCTGTCACTATTACCTCATTACTATAATTTTGTTACTATTATGAATCATAAACATCTGTGTTTTCTGACTCTAAACATCAATACAGGAGATCACCCTAATTGGAAACTGAACACCGAGTAGGGAAAGCTTCCCTCCCTACATTGCACACACAGCAATTCTGTGTTGTCATTCACATGGAAGGAATGAATACATGTGGGAAAATAACCCAGAAAGCCACTCAACCTACACCATCATGCCCTTCTTTTAATGGAGACCCATGAATCTCACTGCCTTAAGCTGCAAGTTGTGATCTCACCATTGCCTAGAGTGTTTTTCCCTGAAGTGTATACAGTGCACTGTTTTTCTTCTTAGGTTCTGAAAAAAGAAGCCATGCTCCACATGAAAATCCTTTATGATTTTTTTTTTTTTTTTTGGTCAGGGCCTTGGACACAGCCTTATGTTGTATAGACTGGTAATTTTAGAACTCTGCGATGCTACAGACTAGCAATCCAAGAATTAAGGTTGTTTAGTCAAGAAGATAATGAGGGCAATGACTTGTTATGCTACAGACAGGGTTCAAGTGACATCAATCAACAAACCTGGCCTTTCCTCACATCCGTTTTTCAGAAAACCTGGAGATATACTGTTCTAGAATAAATTAAACTTTAACTTACAACAGGATTTATTGTTTGGTTCAACCCTGTTATGAACCTTGAACAGCACTTTAGAGGACTGTTCTTTGATGTTCAGTTGGCATTTCACTGGTTGTAAAATCAGGATTTTCTCTTTCATTATGGAAATGCAGCTCAAATGCTTTTAATCTTGATGAAAAAACATTTACATCTTAAGATATCAATTTCTAACAGGTGTGGTTAGCATATAGGTCAAATAATTCTGGGCTATTCAGGAAGCAGCCCTAAATTATCTAAATTATACTTTATGTGACTTAATGTCTCTCTCCTAAGATATGGTATGTTTTTATGTCATCTGTTATACTCTCTACAAAACACTTTAGTAGTGGATTACTGCTGTCCATATGAGATACAATTTACAAGCTCAATACAATTAACTCCAGATAAATCCTGAACCTAAATGTTAAATATTAAAAGTTCAGAACTTCTGGAACATACTAGAGAGATGAGCTCTCTCTGAATTGGGCACATATGTCTTCCATGCTGACAATCCAGCACAACAGTTATCAGCAATTCAAAGGAATGTCAAAATCAGGCATATTCTATTCACAGTCTGGATCAAGATGCTCTGCCATTACACTATGAACAGGCAAATTCCACAGTGTGATGTGATCAAAGTCTGTTCCCCTGCCCAATGGAATTGCAAGGAAGAAAAAGGACAAGCAGATATAGGCACATCACTAGGCAAGAAGCAAGCACAACCAGTTTCTGGCTGCTGGTTTCTACCCAGTTGGGGAAGGAACAGCTCCCCGGGGCTCAGCATCAGCTGCTGCAATTCTCAATCTAGGAACATTGGAATCACACACACCTTTCCAAGCCACTCCTTCCCTTCTGGGACAGTGGGTCCTATATTACCATAGGAGGTTGTGGGCTTTCAAGCACTCAACCCACAGTAGAGCCCAAAGAAAAGTGCACACAAAACATTAGAATTTCTCACAAGTGGAACTAAAGCAGAACTCTGGCTCCTAGAAGAATCCTCCCTTCAGTTAAACAGATCTTCCTGAGTCTCTGATTGGCTAAGTAGACATGAGTGACAGGATATGGTGAGTAGAAAGTACAAGATAGCATGTTTCAAAGTCCTGTCTTTCATGTGAAAAGAGATTTATCCAAGATTGATTGCAGAATTGTGCCACATCCAAGAGCAAGTCCCTTGATAATGTGACCAATGGATTTGGTAATTAAAGGAATTATAAAAATGATGAAGGAGGCTAATCAGAAAAATAATCCACAAGAGGAATACAGTGTAACTCAAGAACTTAGTGAACAAAATCAACAGGGCATTTAGGACTGACAACCACAATCCCAATCTTGGAAATTCATGAAATTACTAAAGCTACCACCTTCTGGATAATTTCCAGTTGCATGGTAAATCCAGCAACTGATTGCCTACCATTTCCTGCTATAGTGTACACAAGAAAGTATTCCTCCTATTTGGATTTGAATGCAGGAGACATGCTCCACAAGAATTCCTTTACTGGTAACTGCAATTGCTAGTTGACTACAGGACTCAAAATTGTAATTTGAAAACTCAGAGGTGGTACAGCCAATTAATTTAAAGTTTAAATTTGCAAATTAAGACTAAGTAACTTCATTGACCTAAAAAACATAAAGCTAGGAACCAAAGACATCTGCATCAACAAAAGAGTACTGTCTCAGAAACATTTTCTGTAATTGTAGAGATATAACTGTTATAGCCTTAATATGTCTTCCCAGGAAGAATTCACTCCACATATTTAAATGATTAATGAACCCAAGTATCTTTAAGAACGAGCTAATCTCAAAGATGTGATGTTGTGGAAATTTATTTAAGTTATATTAATTTTCTTATGCCATGGAACATATATTAAATGATGATGGGAAAGATGATTTACATTCTTTACTGTGGAGTTAGTTTAGCTCTGTGAAGCTGTGGTAATTTGCATGTGTATAGCACCTGATGGTCTAATAAAGTACTGACTGACCAATAGCAAGGAAGAGGAAAGGATAGGCAGGGCTGGAAGGCAGAGGGAATAAATATGAGAAGTACAGCAGGGGACATGAAGAAGTAAGAAAAGCAAGACACATCCACATAGTCTAAAACAGAGCAAGAGTGAAAGTAAGATACACAGAAGTAAGGAATGGAAAAATACCAGAGGCTAAAGGTAGATGGGGAAATTTAAAGATAAGAAAAACTAGCTAGAAACAAGCCACGTTAAGGAAGGGCAGGTATTCACAAATAAGAATATGCCTCTGTGTGTGATTTATTTGGCAGCAGGGTGGGGAAGATGCCCAAAAGACCAAGTTGAAAATATCTACAAGAAGAAGACAATCTAGAACAGATTTTCCATCCCATGCATGATACTATACTTAAGTCTCTTTTAGGAACAGGCCCAAGCACATACTTCAAGCAATTTAAATAGGGACAGCAGAATGCAAGTGCAGCCACTAAGACAGATGAAGACTTACACAGAAAAATCTATCTCTTGGACCATAAATTATAACATACAGTATAAAATTTCTCAATATTTTTTAAAGATGTATCAGAGTCTATGAATCTCACACATACAAAGGACAGAAGACACAAATACAGAAAACATCAAGGACAATTCACACATCTGCACCCTGGACTCTGTTCTTAGACAACCAGTCCTTGTGAGCTATTTCAACCTCAGAATATGGCTAAGTTTAACCTCTGAACATGATGCCTCACAGGAAGGTCACGTTTGCTTCCATGCAGGACCAGGAGTTAATCTTTACTAGGTCTACCTGATGTCTATGACAGGGCTGTGACACGATTGTAGAGAATTCCATTTTTAATTTTTTTTTATTTAATGTATATGGCTGTTTTCCTCCAGCCACCTGGGCACAGTACCTGCAAAGGCTGGGATAGGGCAGCATCTCCCTTGAAACTCAAGTTACAGAAGATGGCTATATGTTATGGATTCTGGAAATGGTACTTGTGTCCTTTGGAATAACAATGAGTGCTCTTGAGTACTAAGCTATATTTCTAGTCATCTTCATTATTTAAAATGTATTCTCATAACTTTTATTTAAAATGTATTATAACAATTTACAGCTTCCCGACTTTTCTCCAACCCTTCCCATATGCTTCCCTTTAAATTCCTTTCTTGTTAAGCACTTCTGAATATGGATGCCCAAACATACAAATAAAACCAACACAGTCCACTTCTCTTGGATATGTATATATCATTTTAGGACTGAACATGTGGTTTTGCATATGCAATTAGGGAGCTCAGTTTTGCCTGTGGATAATTCTTCCAAATTCAGGGAAATTCCTCTCTCTGAGCACTATGCATCTGGATACAAAAATGATCTGGGCTACCTTAGTCAGGAAACATTAACAAGAATAAGTAGATGGGTGGTAAATATCCTAGCTAACAATTGCTGGTGACAATGCCCTGAATTCCTAGAGGTTTGGGGAAGATTATGGACACTGTTCTGAACGAAGAATATCCCCTATTTGTTCTTTGGTCTTCCCACCATACCCCATGGACAATTTTTATCTTCGATGACTTTGAAATCCTGAAACACACACCTACACTTTCTAAGTACAATTATCACAGGCCACTGCCACCATGCGTGGATAAGGTGGATTCAGCTTTCCATAGTGATACATTCATTTATATCTGTCAGCCTGGGTTTCACCATGTGAAGAATAAGGCAGTATTTTTCCCTGGATCTTTGATCAGTTAAAACAGACTCAATGGTGAGGAAGATAATATTTCTCATATTTGAAAATCAGTTGACTTTGATGCAAAAAGATATATTTGATGAGAAATTTCTTCTGTTTCTTGGCTGACCACCAGGCACTGTGTCCTGGATACCCGAACTGGCAAGGGTCAGTCTCTCATCCTCAGTAAGCCAATTAATTGAATCAACTTATCTAGTGACAGGCATTCTGTTGTCATGATTGACAGATCTCTCTGATATCCTAGGAAATCTTCATCTATATTGGTGTGTTCTGGGCCAGGTAGGGAGTCATAGTAACATTATTCTTAAAAAGAAGAGAAAAATAATACAAAAAGGAAAATGACAAAATAATAAAATCTTAAATCATATTTATTTTGTTTGACTAAATTGGAAAAATAAAGAAAATATATGTTTAATAATGCACCTAAGAGGTCCAAACAGACTTTGAAAGAAGGCAAATATATGCAAAACTAAATAATATAAATAAGCCAAATAGTGAATATTCCCATATTTAAAACCCTCCCACATTGTCAGTTCCTGAGTCTTGAGTCTTTTACACAATGAGGTTCCTGAGGAAATTAGAATTTCATATTTCCCGTGTTTCACAAGTTGCAGACCAAAATAGATCCCATAAAGTTGATATCCAGTCTACAGACAAATGCCATTGTCTGAAAACCTGCAGTTACATAACAGACACACATATATAACAGATATTTTTGCTTTGATTTCAGTAAATTTCTTTTTCTTTTTTTTATTTTTTGAAGTTTTTATTTCCTTTATTTATAGACTTTAGTGAAGAAAGTAAAATAAACTTGGGCTCTGAGGACAAATGACATTTACATTATGATTTCTGTTTTAGGCATGTGATGGCTTCACCTGCTGGCTAACTAACAGTCTATGGTAATTCAGGATAAGTAAAGTACATATTCTGTTCTCTATAAATGCAGGGTGTGAGGCACTAGAAAAAACACGTTTAAAGTGCAAGAGACATCTTTATTAAATTTGAATTGTTTTTAATAGGGTTTGAGCCAAGTCAAATCACTGAACAATGCTATTTTCATTTAAAATTCCTTTAAAGTTTGAATTAAAAAATTCATTACACTATGGATAAGACAATACATTAACCCCCAAAATTCCTCTTAAAATTGAATAAATCTTTCTGTACTAGATAACTTAAGAGAAATTGTTGGATATATTTGTAATAATGATCATTTCTAACTTGAGTTAACAAATTGATTTACAATGAATGTTATTGTCAATCATACTTTGTTTGGAATGATCTAAACTTTTTTCCTGCAGTTCATCTTTCTTCAATGAATAAAAATCAAACTCATTAAATGTTTTGTTTTTATTCTGTGTCTGTTGATGAACAAACTATGGCTATATACTGTAGCAATGGTGATTCATAGTGCAAATGTCCTTGTTTCTATTTTTTATAACTTATTACCTCCCCCTCAATAAAACTTTAAACAATAGAAGAAAATTTTACTTCTTTAAAAGTAACAAATTATACTGGCCATACTGGAAGAGCAGGTGTTGTCTATAGAGACTGTGACTTCATGTTGTATTATTTGGAGAGAAGCAAATTCTGCCTTAGAACAATGGGAGTTGTTCATTTCTTTCACCAGCTGGATTTTAGTGAACTGAGGAACTGAAAATTCTAGAACTCTGGATCAACTCTAAGTAACTGACTCCAACACTTTTTAGCTTACTGGGTAACTGGCTGAAGCCTTTTTCCTGAGACAGAGAAACACAGGCATAGATGTGTCTAAATACATACACCTGCAAGCTGAAATTTTATAGTAGGCAAAGTTTATACCAACTCAGCTTTCTGAGCATTTATAGCACCCTCTCCAAGTAATGACTGATCAAGTGTCCTCTTTTGTGTCTTTCACCCTACTTGTACAAGTACCACTGTTAAACATTAATTGCTTGGAGTGGTTACTTTTAATCTTAATATGTGATGATCCATGTTCCTTTTCTGATTTTAAAAGCCAAGGCAGCCCCTTCCTCCATTCTGCTGGCCTAAATGTATTCTGTGTCTTCCTCTCTGTGTATCCATATGTAGTGGACATCTCTCTCTCTCTCTCTCTCTCTCTCTCTCTGTGTGTGTGTGTGTGTGTGTGTATGTGCGTGTGTTTAGGCCAGGACTATTATCTTGTTTTCCTAAAACATGCTACCCTGTGATTGAGGTGTGTGTAGGGAAGGGGGTACATGTGGAAGTGAGGGGAGAGCTATGAGGAGTTAGTCTCTCCTCTCATCTTTACAGGAGTTCTGGAAATCTAACTCAAGCTGTCAGGAATCTATGTCAAGCATTTTTACTCATGGAGATGTCTTGTCTGCCCCTTAATTATTTTTCATCTATCTATCTATCTATCTATCTATCTATCTATCTATCTATCTATCATCTCCTATCATTTATCTGTCTATAATCATCAATTATCTATCTATGTACCTATGCATGCATGTATGTATGTATCTATTTATCTATCAATCAATCATCTAACGTCTATCATCTAACTCACTAGACACATAGCCTCAAAAAGAAACAACCAGCCTAGAAGCACTGGCTGGCTGGCCAACAGGCCCCAAACATCTCTACCTACCAAGTGTAGGATTACACATGTGCAATACTGTCACTGCGTTTCATTGTGACTGCATAAAAGGGATTGTACTTAGATCCACATGCTTCTACAACAAGACATTTACTGACTGATCTGTCTGCCTAGGTTCATATTCCAGTTTTAATTTTTAGCTTTTAAGTACTTTTGCTGTAACTGTTAGTGTTTGGGCATCTTTACTGACTTGTCCTTCGGGTTCTGACAGGCTATGTGCACAGCTACAGCCACTAAGAGCACCACATGTGCACATTCACTATGTTCCATTTTTAAAGGGTCCTGCCCACCTATCTCTTTCTCACTCTGTTCCTCTCTCTCTTTCTGTTTCTCTGCCTGTCCCTCTGTCCACCCTCCTTCATCCACCTTTCTGTACTATTGCGCCTGTCCGAGAGGCCAGTCTCTCCCCATCCCTTCTGTCATTTCCCATTCCCTTTCCCCTAATTAAAAACAAAAACAAACAAACAAACAAACAAAAACCTCCACATGAGCTTTTTCTTTTTTTAATTTTTATTTTACATGTCAATCCAACTTTTCTTTCCCTTACTTCCTCCCTCCCTCCCGCCCTCTCTCCCTCCATCTTTACCTCTTTCCCCCTTTACATGCACCCAAATCAACCTCCCCTCCCATACCCCTCAGTCCACATGTAGGGTGATATTGCGGTAAATAAGGATCAGGATAAACAAATAGGGCGAATAGATGTTTATTCAGGGAGAAATAACTTACAACCTAGACAGATGAACACCAGGAAATTCAACCCGATCCTCTCCTGTCTGAGTCATGCCAGAAAGAGAGCACCTTCCTGGCCCCCTCCGACCTCCTTCCACAGGTCCCTTCTGCCCATGGCTCCACCCCCCAATGGGCGTGGTCAGTGCCACAGAAGGACTATCTCACTACAGGGTGATGCCATCTATGAGGGGTCATCTAAATCTGTCAAGTCATTTGAAGTGGGGAAAAGGTCTTCTCTCCTGTTTCTAGGTTAAAGGAGTATCCCTCCATGGGGCATGTGCCCACAAGGTCATTTTGTGACCAGGAATACATCCTGGATCCACTGCCTGAAATTCCTTAGACTGCTCAGGCCTTCTAGCTGGGACCTATATTCAGGGGGTTCTGAGTCAGTCCCATGCTGTATTCCCAGCTAACAGTCTGGGGGGCCTGTTAGTTCCTCCTTGTTAAGGTCAGCTGTCTCTATTGTTTCTGCAAACTGGTCTTGTCCTGTCTCTTTGCATCTGCATTGTTTAGTTGTGGGTGTTTGCTTATGTTTCCATAAGTTACTAGATGAGGGCGCTATGATGGTGGATAAGTTAGTCATCAATTTCTCTATCAGGCAAGGGCATTTATGGTAGCCTTTAAACTGTTGATCAAATTGTTAGTTGGGGTTAGTCTTGTAGTTCTCTGGATAATTCTTTAAGTTCAATTTTCTCGTCAATACTATAATGGCTCCCTATTTTATGTTCTCTCTCTCCCTCTCTTTCTGTCTTCTATTCCTCTACTGACTCAATCATTATATTCCTTTACCCTTACATTATATAGAATCTGTTTGTGATCCTCATTTGAAGGAAGTACTTCAAGATGAAGGGGCCCATGGAAAAATCATGGGGACATGAAGAACATGGAATTTCAAATAATAATTACTTATGTACATATTAATAGCACATGAATCAGTGTTGTGAAATAATGGTGTGTAGTACATTGGTGCCATTGCTGCTTGACAAATATCCAGCATTTCAACATGGCAGACCAACCAAAGAGCTGCAGCACCTGCAGAGGAAGGCAGAACTCTATAAGCTTCAAGTTTGACTTGCAGAGTAAGTGCAGAGAGGAACCCTGTTGTGGAAAAGGTGATGAGATCCACCTTTAGCTGCTTGGTGGCAGTGCACACGTTTAAGCCCAAAACTCATGAGGCTGAGGCTGTCTGATTTTCATAATTTGAGGACAGCCAGGTCTACTGAATGAGTTCCCGGGCTACACAGATAAACCCTTTCTTGAAAACAGCAATGCAAATTTACACAAATCAAGAAAGAATCAGATGCACCTTTAATATGCATCACATCATCTGGTGTTAGACTGCATATGTAAAGGAGGAAGCTCTCTCTTTGGCTACTTCCCCTAATTCTGGCTAACAAATTCATTCCTATCCTAGCATTATAGCCAGATTCTTTGCAAAATTTAGTATATATTGAAGACAAGTTGAGACAATTACTGTACTCTTAAGATTTCACATTGTAGGCAGGCATTGCTGGACTACTTGAGAAACAACTTTTGAGATATTCTAGAATGTCTGCTTTCTACATACATGGAGAGATTAATCCTACCAGTCCTGTATATGTAGAGAAGCTTGAATCCTTGAATAATGCAGATTGTTTAAAACTGCTCACTGAGTAAAATGTGCTGGCTAACAGTAGTGTTCATAAACAAAAATCTTCCTAGCTCCATTCCTCTCTAAATTTTCAACTTTCCATGAAGAATGCTCTTTTTATAATTTTGCATTTGTCAAGCGGTTTTTCTGAGGTTCATGAATAAAAGTCCTACAGTTATAGAGCAATAATCAAGCTTTCTTATGAGAGAAAGTCAAATTATCATCTTTTGGAAGTGGTTCCTGCTTTTATTTCCTGATAGTTGGAAGTTCCTGTACAACCAGGCCAATAACACCTCATGCTGCACACTGCTCAGTGGGTGATGGGTCCCCATGGGTACCAAAACCCGATGACCAGGTCAGGAGTGGCTATGGCCTGACAGACAGACACAAACACACTGGAGGAGGTTTGCACCTGCTGCGATTTTTCATTTAGAGTATTAGGTTTTTAGACAGAAATTACAAGGAACACATTTTGGTCACAATTTACAGACATATTATAAAATGCCAGTAATTCTTTTGAAGCATGAGATTAAAAAAAACACTTATTTTGACCTGCCTGTGGTCAGTGCACCAGAGATTTGGTTTACTGAGTTTAGATAAAAGTCATTGTCTCTGATCAGTGAACTGTTAACAGCATTGAAAAGAACATTTGCATTGCTTTATTAATTTTAGAGGATAGTCCTAAATTTTTTTTATTTTATTATTTTATTTTATATAACAAAGTCCAATTAAATTAAAACAAACATTTATACACAATATTTGGGAATTTGGGCGTCATTCGTTCCAAACTACTTCTGGCTGGTAAGGGGCGCTGTCAAGGGGATTAGAAGAAGATTCAGAAATCCTGGCTGTAGTCTGTAAGGCTGCTTTGTCCAGCCATTTTGAATGTAGGATCAACTTGTACTCTGATTCAGGCAGTCTGGCGTGATTAAACGACATTAGTCTGGAAGAAATCCACATCTTTTCATTTTCTGTGGAAACAAAAATAGAAATCCTTTTCCCCAGTAACTTGTCCTTCAAATTAAATTTTGGAGTCAAAGCATTTTTTTTAATTTAATTTATTATTTTACATGTCGATCCCAGTTCCCTCTCCCTCCCTCCTTCCATCCCTCCCTCCCTCCTCCCCTATCTTTTACCCTCTCTGCCCTCTCACATGCACTCTAACCACCCTCTCCTCCTATCCCTCCACTCCAATTCCATATGTAGGGGAATCCCACACAGTTGGGGTCATGTAGATCTGACAGGTCATGTGAAGTAGGGATTAGGGATTCTCTCCTGTCTCTAGATTAAGGCAGTTATCCCTCCATGGGGGGTATGTTCGCAAAGTCCTTTTGTGCACCAGAGATACATCCTGGCTCCACTGTCTGAGGTTCCTTAGACTGCTCAGTCCTTCTGGCTGAGACCCATATTCAGGGGGGCCTGAGTCAGTCCCATGCTGGCATCCCAGCTGTCAGTCTAATTTCCTTTAGCTTATCCTTGTTCAGGTAAGCTCTCTGTATGTGTTTCTGCTGCATGGTCTTGTTCTCTCCATCTGCATCTGGGTTCGAGTTTGACTCAGTGTTTATGTATGGGTGTTTGATCCTGTTTTCAACAGGCATTAGTTGAGGGCTCCAGGGAGAAGTTAGTTGTTGATCTCACTCTCCGTTAAGGGCAATTATAATAGCCTTTCAAAGGAAGATCAAAGAGGAAAGAGAGAGACGGAGAGAGAGACAGAGAGAGAGAACATAAAAGAAGGAGCCAATATTGGTTTGAAGATAAAATTGAACACAAAGAATGGTCTAGAGAACTACAAGACTGCTCCCAACTAACAATCTGAGCTTCCGTGGAGGAGCTGACTAAAGTGTGACAGATGATCTAACTATCTGATTATTTCATTATTCAAATCTGTCTTTTTCTACTCCAGGAAGAGTGGAGTCTGGATCCACCATGTTGGTGTTAAATTGACTCTTGTGATTGCCTTCTTTCTTCCTTCCTTCCTTTCTTCCTTTCTTTCTTTCTCAATTTCTTTCTTTAAATCAATGTTGATATCAAATTGTAATCTCTCTAGGGGTGAATTATGAGAAATTATCTCTTTCTTCATTCATTTTTTTTTTGTTCTGCTCTATGATTAAGGTCTCAATGACCCTTCAGTATGGAGCAATCATTTAGGCTTCACGGATAAAACACCACCCACTTGTTTAATGTTTATTCATTTAATTATGAACATCTGTCATTATGTATTCAGTGATCCCTGGAGTTTGGGCCTCCTTGCACTTCCTTAGCTGTTAAACTAGGAAATTGAATGATAATTCATCATTTAATTAACGAATTTAAAATACAGGTGATGTTATGGACAATAAGTCCCTTTTGGAGTCAGATTTTGGGAGTTGATGTAACATCATCTCATTACTTCATCATTTAGCTATATAAATAGATCTCTACATCAGCGATAGGTTTAGGACTTTGGTGTCACTTTGTCAGTGTCAATATAAAATGCACACTAAGTAACTATCAATTTAATTTTTTAAACACATCATTATTCCAGGAAGAGATCAGTCTGACTACTCCATGTGGGATTTACGTATGCCCCACCATGTCATTATTTAATCATTTTTCATTTTTACATTAATTATTTAAATCGATGAAGAAGTTGTTATTCTTGACTTGGGTCTGGCCATTCTTCCACGGAGTTAATCGTGTAGCATTATTTAATTATCTAAGTACTACTTCCTTGATAATCACTGGAGTTTGTTTCCATCTTATGAACGTTAAGTAAGCAGGGCTATCAATTTATTAACGTATTTGTTTGCGTAAGTAATGATGGTGTCATCCGTCATTTGGCTGCTGTGGGACTGACACAGCAGGAGATCGGAACCAGAAGCAGTGCCCAGAGAATGGGGGACACTGCCTTATACAGTGACTACTGATTATGCAATAGTAGATTTTTAACAATCGAATGATTACACGATTTTTAAAAAACTGTACTGTTTCGCATCATCAGTTTCTGAGAGGTTGCAACAGAACTGACCCATGAAGGACACAATGAACACCGATTTTAAAAATGCAATAACAGAATAATCTCCTGATCAGGGAATCTCATCTAATGAACTCTGTTGGGCTTACATGACATACCATCAACAATAAATAACTCTAAATAACAATAATAGAAAGCAGTGTACAGGACTTAATAGAGAACTGTCAATTGAGGAATCAAAATGACTAAAAGAAACAGAAGACACTGCTTAAAATCCTTAGTTATCATCCCAATGGAAATCTAAACAACACTGAAAAACCATAGCATCAAGCTCCTATAAAGGTCAGAGAATGAAGAGGAGCTTATTTTATTTACAATAAAGAGAATAGGTTTATGGTAGAGGCGAATAGATGTATTGTTTCCATTCTAGAAATTAGAAAATTGAAGCATAGAAAACAGGTTTAAAATACACATCATTGTACTTGAATGTCATAAGATGCTTTTGTTGTCATGCTTATGTCACAATAGGCATGTTGTAGCTTGAAAGACCAGTAAACATGTGTAAGTCAAAAGAAAGAGCCCTGCTTTGTTTTTGTGAGAAACTGGCTGTGTCCCGTTAATGCTTTCCTGGCCCTTGGCCTCCAGTCAGGACCTCTGCAGCCACTTTTTCTAAGGCTTTTCTTTTCCCTCCTGTGTTTGGTTGTGAACTTATTTTGATTGAGGATTTACTTGTCACCCCATGTTGACATGTCACGTTATTGCATTAAGGAAAACCTAGGAGAAAGCAAACAAGCAAGTGTATTCCGACAGGTCACAGATGTCCTACTCAGATTTCAAAGAAAAGCGGGGGAGCAGACTTAGGGTGGAGAATGGGGAACAGATATGTTCATGGGGAGGGAGGGGATTTCTTGGCATTTGGGTCTCAGTGAGATGCTAGATGTGGGTGTTTTGCTCAGGTAAGGGTAGCTCCTGAGACTTGTGGGGAGATTCTGGTCCCACTGCTATCTCCTGGAAATCCTGTGGACTTGTGCTAACACTCTGATTCTTTGATTATAAGTGACTGTAACAACAAAGAGAATAACTCTGCTCTGAGAACTGTTGCCACAGTGTCTCTAGGGGACAGGTTTGCTTTGGTCTGTAAATTCCCCAAAGGCAAGCTGAGACTATGTAAATTAAAGAAGTTGAGCCAGTGACAACCAACTCTGTGGTTTTATTTGACTTTCCAAAGCACATGTCCATCAACATGTCCCGGGCAGCACATGATTAAAGCGAAGCAACAGTCACCGTGTGCTATGTTTTAATTGCTGTAGTGTGTGCTGGTGTGAGGAATTGGAGCTACTGGCTGTACTTTTTTTTTAACCTTACAGCTATTTTCTTTGATTCATCAGAGTTTTATTTTAAGCCAGAATCACACAGTGTAGCAAAGTCTAGCCTCAAACTCACTATCCTCCTGTCTCAGCCTTCTAGAATAACAGGCTTGTACTATCATACACAGCTTTGCCGGAATTTCTAAGAACACAAAATAGGAGCCAATAGGCATTCTGAGATGAGCTGAGCTTTCCCCCTTGGAAAAGTCATTTTCTTTGGCTCCCACTTTACTCAGCTATAAAATGAGGAATTTAAGCTAGGAAGTCTTCCACTTCTGAGTTTGACCATTCCAACGGCTTGGGGTTTTTGTTTGTTTGTTCGGTTGGTTGGTTTTTGGTTTTGGGGTTTTTTGTTTGTTTGTTTGGTTGTTTGGTTGGTTGGTTGGTTGGTTTTGTTTTTCCTGTCTTAGAATTAGTTTTGAAGATTTTTATATTTTATTTTCATTTTATGTGTATGGGTGTTTTGCCTGTGTACATATTTGTGTACCACATGCATGTCTGGTGCCTGAGGAGGCCAGGAGAAGGTGTCAGATCCCTGAGGAACTGGAATAGCCGCCATTTGGGTGCTGGGAATTTGGGTGCTTTGGAAGAGCAGTCAAGGCTCTTAACTGCTGGGCCATCCCTCCAGTCCCTTGAATGCATTTTTTTTAATCAAATTTTTAGCAAAGATATATTCCACGTGTTCCTCTGGTTATCATGGTGTTAGGTTGTCTTGATGCCATGCTACCCTGTAGAATTCTAGAATGACTTCAGCTGGTCAGAGTACTCAATATCCAGTCAGCTTTTGTTGTTAGTTTTCTTAAGTAGTGATACTGTTAGGAGTATGTAAATGCTCTTCTAAAATTTATTTCATCAAATAGATATTAACAGATATTGATGAAGAAAGAATAATTGCAACTTTTATACACTGCTGCTAAAAATGTAAAATGTGCAACTAATACAGGAGATAAGAAGGCTACAACAAAGCACGTGACCTAGCAACACTACCACTCTTTGTTCCTAGGAAAGGTTCTCTCCATGTAGAACTTTTATGCAAGTGTTCAGAGCAGCATTGTTGGTAATGTCTAAAACATGGAAGCACTCCACACATCAACCCGTGAATAATCTGTGGCAAATATATCCAGTTTAGCAGGTAAAGTAACAAAGTCCCCAAGCACACAACCTGACAGATTCTGATACCAGTGGACTGCAGAAGGCACCAGGCACAAGCTGCCATCATCTCGTGTCTATAATGTGTCTAGAAATGAAGTATATGGTGGTTTCTGGTGCTAGGCTGAACAAAACTGGACACTTAAAACCACTGACGTGTATATAATCTTAAAATGAGAATCATATGGCATATGAATTTACATTGCATTAGAGCTGTTAAAACTAAAACCTATGAACCCAGTTAAGACCCTGTGCTATACCTAGAAGAGTCACCCTGTAGATCATCCCTTCTTCAGCTCCCACACTGGGCTCTGTCCCTCCCTGAGTGTGTGTGTGTTGTTGTTTTTTACTGTAAAGTCTAGGTTGACATACTCATTAGCCTCCTGCCTCGGCCTCCTCAGTGTTGACGTTACATAACTTTCATGTTTTACTGTTGGAAAGTCACCTCCTTAGGTGACTGTTCTCAGTGAAGGGACATGCCCATCCCATGCACAGCCAGATCATTCTGCCCATTTCAACTCAACACACTCAACGCTATCTGAAAGGCCTTTTACCTCACTTACTTATCCTGTGTCTCCCAACTGAGGTAACTGTTTTATCAACTCTTACAGGCCCTGGGCCCACCTCAGTTCTGGGTATGTGTGTATCCTTTTCCTATGTATTGGGAGGATGAGTGAGCTATGTTTATTAGCTTGGGATGGATGTCTACTTCTGTTCCAGGAGTTCCAGTATTGGGAAAGGCTAACAGCTTTTGCCTGAGAGCCTTCATTTCCTGTTTCTCATGTTTCTAGTGATACAGAAGAAACTGAAATGTGTTGACCTTAATCCTAAAGGAGGCCCAGATGCATGAGGGGAAAGTAACTTTGAAAATGTAATCTAATTATAAATTTGCAAAATATGCTACACTTTGATTTACTCATATCTGTTATGTCTCTGACATAATTTTTTAATTTATAGTTTTAAAGTTACAGACTCTAGTTTTGTTGTCTTTGATTTTTCCTTTGTTCTGTAGCATCATTGGCAGCCCTGTGTGTGAATTTGTTCTCATAAGCATACAACAGACACACACCTGTCAGTTCTCAATTCAAGTCCCATAGCCTCTAAGGTGTCAAATTGGGTTTCAGAAGCCACTTCCTGGAAGTTTGATGCTTCTGTGCCAGCCTCGATAGAGAAAACCCTTCTTACAACTCTCAGGAATTCTGGGAAGCATACTAGATGCCAGCTTCCTAGCACCCTCCCTCCCACACGAGAAGTGGAGAGCCCTAAGAACAAGCAGTGCAGGCTCTACTGACCTCCCCACCTTAGCAGGGTGTCTCTTTTGTCTCTGGTGTGCAAAGGCACCGGCACTGTAGTCCCACACGAAACCATGGGTGGAAGGAGGGAAACTCTGGAACAGAGCTTTTCCTTTTTGCTGGGATCAACACCTCTGCTTTTCAGGAGGGTTTGCTTTTTGGATTTTGAGGGAAAAACAAAACCAACAGCAAAAGATGTTACCCTTTTGTGGTCTCAGAACCAGCTGCTCTGAGGTGCTACAACTTAGCACACATTGGTACCAGAGATGAAACATTAGTGAAAAAGAAGGTGTTTCTGTGATCACTGGGTCAGTTCATGAATTCCTAGGTGGGGATTCTGGGAAGGAGAGAGATTTTAACTGACATCAGTTACTGTGCTGAAGCAATTTATGTTACTTGTCATCCTATGTCACTCAAATTATGGGCAACAATCTTGCTGTTAAAAAAAATAATCTTGTCATATAATACTCTTTTCCTCTTTTAAAACATAGGGAGATGTGGCCTTCAGGGTGCCACGTTTAATGTTTGTACATTAAGGAGGCTACACTGGAGTAGAAATGATAGTTGCTGGCTGTGATCATTCATAATGGGATAAAATATGATCATATATAACTGATACATTTGTATACATCACATTTTTTTTCCAAAAATTTTCCCTACAAAGTTTTTGCTAAAACATACCAACACTGATTTTACTTTTAGTTTTGAATAATACACTGTTGTTCATTATAGCTTTTTAAAATAAGCTTGCAAAAATATTTGTTTATCTTTACTTAGAATGCTATAATGTTAGGGGGAAACATTACTAAAAGATGAAAAGTAGGCTGGGCACAGTGACAAATGGCTGTGATCCCAAAACATGGGAGGTAAAAACAAGAGGGTCATATGTTAAAGGCCAGCCAGGCCTACGTAGTAAGACCCTGTCTTACAGTCAAGGGCTGATGATGTAGCTCATTGGTGGAGTGCCTACCTCACATGTGCAAAGCCCTTGTTCCCAGCCTTCCCCCTCCAAATGTAGCATGGAAAGCACCAGACTTGTCCATGCTGGGTTATTCTATGAACCTAACTATCTTGCACATCAGGCTTGGTATTTGTTCATCCTAACCCTGGGCTAAGCTGTCATGGAAGTGGAACATGACCATGGAGTGAGTATGATCAACATCAGACAACACACACCACTTAATATGTTGATAGCCATTCAAGGAGAGGACTGATTTCAAAGTGGGACACTTGACAGATGCACATGACAGCCATTTTGGTTGTGCTGCTGGCCATCAACTCCAGTGTGATAGAGCATTCCTAGACTATATACACACCGTATATAACTTCATATTATTAACTGTATTAACATAATAATAACCATGAAATATATCTATGTCCCAAATACCATGCTAATATACACATGATCCTATAGTTTGCTTTAACCCTCATGAGGAGATGTTATTGCTGCATTTACCGATGAGGAAACATAAAGAGAATAGAAGTGAAACCCTGTTCCAGGCTTACCCAGCCAGCTCTCTTGCATGCAGTAGTGATATGTAGTGTTTGTTAATCAACTGAATACTGGCATTAAAGATACAGAAAGGATCAAATACAACATTTCAGATGTGAAGGCACCCAGACTGGGGAGGTGTGGCAATTGTTTGCTTAGGACTATAGGCAAACATATATATATATATATATATGAACAAGAATGTACTTATGAGAGGTGTCCCAGAGAAGAACTTTTAAAGGATGAGTCTAGCATTCTCTGCGAGTACTCATTAATTATTAGGGTCTTTGATGACATAGACCACACCATTTCTCAGAAATTTCTTCTCAGGGAAGTTTATAAACATCAAATAATTTTTCTAATGGATCATCCTCAAATGGGTTAGTATGAGCTTCTCTGGGACACATAATGGAGAAATAGCTGAAAGGGATTTCAAAGGGATTTTTTAGGACAGAATTCCAATTACAGAGAAGTAATTTCCATTTCTAGCTCACTAAGCTTTATTTCAGACTAATACGGTTCCAAGATCCATATCCTTTCTCCCCTTATTTCAACAGATATTTTGAATATGAAAATCTTATGTCAAAACTTAGCTGAAGCCTTCATTTGGGCTTTTGAAAGGCTAAGTAAGAATTCTGTTCCTAGGAATAAAAAGATTTGGATCAGAAAGAGGCTTTGCTGGGGAGAGTCCCTTCTCAGGATGGTAGTGCAGCCAGTCTTTAATCATATTTTTGTTGATTATTTATTAGTTTCCCCACTAAATCAAAGACTCAGTAACGTAAAATGTGTTTTCCCTAAGATATTTTACAAATCAGAATTCACAACAAGGAAATAATGGAAATAATATAAATTTGGTGTGGACTAATTGGGAAATCAAATGTCTTTCTCTAGTCAGTGGCCTACAGGGAAATGGCTAAGTGACCCAACTGGCCCCGATGTACCAGCCACACTCTGTCTAGACAGAAATCAAATGCCACTAGCAGATAAAGTGAGTGCTTTGTCAGTAAATCCAGACCATCGAGGGGGAGAACTAATTGAAGTGAAAGGGTGGGCTCCTCGCAAGCTGTTCTATGAACCCACCCTGAACCACAGTGGGGACTGATGAAACCCAATCCGTGTGTATTCCAGTCACCAGCCTTGAGCTTGTGTAATGCAAGCCATCATGGTTGCCACTGTGAGTAACGTGAAGGCAGCTTGCTGTCCTCAGCTGTGGGGCTCCCTGGCCAAGGAAGCTTTGGTCAATATTGGGTTTGCTGTCAGGAAGCCAGACTTCAGCTCACTTCCTAGTGACCAGGAGGCTTGCAAAATGTATTGACTTACAGAGATGCTCCCAACCAAATAAATGAAAAAGGTACTGAGGAATCTGTTTGGTAACATACAGAGGAAAGAGGATCAGTCTCATTCCTTGAGGCCACTGTAGTCTTAGGGGACTGGAGCCTTGTACATAACTCCCATTGTCTTGGATACGGCCTTAGCAAAGACCATGGTTGGGAAGAGTTCTGATGTGAGTTAGCTATTGCTTCTCTACTCAAGTTGCAAGGTACTTGAAGTCTGGCCCTGAATAGAACTCTAACAAATATAAGCCCTCAGCTCATTCTGTAATCTAAGTCTAGACTTGCTGCAGAGAGTGTTTGAGAGCTCCATTCGTTTCCTGAGACATGCACGGTGTGATGCTGTTAAGAAGGAGTGTAGACATGTCCTGTTCAGCTGTCCTTCACTCTAAGGAGTCTGATTTTTCTCTCACTGATTTCTTGACTCTTTATCACTGTCCAGGGCTCATAGACTTGAGCTCTGATGTTTTCCTGTTATTTCGTGGACTTTTGTGGTTTGTTTCTTTGATAGTATGACTTTCCTTTATCATTTGAAAAGATGTTCAGTGGTCCTATGAGCTAGTCCAGTGTCATTTGGAAATTCACACAACCCTCCAGCAAAGTTTGTCAGAGGCCACAAGGAAACACTGGAGTGTAGAAAACTACAGTTCATGAGCACTATCTAAAAAAGGTTTCCCAAAAAATTTTGATCAAAGAAAACCCTCATCTTTCACTGTCACTTAATATGCTCTGATGCGCAAAGTTACCAGTACCACTTGACCTGTTTGAAGGAAGTGCTACATTGCCAGCTTTTTGTTCCTTCTAGGAGTTGTCATTTTTTTCTCGTCCCACTATGCAGTTATTTCCAAAGGCTTGGATTTTATTTTTCAAATATCTATCATCCAGAGTGTGATAACGACAAAACCACTGGAGCTTGCCAACCAGTTTGGAGGCCCTGTGAGAAAAAGGCTACCATCCTAGACCCTGCATAGCACTGAGCCCTGGGCCCTTATACTATGGGTAGGAGTCTGTGCCTGGCTTCTTCTATTACTGTTGCGATTATGGTGGTTTAACCAAGTGGAGATGGACCCCAGCAAAAACATGCTGCAGGACATGTCAACGGGAGATGAATTTGACTGGAAGCAGTATAAATGTTTTCTGACTTTTCTGTACTTAAAATGATTTTGAAAAAAAAAATGTTTTTTTTTTTTTTTGTTTTCAGTTCATCAAATTGTACTCTTAGGTTGTATAAATATATCTCAATTAAATATGTATAAATTATAACTAGGTATTATATATTTGCAATATATTTAATAAGTAAGCTAAGAGATAGGTTAAAAGGATTTGAGTGTAGTAGGAAAGGCAACATATGAACAACAAGATGAACAGATTGAGGCTTGCAAAAGGTAGATGCACTATTTCTAAGATGATGTATCCTAAGGGTCTAGTTCCCAGCCTGAGTTTACCCAGGTCTCTCCCTGAACTTGTGACAACAGGATCTGCCAGCACAAGATGCTGGCTCCTCATCACAATCCTTTCTCAGCTGCCTTCAAAATCTGCTTCTGGCATTGTGCTCTGCTTTGCCCTCATCATCTCCTCAGCTTTCATGTTGCTTTTGTCTTAACACAGCCCACTGTCTTAGGAAAAAAACTGAGCTATAAAAGGATGTTTCCCACATGCCAGTGGGGACATAAGCCTGATTTTTACTGTCCTGGTAAACACTGCCCCCTTCCCCAAGTTAGAGATCCTTGAATTCCTATAACCAACCCATTTAGCCTCTACTGTCTTTTTAGTTGTGGCAGAGTGCTGATTCTTTGGCATTAATACAGGTCCTTGCCCTTCACCCTATGTGTTTGTAAATCATCAGTGAAACACACTGGGAAGCAACACAGCAAGCTCCAACTCAGTTGCAGTAGTAAGAAGACAAACCTGGCTGTTGATGTCAGTCTGTTGACAACAGCATTTTTACAGCCAATTCCTCTTCACTATTCTCTGCCTCCTGATTTTTATGAAGGCAAGTGACTCAAGACAATGCAAATCACAGAATTTTAAATAGCTGAATTCCTAGGTGATTTTTGAATGGAAACAAAGATAACCTTGTTCGACAGTGAATTTGTGCCCCTGGGTGAGTGTCCAGGTGTTCTTTCAACTGGACTGTGAGACAAATTTCTTCCTGACCCCTGGAAGGCAGCTGAAGCAGTGGGCAGCTGGTACATCTTCAATCTTGCATACCGACATCTTTCTCTGATTCACAGATTTCCTTTATCCCCAGCACTTCCTCTGGTATGTGCATCTCCGACAGTAAGTGATATGTCTTCTTGGATTTGGGCATTTTGAAACTGCAGGTCCTGGGCAAGGAGGGGAAGGGAACAGGAGATGGCTGCTTACCGGACTGTTTCCAAAGAGAACCCCCACACACTTCCATCTCACCCGCCTCTGCTCCTGAGCATCCACTAAGGTAGTGACATTGGAGTAATTGAGGGTGTCATCATGAGCATAAATTCTTTGAATATTTAAAGGATGCACAATGAATCCAAGAGAAAACAAAATTAATTTATGTCCAGTTCCAGGAAAGATTTCATATGTGCCAAAATGGTATTTGAAGGTTATATGTACGTGATAGAGAACCTGTGGTGACTTAGAATCTGTCCACTTTGGTCACCTTGTGCCTGTTGGTGCTTCTGGTGTGACCAGCATTCTCTCTAGCACTCCAGTATTTCATGGAAAAGACATTTGTCTTTGCTGGTCACATATGTGCTCTGGCTTACAAAAATCCCCGAGGCCTTCCATGAAGTGTACTGTCCTAGAGGCAAAGAACTATACTCTAAGGCAAACTGGGGACCCTCCCCCCTTTAGCCTTGTGCATGTGTAAATTTCATTTGAACAGGTTTCTGTATGGAACAGAAGCCTGGCTTTGGCTGGCAGCTCCATCTCTTGAGCAGTTCCTAGGTTATTGCTATTGCATCTGAATTTATGCTTTTGTGTAATTCTCAAAACATCCCTGGAGGTAGGAGGCAGTTATAGTTCCCACTTCCTGTATGTGAAAACAGGCTTGGATGTAATGATGTTAGTAGAGTTACTCACGCAGTCTAGGGATTTGTAAAAATTGAATGTTCTACATGAAAATAGACTTCTGGCTTAGTAAGCACAAAGAGCAGGTGAGGTTGCCTTCTACCCAGCCACAATTGCTTGGCAAGAAGGGTGGCTTCCCATTTTAAAGGATGTCTCTTGCTCCATGGCCTCTACCCTCACACAGACTTGCCTTACCCTCTGGTTGACTGACTTTGGGGCATTGTGCTCCGCAGTGACTGTCCAGAGACACTCTCTAGTTCTGCCCCTGTGGCAAGCTGTGTACCTTCACGCTTTCTGCTAGCACAATGCTTCAGTGTCTCCAAACAGGCTTACTCGGAGCCACAGCACCAGACTTTACCCTCCTACCTGTCTCTATCTTCCTAAACAAGGACATTCTGAAGAATGTCCCAACCAAGTGGGACATCTAAGATGTGTAGACCTTTATCTCTCCTCCCAGCTGATGGCACTCAGAGTGCTAGGTTGACAGCAACTAGGATCATGACTGCATCTTCAGGCTTTGGCACAGCTTTACTTGGCCATCGTTTACAGACTCTCAGCCTCTGTGCATGGCAGAATGAAATACAACTCTCATATCCCAGAATGGAAAGGAGGCTACAGGCAGGCACATGTCTCCTTCCTAAACTGGAGATCTGTAGATGGTAATGAGCTGGCTTTTCTAGGAACTCTGTCTTGAGTATTTGTTCTATGTTGGACCAAAGCCCCTTGTCAGGGGTGTGCCCATGCAGTAAATCATGAATGCGAAGCTTGAGTACTTTATGCCATTAAAGTCTCAAGATAGAATTAGACATGTAATCACACTTGCCCATGTTTTGTCATTTATGATAATTATGGTGGTAATAATCTGTGTATTGTTGGGATGGAACAGTCAGAAGCATCCATCAATTTTTTTTTATCGACACCAAATCAAGTTGATACTTCATCTTTGCTGCAAAAATATAGATTGCACCAATTAGTCTAAAGAAATTGGGCAGTCATTAGCAATGGAGCAATCAGTTAGTCTGCATAACATTTTGGGTCCCCCTGATGCCAACTATCCCTCTTAATTATATGGCATACAGGCGCTTCTTTAGGGCTCAACAGTGACGTCATTGGCTTAGATTACACACTACCTTTGTCCCAGACTTCATTTTAAAGACCACATTAATTCCTCCCAACCCTCACCCCACACCCTCCACTGCTCCCAGGCAAATTTATTTATTCCGAAGCATAACATTTGGATCAAGGCATTTGACATTTTCTTTCTTGATTAGGAATAGGGAGCTTCCCCATGGAGTTGTTTCAGGGATAGGATGTTACTTTGCCATGCTGTGTGTACTAACTGCTTTTGATTTGCACCTTCCCCAAACCATGCAATAAAATCACTGGGCACACAGGGCAGGGGTGGGCTGGAGAAAGGTGCAAATACATACCAAAATCATCATCATCATCAAAACGCCAGGCTTTAAAAGAAGAATCCAACTCATTGTGAAGAAATCCTAATGCTAATGAGTTTTCTACATCTACCTCAAGTCTTTTCCCCAGGCCAGCCCAGTCCTGCTGTCCACACATTTCCAATCATCCTTGCCCACAAGTTGTCCCAAGTTGGTGATTAATGCAACAATGCATGTTTCATATGTAAGGGGGATTTCTATTTATGAAATTGGAAGGAAAATAAAGCAGTAGTATGTCCTCTAGTCTCCTAACATTAGCACCACTCTGAAAACTTTATAAGCTATCTCTTCACACTCTTAAATATACATCCTGTCTATTTCTGTTGTTACTACAGAATTGCATTTTTCACTTCTGTAACAGTTTTAATCAATGCATAGTGTTCTATCAGGTATATATTATTGGGCTTAATAATATTAATTTTAATAAAATTAAAAAGTTGCCACACAGCAGAGGGAACAACTAGCCAAGTAAGGAGACAGCCTGCAAAGTACTCTGCTAACTGTACATCTGACAGAGAAGTCACACAGAGAATATATAAAGATCTAAAAAAAAATATTAATTGTCAGTAAAACAAACCATCCAGAAAATGAGCAAATACTTCTCAGAGATGAAATACATGTGGCCAGTATACATGAGAATAAGTTTAATATCCTTAGCCATCAGGGAAATGCAAATTAGAACAATATTGAGATTCCATCTGTCATTAGGAAGTGGCGGTGTCTAGGGATGTAGTTCAGTAGGTAGAATGTTTGCTTAGCCCACACAAAACTGTGAGTGCAGTTCCCAGCACCACATAAAACAACCACAGTGGTACACACCTATAACCCCAACACTCAAGAGATGAAGGCAGAGTATTGGAAGTTCATGGTCATCTTTGACTACATAGGGCGTTCTGGCCAGCCTCAGATATGTAAGACCTACCTCAAAAAATACAGCCCAAAGGGAAAGAAAATAACATATGCTGACAAAGATGTTGGTGTTGGCCTCATACACTACTAGTAGTGGCAGTTAAATTGGTATGGACTTCAATGTAGGGGTTACTTAAGAAAACTAACTGGGGCTAGGCAGTGGTGGTGCACACTGTTAGTGCCAGCACTCAGGAAGCAGAAGCAGGCAGATTTCTAAGTTCCACGACAATTAGGGCTACATAGAGAAACCTTATCTCAAAAGGGAAGGAGAAGGAGGAGAGGTGGAAGAAGAGGAGGGGAGTGAGAAGGAAGGAAGGAAGAAAGGAAGGGAGGGAGGGAGGAAGAAAGGAAGGAATGAAGGAAGAGAAAGGAAGAATGCTAACTAGGATCAAGCTTTACCCATCCAGGACTATACACAAATGATCTAAGTCAGCATACCCTATAGAGGGATACCTACAGAGCCATAGTTAGAATTGCAGCACTGTTCACAACAGACATGTTACAGAATCATCCTAGGTGCCCACCAACAGATTAATGGATTAACAAACACTCCACTGTGATAGGTATACACAGTGGAGTCCTACTCAGCCATAAAGAAGAACAAGTTTGCAGTAAAATGGATGGAAATGGAGGCAACTGCATAAATGGAATACCAGACTCAGAATGGCATTACCATGTTTTCTTTCATATGTAGATCCTAGATTTCAGTGTGTGTGTGTGTGTGTGTGTGTGTGTGTGTGTGTGTGTGTGTGTGGATGAAAGTACAAACGAAAGTGGGACATGAAAGGGGACTGGGGGAGGGAAAGAAAAAGTAGGGCATGGGTTGAATATGAATGAAAAAAAAGTATATAAACCCATCACCTTGTGTAGTGAATATCTGTCTATAGAGCTATCTATACCTATGTATTTACAATGGCTTGGATGATTCCTTGGGATTGAATATCTAACCTGAAATAGCTGGTCAAAATTCATATCTTTTTTTGTAACTCTTAATACTTATTGACAAACTGCTTATCAAAAGGATTATACCCATTTAAAGCCTTCATTCACCATTCCAATTCAGACTCTAACTTTATTTTAGTGAATGAGATTTAAATTCAATTGTGTTGACCTTCTCATAATTGCTGACCACTACTCCTCCACTGAGGACAAATAGGCATGTTACCAAACTGTGCCCTGACTCAACTAGGCATAAACATGGGCAGTCATTATCTTGCATTACAGAAAATTCACAAGTGGGACAGCAGTTGTCCCAGTGATGTCACAGCAGACCTGTGCTCTTCAAGTTTGGCCATTATGGACTTAACCCTGGTGGTGACTTCCTTTGTGTTTCCAAAGGCTGTCCTAGCTTCAGGCATCATATCAAAAGCAGACACCACAAGATTAGGAGACCACCCCCTCCTATTGTGTCTCCTCAGAAGTGAAGAAGTTATTCCTCAAAGTTCCAGTTGGCACTTCCTCTGCTCTCACCATGAAGTCTGAGTCTTATGTCAGCTCTTACACTAAACACTGTCACAGGAAATGGTAGTGCCATTAACCAAGAAGTTTATCTGGATTATTATTAACCAAGAAGTTCATCTGGATTCAACAATGAAGTCAACATACTCTTGAGTATTCAGAGAGAGTGGGGGGTACCTGTCACAGGTACCATGAGTATTTCCTTCCATTTTTGCCACAACTTTAAATTCCCTAAGTAACCATTATGAATTCACGGAATCTTTGCAAAAGCAGCTGGCTCTCAGAAGAATTGGGCCTGGCCCTGCATAGAAGGTTCTTGTGGCTGGGCACATGCTTTAATTTAAAGACATTGCTTTAATGTCTTCCCAAAACCTCCCTTGGAGTTTCAGCACACAGATCTCATATGAGAAACAGATTGGATCTCCACCTTTCCCTTTGGAGGATTCTAACTGCTGGTACCATAAAGCTGTCCAGCTTCCACTGGATAATAGTTTGCAGCCTCATGAAAAGGTCTTGCTCTGCAGTTTGGATCACACAGGCTCCAGGCATCTTACTCCATTTGCACAGCCCAAGCTTTGGTCCTGGTATCACTCATTAGCACCTCCAGTGAAATGCCAGGAAGGCAGGAAAAGGAGCAGTTGAAGAACTCAGAACAGTAAGTCCTTGCTTCATCTAATTGAAGAAATGGCTGAAATTACCATCTCAAAGATATTAGGAAACCATTGGATTCATACACATTTGCCACCAATGTATACAAGTTAGTATTACATTTTAGAGTAAATTGCATAGACAACAACAAAGGGTGGAGGAGGAAGGGCCTATTCCTGGCCTGGAAAATACTTTCAGAGATGTTGTATGTCTTAGTTTGCATTCTGCATTCATGACTTGTAGAGAAACTGTGTCTTCCTGACTTACAATATGATTTGGCACTAGAATTCCTAAGGAGTCTTAGACCAGAGTGATCCACTCCTTTACCTTGTAAAACTCAGCCCCAAATGTTCCCATTTCCTGTCACACTGCAGAAAGTCATTGCTTTTTGTAGGTAGAGATTGGGGGGGGGTGGGAGGCAGGGAGGCTAACTACTGTACTGACAAACCGTCTGGTTTACAGTTTCACAAAAATTTTTACAACATGATTGCATGTTCTAATTATGAGATTACATATATTTCCACCACTTAGATAATCAGGTGCAATTAGACTACCAGAATAGACAGTGGTAAAAGTTACTTGAAGCAAAAATTACACTATAAAGCATTATTTCAGAAAGGCTTTTGGAATCAATGCACCACAGACCCCCACAAGGAGGTGATTATAATATTGTTCAAGTAGCTAGCCATAACCTGCCATCTTGCCAAAGCAAGGATGCATTTTTATTGTGCAAGATCAGTTTTTGAAAGCTACTATCTAATTCCAGGCACATGCTTCCTGGTACACGCATATCACAGATCCTTGTGCAGATAGTCCTTGAGACCTAACCTTCCCACTGTCTGTCTGTCTTTCCCATCTTACCTTTTTTTTTTTTTTTTCATTTGAGAAAGTAGGTAATGGGAAGAAAAAGAGTTGATGCATTGCCCACTGAAGGATCTGTGGATCCAAATGTAAGGGGCTGCTGGTTTAAGAGTCCATGCACTCCTTAAAATTGCCCGACTCCTCAGATAGTGGCCTAGAACATTGTCAAGGTCCAATAGGTCTTTGGGCCTTTAATAAAAACTATAAGGTGTTAAAATTGATATGTTAGAGAAAAAAGAGGGTGTAAATAAACACAGAACATGGTGTATGAAAAAGGAGGAGCCTTTCAAATGAGGAATGCATTTATAGACAGTCCTCAGAAACAACATGGTAGTTTATTGCAGCTGGGTTCCCATCCCCAGAATCAAAATAATCCTGAAAAGTCAGCCTCCACTTGGATGCTTTAAGCGGACTCTAGTTATTTCCTTGTGCTATCCATAGGAGCTCACCAGATCCTTCCCGTTGCTTCATCTTCTGTGTTATCATTATTTAAAAGAGAGAGAGAGAGAAGACACCATAAGAACCCATTGGCTTCCTGATCACCTGTCCCAGAGTGTGTGTGGGGGGTTAGTTGGCCTTCCCCTGAGTCCGGCGACTCTTTAGAGCTACTTATAGTCCATATGGAGCAAATTAAGAGAAAGCGAGAAGGACAGCCACTGGTTCTGATTGGGTACAGTAGTATTAAAAAAAAAAAAAAATCAAAGACATCCTTGCCCTGCCTTTGAGAAGATGGATAAAATACTCTTTGAACATACTAGTCTGTTTTTTTTTTTTTAAATGTCAGTACAGAAGGGTTGTGTTTCTATTTGGCTTTCCAAACCCGTCTCTTGACCTTCTAATTACTTTATTTGAAACAGCACTGAGGGTATAATAAACCTGGAGGGTGCCTCTCCTTTGCTTTATCATAAATTAAAGCTGCTGCTTGTTGAGGTGAAAGTGGAGGCAGAGTGTTCATTACTGCTCAAGTGAGGGCTTGTCAATAGTGGTGCTTTTTAGTTTGTTCTAGTCAGCACTTGCTGTGCATTTTGTTGGGCCACTGGGAAATAAATACAACAAGATTATACATTTGTAATACCACAAGAGTTCAGGGGAAGAAAAAAAACCACAAATGATAAATCATGCGCTTGGTAGAAAGTGACATGCTATCTTGTGCTATTAACAACCAAAGATAATTGCAAGGAATTGTAATTGCAGTTTGCAACTTGCTGTACAGCGTATCCAACATCAATCTTAATAGTGAACAAAGCAGTTTATATTAAAACTTAATTCACCTGGTAACTTTCTGCTGTATACACAGGAGCTAACAGATGTAGCTTTTCAGAAAGTTCAAAGGCATTTGAAATGCGGCAAGCAATGCTAATACTGGAAGCCTTAGAGAAATGCTGCAGTAGGACTTGTGATGAAAACAAATGTATGTGTTTATTTAATAAAATAAACAAATGTTTGTGTTTATTTAATAAAATATGCAGTTTGCACATTGGTGAATTCAGTGTTTCTGAATGGGTATGGAATGATGGTTTATTTGGAATCAAAGGCCAAACTGGCTGGCAATTATGCATCTTCAATGAGCCATCTGCATCCTGAGTATATACATTGGAACAGTGTGCACCCCAGTGCTTCAGGGGGTTTGCATGTGGCGGAACAGCAAGCCGGGGTAACTTTATTCATGACTTTCCTTAGATTGGATGTCTTTGAAGCAAGAAGGGGAGAGCTCCTGGAATTACTTAGGAGAACAAGCGTATTTGTATTGTGAGTTTGATTGATAGCCAGCAGAGCAGTTGAGTCAAATCTCTAAAGTGATTAGGGCTTTCATTCATATAATCTTCTACCTTTTTCATTAATTTATTCCATAATGCTATTTTGCTGTTCTTCTACCAAGGATAATAATCTCACACTCTCTGACCTTCGTGAGTGGATGACCTGGAGCCCATAACTAATCTTATTTACTCTCCTGACTGGCTAAACTTCATTTACCTTGTCTGGATAAAAAGCCAGGAGTTCCAAGCCACTCCTCCTTCCAGCCCTCAGCTCATCTGTACTGAAGGGCAAGCAGCAGGCTCTCCCAGCCATCGTCCAGAGCATCCTCAGCAGTGTCCATTTCTCTTCTTAAGAGCATATTCTCCACCCTTTGAAATTTTGAAAATAACGGACAAATGGGAGGAACAGGACTCATTCACATTCCACATCCCACATAGCTATTTTTGTTTTGAAAGTTACTTTCCAGCCTCTGCTATGTGAATATATATGACTTAACCTAGAGATGACTGTTGAATGCATATGATTTTGTGTTCAGCTTTTATATATAATGACAACATGTTTCACATAGTATTTGATGGTGCATTAATTATGCATTGTAGTTACTGAATAATTTATTAAGTAAATATACCCATTTTATCTTATTCCTCATTATTGAAAAGTTAGGTAGTTCTGTTTCATTTTGATAATATGAAGAATGTTGCAGTCAAAATCTGAGCTTTACCCATTTAGAGTCTTTCTGTGGAATTGCCATATCACTAAAATATATTCCTAGATACCTGTAGCCAGTTGCATGGCCACAAGCAATGTGGAAGTATAAAGGTTTGTCCCTATTCATTTTAGAGTTGGTCCTGATTCCTCCATTTTCAAACTAGATTGTATTGTGCAAACTACCTAGCTTCTCTGCCTCAGTTTCCCCATCCAAAGGAGGGATTGGTGATGGCACTTAACCTTCTAAGCTATTGTATTACATCAGTTTATATATTCAAAGTTGGGGCAAATACCTGCCACATAGGAATCACTGAAGATGAGTGCTTATTATTACTGAAATTCATTTTCTCTTCATTTCATATCCCACCTCAATTAAGTTACAGCTTATAGAACACTGAAGCTAAGGAGCCAGTACATTTGTACATTTTCAGTGAGTCATCATCTAAGGACCTGGACAGTGAAGGCTGTTGCACCTATAAGGGACAGGCTTTGCGATGACCCACTTTGGCATTAGCAACATATAATAGCTACAACTCCAGAACCACCCAAATGGCCTTGAAGCCTGAATTGAAGGCTGGTGGGCCTAATCCTAGAACTTGTGTCTGTTCTGAGCTGTGAGGGCAGCTCCACTCAGACTCTCCTGGGGGAAGAATTCCTCCAAAGAAACTTAGAGTCCTATTGGCACTGAGGTGACTCCCATGCTAGTGCTTACAGAAACAACTGAGTGCCGCTCATAGACAACTTGGAGAATTGGGTGGCCCAGGAATCTCATTAGTTGGTATAGTGATGAGGACCATACAACAGCGATTTTTTTTCTTTTTTTGTAAGTAAGGAATACACAAAAAGTGAGGCAGTCTTTCTGCTCTCTCAGGCTGGGCTCTGCACTGGTGTGGACATGTTTTTTTTTTTTTTTTTTTTTTTTTTTAGCTTCAGCACCTCCTGACCATAGAACTGCTGTTTCCCTGGCCAGAGTCTCATCTGCCTTGTAGGGAGGAGGAAAAGGAAGGAAATGGGAAATGCTTATGACACTAGTCAGTCACCATCTATATACTTCAAGGCACTTCCCCCAGAAGTCTCCGCCCACCAAATCACTCCATTCCCTACCACTCACCCTGGTTCCAGCTGCTAACTCCAGGAAGAGTCTACAGCTGGGTACAGAGCTGCTGTACCACAAAGGCTGGATTCTAGGAGGGAGGAAGAAGAGCATGGTAGCTATTAGGGAAGGCACCCTGCAGCTGCTGGCAGAGCCTCCCTGTCTGAAGCCTCCTTTCTTCTGCTCTGTGAACTCTCCTGGAGCTTCTGCTGCAGACCAGTGTTGGAGACTAAAGGCCTGAGGTGAGTAATGAGTGCTTTGCAGAGGAGAGAAAGAAGAAAGAGGATTGAATGATGAGAACTTCAGGTCATTAAATGAAGTTCCACCATTTTTTTTTCCTGCCCAAACATTTGCAACAAACTCTGTGGAGTAGGAATCGAAAGGAAATGTGCCCTGCCATTTTCTTCAGCCTTTTTGCAATGCAACAGGACAATCAATACAGATCTTTGCAGTAATCATACATTGGTTTTCCTAGAATATAACTCCATTTAAAGCACTTTTATCCCCAAGAGTAGAAACATTGGAGGCTATCAAAGGAGGAAGTAAGTTTCCTTGACCCCATCTGCAGAGCGCAATTGATTAGCACAGTATAGTTATGAGTGTCCAAGAGACGGAGGAGAGAAGTCACTGCAAGGTTAATATCATCTAAAGAGAAACACGATTATAGGACATTAGGCTTTGTGTAAAACCATAAGGTCAGGGTAAGATGGCCATACCATCCAAAGTGCCATAGGAGTGTGAGTGCCTGGCATCCTTAGACTATGCCACTTTAGCCCCCTGTAGCAGCTGAATTCAGGGGACTGAAAGAGACCTAAGTGTATATAGGCAAGGGGGTGATAAAGGAATAACTAATACTATTTTAATTTTTCAGAGTGTGTATGAACTCAGAATATAAGCTTGTATCACATGGAATGTTTATTTCATATAGACAAAGAAGGTTTTAAAAAGATTTATGTGTTTTTAGTTTATGTATGTAAGTGTTTGCCTACACATATATCTGCACCATGGTGCATGCATGCATGGTGCTCATGGAGTCCAGAAGAAAGTGTCACATCCCTTGGAACTGAGTTATAGATGTTTGTGAGCCACCAAGCGGGTGTTAGGAACCAGACTCAGGTTCTCTGGAAGAACAGCCCAGTGGTGTTCTTAACCCCTGTGGACTTTTTCAGTGGAGGCTAGGGATGTGCTTAGCCTGTTTAGTCTATAGCTCTTAAAAAAAAAAAATAAAGAAACTAGTTTTAATGCCTGACTGAACAACCTCACTCCCTCCCCCATGCTTTTTCTCTCTGTAGACTTTGCACAGATACCATCATCCCACAGGCCAGGGTACTGGGCAGCACCAATAAGAAAGGCCTGCCTTTGTAGCTAAGATGTCACCAAAGCCAGGCAGAGCACCCCCTTCAACAATCTCAAGTTCCCATTTGTGACTGAAAAGGTGGGAGAGCCCTAGTGGGCTCCTAGTTACAGCATATTGTTTACCATATATTTCTCTAAGTCTCTTCCTCACTTTTTATAGGAAAGCTGGCTTCTCACATGCAAACTCTTTAATAAACAAAGAAATTTATGTAGCCTCCTCCTCCTCCTCAGTGTGCTGTGTTGGGTACTGTTATTTTGCTAGTTCATATTTTGTTTTTTTTTTTTTTTTTGTTCCTTTTTGTTTGTTTCAGGGTATTTTTGGCTTTGGGCAGAGCAACTAGAACACATTGTCAGATAAAGTATCTTATCTGTCAGCTGCACCCTTGTGAACTAATCATAATTCAATAGGCTTACTAATCAAGATTTGAGATAAATGTTTTGATAGAGCAATCTGATTCTTCTAATCTATCATTAGTTGACAGTTGCTGTGGGCAGAGTGCAGACTTGACAATAGTCTGCCTGCTTCTGATCGCTTTGGCTGGGCCCGGAAGTTGGGTAGCAGAATTGACTGTAGCAGTGGGCCTGGGCCTTGCAGCGAATAAGGTCTACTCCTCTCTTCCACTCTCCCTCTCCCTCCAGAGTTGGTCAAGTAGAAATATCAGTTCTTGTGAAACCATGTGATCCACATATTGGGAAGCATGTGTCCTTTTGTCTCTTTCACCTGATAACAAAGGTGTACCCAGCTAAGTGACAGATAGACCTCAGGGGGATCTGTTGTGACACTGGCAAACAGTGTACAGAGACAGAAGAGAGATGGAAGTTATGGTTAAATGTTACTGGTTACAACTCCTTTCATGTGTTACTGAAACCCATGTTACTGAGTCTAGCATTCTTGTTCTTTATAGCATCATTTGTTCTGTTTGCCTGGATAAATGAAATCTTTAGCTATACTCGAGCTAATACACATATATTCACATAAATCACATATATTGTATATATTATGTTTCTGATATAAAATCCTAAAATAAGATATTATGGATTGGGGATGTAGTTCAATGATTAAAACCCTTGCCTGGGATGTACAAGGCCCTGGGTTCAGTCCCCAGCACCTTTGACAATGATGATGATGACAATGAGGATGACGTTGATGACATATTATATCACATAGCTATCACACCATTTCCTGAGGAGTTTATTACCAACTTTCATTCTTGCTCTTGTCTTGTTACTAGTGTAGGATACTTTCTCATTTTAGAAAGCTTGAAAAATTCTAGAAGAGTTAAGCAAAGCATTTTTTAATCTTATGTTTCTTTTATTTATTTATGCGGGGGTTGGAGACATATGTATCATGTGGCGGTCAGAGGACAACTTGCAGGAGTGTGGTCTCTCGTTCCATGCTATGAGTCTGGGGAATCAAACTCACCATGGCAGACTTGGCAGCAAGGTTCCCTCCTTGCTGAGTCATCTCTTAGCTCAAGAAAACAAGTTTAGTTGCCCCCAAATCTGATCAACTCGGTTACTAATGTTAACATCATATAGCCTTATTAAAATCAGAAACCCAAATAAATGAGTAATTGCTTGAAAGTGTTGCCAGGGAAGACCTCCTCCACCTGGCATGTAGCTTTGGACTCTGGAACACCAGGAAACAATCCAGAGGAGCCCAGGAAGAGCCACTCCCTCCCACGGTTTCCCTTTCTGCATGCAAATCACGTGGAGGAACCCTATTGAGGTTGGTGGTGGTTCTCCTGTGTTAGAAGTCACACATGTCACTGCCCTAATAAAGGTGCTAGCCACACTTTGAGAGATGTGTAGCGTGGCTGATTTAGACCAGGGGTAGTGGAGACTGACCTAATTAGACTCCAGGTGTAATTACTTAGTCAGTGTAGGCAGCAGTATGCTCTGTGTTAATTAACGTCTGTGCTGAATGTGCCGTAGCACCTGAACAAAGAAAAGTTCATTGAGGAAGCCTCTACCCTGCTCTGCCTTTAGAATATCTTTAGTCAAAGTTGTCTTCCTAGTTCCCTTCTTTATGTAGTGGAGACATGAGCAATAAAGCCAGCTGTTTTCCAGAAACATTCACGCTTTCTCCTCTGTGGACTGCTCTTTTATACAGTTACATGTGTCCTTCCTCGTGCCTATAAGGCCCATGTGCCTCTCGTCCTCATTCCTTTCCACTAAACCCTGCAGTAGTTTCTGTGAAGAGGGACTGACGCTCAGATGCAGCTAATAGCCCATCAAATCCTGTATGCTATAGACTTCCTTCAGTGACCCGGAACAGGAAAGGCAAGAGTATTTCAGGTAGTCGGTGAAATGCTGTATGGAAAGTGTGTGTATGTTACCCTCACAATGTGTCCCTGGTTCCCAAGAGAGAAAAACCCCATTTTTAGGTTCCACTCTCCTAACACTGTTTCCTTGGTAGCTTCCTCCAGCTTCATTTTTCTCCTAATGTGGCAAATTGGGATCACCTTGCTCACATAGTAAAATGAATGCTGTCATTCTCGAATTCTCTCTGTAAGAACATGCTCAGCTGCTGTAAGGACTCTTCAGATAAGAAGTACTTGCCAGAAGCCTTGGGAACTGGTGAACTGACAGATCACACCATTTTCATCCAGACCTCTCTTCAGCTAAGGGGAAAAAAAGCGCTGGGCTGTCTACAGAAGCTCAGTCTCTATTTGCTTATTTAAGCCCCATAAATATCCGGTGTGCTTGTACCATCTTTCACAGCAGTGGCTCTCAACCTTCCAATGCTGCGACCACTCAATACAGTTCTTCACCTTTGACCCAGCCAAAAAAAATATCTTTGCTGCTACTTCATAACTCTCAATTTGCTACTGTTGTGAATCTTTATGTAAATATCTGCTGTGCCGGGTATCTGACATATGACCCCTATAAAACGGTCATTTGACTCTCAGAGGGTCATAGCCTATGGATTGTTAGCACCACAGCAGTTGGTCTTGACCAAGCACCTTCAGACCTTCTGTACATCTCTTTGGAGCATTGAGAATCCAGAGGAACTAAGACATACCCCTTGTCCCCACAGTTTGCCGTCAGCCTAGGGGAATGAGACATAAAGCACAAGCAAGTAAAACACTAGCAGAGGGTTTAAGAACAGCCTCAGAGACCCCAGGAGAGAGATAGCACATGATATTGCATGGTTATCAAAGGCACTCTTGGTGTCATTGAAAAGAAAAGGATGATTTTGGATCAGTCTAATAGTAGGAACTCATAAGTACCATCATAGTCTCCAACGTATTAAGAAACTGAAATATTCCATAAGCAAAGGCTTTTGGGGCACTGAGGAGCTACTCAAAAGAAAGAGTACTGTGTCCTGTGTCAAAAGTCTTTTAAGCTAGAGCCCACATTAAAAAAAAAAAAGCCAAGTGGTGGTGGCACACACCTTTAATCTAACACTAAGGAGGCAGAAGTAGGTGAATCTCTGAGTTCAAAGACAGCCTGGTCAAACAAATAGAGTCCTAGGGCAGCCAGGGCTACACAAAGAAACCATTTTTTGGGGTGAAAAAAATGGGCATAATGCCTTAGAATCCTAACACTAGAAAAGTGGAGGCTGGGAGACCCTTAGGACTCAATGACCAGGAAGCCTATCATAACTACAAACTTTCCAGGATAATGAAATACTCTGTCTTGGAAAACAAGACAGTAAACTGTCCTGAGGAAGAGTAGCCAAGGCTGACCTCTGGCCTGTATATGAAAGTGCGTATATATGTACCTACAAATACACACAAAGTGCCTTACAAAAAAAAAAAGCCAATACCCAAGGAGCCTGTAAAACTGATAATGATGCATTATTCTGGATCACTGCTGCAATGAAAATCCAGACATTTTAAATTCTCTTAATACTATTGGTTGTCTCAGAGCCAGGTTAGATAACCATATCATTCTCAAGTTCCATGGATTCAAGTCCCCTCAGTACACTTGAGGTAAATTTGGACTTGGAGTTGTGTAAGACTTAGGCAGGCAGGTCTAATAGGTCTTTGGTATAAGGTGGCATGTGTTATGATAGTGGGCTCAGTGTGTCATGAATCTAGACAATTTTGAGGAGGGACTAAAAAGTGGCTGAGTTCCAGAAACCTCCCAATGTGTCTGATGTGACATAATTCTAACAACACAGGAAAGCTAGGGTTGATATTGCTCTAGGCAAATGAAGTACATGTAGAGAAAACCATTGCGCTTGAAATAGAGGGATGTGAGAACACATTAGATGGGTACAGGGTAGCAGAGGTATGAAGTTCCTAAGACTTCCAAGGTGAGAAAGATTTGTAATAAACAGGTTATGGCAATAAAGAGGAGGGTGGAGTCAAGGGTGAGTCTGTGATTTCAAATGTAGACATAAGGTACATTTGGGGAAGTAGCTGCGTGCCCCAGTATAGTTTGATCCTGGGAAGGAGTTTTTAAAACAACAGCCATGCAAACTGGCTGAGAAAACCTAAAATGCAAGGAATAGTGGCATTCTCTGGGTCTTCAAGAAATGATTCCCTAACTCTATATCCACGCAGTTATTGATGCCCAGGGTACAAATAGGTAATGAAAGAAAATGATCAACTTGTTATTTTGATACATATTTCCTGACCTAACATCTGCTCAACTTAGCATTTTCAGTGTTAGAGTGATGATACAAAGGGGAATATGTTTTCATAGGACCTGCACTTTGATGTGTAGAATTTGACCCTTTTCTGGAACATTAGTAATTGTGGCAGGATACCAATGCACTGCTGAGCATTGGCAATGAACTGCAGCTACTGTTTCATCTCTGGATTACCTAGGGAGCCAGTATGCTCTGCAGTGCACTGTGTGGCAGCCTGCATGCTCTGCAGGGGACTGTGTGGGGAACAAGCGTTCAGCAGGCCAGTTGATGTCCAAGCATTTTCAGCATATAAAACAGGTTCAAAATACTCATCATTGTACTTGAATGGCACAATGATGCTTTCGTTTTCATGCTTATGTCACTAGAGGCATGTTGTAGCTTGAGAGACTGGTAAATACGTAGAACTCAAAAGAAAGAGCCCTGCTTTGTTTTTGTGAGAAGCTCAGTGAGGCTATAAGTTTAGTTCATCGGTGGGTAGACTACTTTTAGCATGGGGGAGGGGTACTAGAATGTGACAGAATGTTGGTTCATAAATGTTGCCTGGCAAATCTGCTTGCATTCTGTATCCTAGTATCATGGGCCAAGGACCAGAAAGAAGCTTTGAGAATGGGTTAACATGGGACATTACAGTCTCCCAAGATAACTATTTCCTAAAAATTTAATGGCAGCATTTGATTCGCCTAAAAAGGTCATAGCCACACCTCTGGAAGTGTGCCTACAGCTTTTACTGGTTACCAAATTCAAGATTACCTAATCATCAGAGAACATAGTCTGTGGAGAAACTGTTCAAAGTCTTCTGTTTATGAATACTCTTTCTCCTAAGAAGAAAAACTATGGAACAAAAGACAAATAAGACAATTATTCATCAAACGTGAGTTTGCCATTGTTAACTTCCTTCAGGATGGTGATAATCCATTTGTTAGAGTAGACTTAGTGATTATTGGATTGCAGTCCATCTCTTTAGAGGCAGCCGTCCAACAAAAAAATGTGTGGTATCTTCTAAAACCCTGTATACACAATGACATTTCAGCATTTAAACATTTTACTACTCTGTTCTGCGATTAAATAAGGGATGAACCGGGGAGTTTCCGACAATCATGTGGGAGTCAGTGAGAGCAAATTGTGTCGAGTAAGGCAGACCATTTCATCCTTTGATTATGTTTTTATTTGATTATTAAAATAGGACATTAGATAAACCATGATCAGTGGATTCCAAGATGTGGGAAGCAATTCTTATGAAACATCTAAATATCAATTTTGTAGTCAAAATATTTAAATTAATCATGACAGCATCGTTCATGAGCCTGGTTTGGAGCCACCTTAGGGAAGTGGATGATGTTACATGAACTCATTATTTGATTATTTAATTACATAAAACAATGATTATATCATCCATGACACCTGGAATCTGGTGCCACAGGTCATCTAATTACATAATTAATGAATTTAAATTGAAAATCTGTGTTAATCCCCAAAATAATGTAAATATTTGTATAGTTATGTAAACAACAATCCTCCATTCCATGAAGACACCTGTAAGCCTCCCACTTGTGGAGATAATTTGCAATATCTTCGCATTTTATGATTCATTGACTCAATTGATGATGATGACATCGTTCATGACTGGAGTCTGGCCATGCTTCCCTGCCAGTAAAATGCTACTTCCCCTATTTATTGTGACAGTTAGCTATTACTGACTTATTTAATTCTTTAAATTATGTAAACACCAGACAGTGCCATTAACGATTACAGTTAAGGTGCAAAAATCTGTCAGGGACAAGGTTAGGAAAGTTGTAGACATGGGCAGAGCATTTTCTGAATGATCTATGCATCTCCCAGAGCACGAGGGATGCTGGGTTATTGAGTCCAGGAGGTTGCACAGTTCCATCCGAGAAGTACAAGGACTTTACCAAGGCTGGCACAGTGGTCTGGTTGTTGACTACCTGCTCTTCCTCCACATCTTCACATCGGTTGTGATCTACCATGAGAAGAAGGAGTGGCACTAGGAGGTCGGCACCATTACTGAGACCTGGCAAAAAGATGACGACTCAGAACACGGAAGAACATCTCTCTCTCAGCTATGTTATTGATGCCCCTGCTGCAGACATCTTGTCAGGTGTTATCAACATTGTGGCTACTACTGCTACGCCAGGATTGGGCCCACTATCTCACATCCTGCCGCACCACAACAGACATTCAGGAGCTTGTGATGAGGTCAGGCCAGCAGAATTCATCAGGCAAGACAGTATGATTATCTGATGATTAACTGATGGCATGTTAAATATGCGTGATGACAGCATACATTTTCATACCTAGCAAGTCTGCCCAGAAATTGATGATACTAAAAAATGTCAACGGATTACATATTTAAAGATGTAATTATTAAATTCTTTCATTATATAATCAGTGATCCCTGAAGTTTGGCGCCACCGAGTATGACTCAAGTGTGACAGACCATCTAACTATCTGATTATTTCATTTTCAAATTTGTCTTTTTCTACTCCAGGGAGATTGGAGTCTGTATCCACCTTGTTCGTGTTAAATTGTATCTTGTGAATTCTTTCTTTCTTTCTTTCATTCTTTCTTTCTTCCTTTCTTTATTTAAATCAATGTTGATATCATTTTGTTAACTATCTAGGGGTGAATTATGAGAAACTATCTCTTTATTCATTCATATTTTGTTCAAATCTCTGATTAAGAACTCAATGTCTCTTCAGTATTGAGCAAAGATTTAGGCTTCACGCATAAAACACCATCCACTTGTTTAATTTATTCAGTGACCACTGGGATTTGAGCCTCCTTTGGGGAGATCGTTGTACCAGACCATCATGTCATCTAATACTACAATTACTTCTTTAACTGTTAAACTAGGAAATTAAGTAATAATTCATCATTTAATTTACGTATTTCAAATACAGGTAACGTTATGGAACATAAGTCCCTTTTGGAGTCAGATTTTGGGAATTGATGATGTAATATCATCTCATTACTTCATCATTTAGATATGTAAATAGATCTTTACATCAGCGATAGGTTTAAGACTTTGGTGCCATCTCATCAGTGTTAATATAAAAGGCCCACTAATTAATTTTCAATTTAATTTTTTAAAAACATCACTATTCCAGTAAGAGAACAGTCTGACTACTCCATGTTGGATTTAAGTATGCAACACAATGTCATTTTTCAATCATTTTTCATTATATATTAATTATTAAAATCGATGAAGATGTTTTTCTTCTTGACTGGAGTCGGGTCAAACCTCCATGGGAGTTAATCACGTGGTATTATTTAATTATCTAAGTACTACTTCCTTGACAATCACTGGATTTGGTTCCATCTTTTGAAAGTGAAATATGGAGGACTATCCAATTATTAACTTATTTGATTACATAAGAAATGACGGTGTCAGCCGTCATTTGGCTGCTGTATCATTGACACAGCAGAAGATCGGTACCAGAAGCAATATCCAGAGCATGGGAGACACTGCCTTTTACAGTGATTACTGATTACACAATAGTAGATTTTTAACAAAGGAATGATTACACGATTAAAAAAAAAACTGTACTGTTTCGCATCATCAGTTTCTGAGAGGTTGCAACAGAACTGACCCATGAAGGACACAATGACCACCGATTTTAAAAATGGAATAATTGAATAATCTCCCAGTCAGGGAATCTCATCTAATGAACTCTGTCAGGCTGTTAACATGACACACCACCAACAATAAATAACTCTACATAACCATATTAGAAAGCAGGGTACAGGACTTAATAGAGAACAGTCAATTGAGGAATCCAAAATGACTGAAAGAAACAGAAGACACTGCTCAAAATCCTTAATCATCAGCCTAATGGATATCTAAACAACTCTGAGAAACCCTGGATGAAGCTCCTCTAAATGTAAGAGGATGCAGAGGTGTTAATTTTATTTTCAATAAAGGGGAAGGTATTATGGTAGAGGCAATTAATTGTATTGTTTCCGTTCGAGAAATTAGAAAACTGAAGCATAGAAAACAGGTTTAAAGTACTCATCATTGTACTGGAATGGCACAATGATGCTTTCGTTTTCATGCTTATGTCACTATAGGCAAGTTGTAGCTTGAGAGACTGGTAAATATGTAGAACTGAAAAGAAAGAGCCCTGCTATATTTTTGTGAGAAACTCAGTGAGGCTGTAAGATTAGTTCATTGGTGGGTATCCTCATTTAAGCATGTGGGAGGGGCACTAGAATGTGACAGAATGTTGGTTCATAAATGTTGCCTGGCAACCCTGTTGCATTCTGTATCCTGGTATCATGGGCCAAGGACCAGAGAGCAGCTTCGAGAAAGTGTTATCATGGGACATTACAGTCTCCCAAGGTAACTATATCCTAAAACTTTTAATGACAACATTTGATTCGCCTAAACAAGTCATAGCCACACCTCTGGAAGTGTGTCTATAGCTTGTACTGGTTACCAAATTCAAGATTACCTAATCATCAGAGAACGTAGTCTGTGGAGAAACAGTTCAAAGATTTCAGTTTATGAATATTCTCTCTCCTAAGAAGTCACACTATGGAACAAAAGACACATAAGACTCACAATTATTCATCAAAAGGTGAGTTTGCCATTGATGACTTCCTTCAGGAAGGTGATAATCCATTTGTTAGAGTGGACTTTGTGATTATTGGATTTCAGTCCATCTCTTTTGAGGCAGCTGCCCAACATTAAATATGTGACATCTTCTAAAAACCCTGCATACAAAATGACAGTTCAGCATTTAAACATGTTATTACTCTGCTCTGCGATTAAATAACTGATGAACCTGGGTGTTTCCCACAATCATGTGTGAGTCAACAGAGAGTCAATTGTGTGGAGTATGGCAGACCATTTCATCCTCTGATTATGTTGTTATTTGATTATTAAAATAGGACATTAGGTAATCCATGATCAGTGGATTGTGGTGATGAGATGTGGGAGGCAAGTATCATAGACCATCTTAATATCAATTATGTAGTTAAAATATTTAAATTTATCACGACATCATCGTTCATGAGCCTGGTTTGGAGCCACCTTAGGGAAGTGGATGATGTTACATGTACTCATTATTTGATTATTTAATTATTTAAAAAAATGATCATATCGTCCATGACACCTGGAATCTGGTGGCACAGATCATCTAATTACATAATTAATGAATTTAAATTGACAATCTGTGTTAATCCCCAAGATAATGTAAATTTTTGTATAGTTATGTGAACAAGAATCCTCCATTCCATGAAGAGACCTGTAAAGCTCCCTCTTGTGGAGATAACGTGCAGTATCTTCACATTGTATGATTCATTGACTCAATTGATGATGATGACATCCTTCATGACTGGAGTCTGGCCACGCTTTCCTGCCAGAAGAATGCTACATCCCCTATTTATTGTGACAGTTAGCTATTAGTGACTTATTTAATTCTTTAAATTATGTAAACAACAGACACTGCCATCACCGATTACGGTTAGGGTGCAAAAATCTGTCAGGGACAAGGTTAGGAAAGTTGTAGACATGGGCAGAGCATTTTCTTAATGATCTATGCATCTTCCAGAGTACGAGGGATGCTGGGTGATTGAGTCCTGAAGGTTGCAAGGTGCCCTCTGAGAAGTACAAGGACTTCACCAAGGCCGGCACAGTTGTCTGGCTGTTGACTACCTGTTCTTCCTCCACATCTTCACATCAGTTGTGATCTACCATGAGAAGAAGGAGTGGCACTAGGAGGTCGGCACCATCACCGAGACCTGGCAAAAGGATGACGACTCAGAACACGGAAGAACATCTGTCTGTCAGCTATTCTATTGATGCCCCTGCTGCAGCCATCTTGTCAGCTGTTATCAACATTGTGGCTACTACTGCTGCGCCAGGATTGGGCCCACTATCTCACATCCTGCCACACCACAACAGACATTCAGGCGATTGTGATGAGGTCAGGCCTACAGAATTCATCAGGCAAGACAGTATGATTATCTGACGATTAACTGATGGCATGTTAAGAATGCGTGATGAGAGCATACACTTTCATACCAGGCAAGTCAGCCCAGCAATTGATGATACAAAAAAATGTCATCGGCTTACATATTTAAAGACGTAATTATTAAATTCTTTCATTATATAATCTCTGATCCCTGAAGTTTGGCGCCACCTTGTGTGACTCAAGTGTGACAGACCATCTAACTATCTGATTATTTCATTATTCAAATCTGTCTTTTTCTACTCCAGGGCAAGTGGAGTCTGTATCCACCTTGTTCGTGTTAAATTGTATCATGTGAATTCTTGCTTTCTTTCTTTATTTCATTGTTTCTTTCTTCATTTCTTTATTTAAATCAATGTTGATATCATTTTGTTAACTCTCTAGGAGGAATTATGAGGTACTATCTTTTATTCATTCATTTTGTGTTCAAATCTATGATTAAGAACTCAATGTCTCTTCAGTATTGAGCAATCATTTAGGCTTCACGCATAAAACACCATCCACTTGTTTAATGCTTATTCATTTAATTATGAAAATCGGTCCTTATGTATTCTGAGATCACTGGAGTTTTGAGCCTCCTTTGGGGAGACCATTGTAGCAGACCATCACGTCATCTAATACTACACTTACTTCTTGAACTGTTAAACTAGGAAATTAAGTAATAATTCATCATGTAATTTACGTATTAAAAATACAGGTAATGTTATGGACCATAACTCCTGTTTGGAGTCAGATTTTGGGAGTTGATGATGTAATATCACCCCATTACTTCATCATTTAGCTATGTAAATAGATCTTTACATCAGCGATAGGTTTACGACTTTGGTGCCATCTCATCAGTGTTAATATAAAAGGCCCACTAAATAATTTTCAATTTAATTTTTTAAAAACATCATTATTCCAGTAAGAGATCAGTCTGACTACTCCATGTGGGATTTAAGTATGCACCACCATGTCATTTTTCAATCATTTTTCATTATATATTAATTATTAAAATCAATGAAGGTGTTGTTCTTCTTGAGTGGAGTTGGGCCAAACCTCCATGGGAGTTAATCACATGGCATTATTTAATTATCTAAGTACTACTTCCTTGACAATCACTGGAGTTTGGTTCCATCTTTTGAAAGTGAAATATGGAGGATTATCCAATTATTAACTTATTTCATTGGGTAAATAATGACGGTGTCATCCGTCATTTAGCTGCTGTGGCATTGACACAGCAGGAGATCAGTACCAGAAGCAGTGGGCAGAGAATGGGAGACACTGCCTTATACAGTGATTACTGATTACGCAATTGTACATTTTTAACAATCGAATGAGTACACGATTTAAAAAAAAAAAAAACTGTACTGTTTCGCATCATCAGTTTCTGAGAGGTTGCAACAGAACTGGCCCATGAAGGACACAGTGACCACCGATTTTAAAAATGGAATAACAGAATAATCTCCTGATCAGGGAATATCATCTAATGAACTCTGTCGGGCTGTTAACATGACAAACCACCAACAATAAATAACTCTAAATAACCATATTAGAAAGCAGGGTACAGGACTTAATAGAGAACAGTCAATTGAGGAATCCATAATGACTGAAAGAAACAGAAGACACTGCTCAAAATCCTTAATCATCAGCCTAAATCAAATCTAAACAACTCTGAGAAACCATGATATCAAGCTCCTCTAAAGGTAAGAGAATGAAGAGGAGTTTATTTTATTTTCAATAAAGCGAAAAGCATTATGGTACAGGCGATTAATTGTGTTGTTTCCATTCTAGAAATTAGAAAATTGAAGCATAGAAAACAGGTTTAAAATACTCATCATTGTACTTGAATGGCACAATGATGCTTTCGTTTTCATGCTTATGTCACTACAGGCAAGTTGTAGCTTGAGAGGCTGGTAAATATGTAGAACTCTAAATAAAGGGCCCTGCTTTGTTTTTGTGAGAAACTGAGTGAGGCTGTAAGGTTAGCTCATCGGTGGGTATACTCCTTTAAGCATGTGGGAGGGGCACTAGAATGTGACAGAATGTTGGTTCATAAATGTTGCCTGGCAACCCTGTTGCATTCTGTATCCTGGTATCATGGGCCAAGGACCAGAGAGCAGCTTCGAGAAAGTGTTATCATGGGACATTACAGTCTCCCAAGGTAACTATCTCCTAAAACTTTTAATGACAACATTTGATTCGCCTAAACAAGTCTTAGCCACACCTCTGGACGTGTGCCTACAGATTTTACTGGTTACCAAATTCAAGATTACCTAATCATCAGAGAACGTAGTCTGTGGAGAAACAGTTCAAAGTCTTCTGTTTATGAATTCTCTCTCTCCTAAGAAGTCACACTATGGAACAAAAGACAAATAAGACTCACAATTATTCATCAAAAGGTGAGTGTGCCATTGTTGACTTCCTTCAGGAAGGTGATAATCCATTTGTTAGAGTAGACTTAGGGATTGTTGTATTTCAGTCCTTCTCTTTTGAGGCAGCAGTCCTACATTAAATAGTTGATATCTTTTAAAAATGCTGCATACACAATGACAGTTCAGCATTTAAACATGTTACTACCCAACTCTGAGATTGAATAATGGATGAACCTGGGAGTTTCCCACAATCATGTGGGAGTCAACTGAGACTCAATTGTGTGGAGTACGGCAGACCCTTTCATCCTCTGAATTTATTGTTATTTGATTATTGAAATAGGACATTAGATAATCCATGATCAGTGGATTGAGGTGAGGTGATGTGGGAGGCAATTAATATATACCATCTTAATGTCAATTATGTAGTTAAAATATTTAATTTAATCACGACAGCATCGTTCATGACCTGGTTTGGAGCCACCTTAGGGAAGTGGATGATGTTACATGAACTCATTATTTGATTATTTAATTATACAAAACAATGATTATATCATCCATGACACTTGGAATCTGGTGCCACAGATCATCTAATTACATAATTAAAGTATTTAAATTGACAATCTGTGTTAATCCCCAAGATAATGTGAATAATTGTATAGTAATGTAAACAACAATCCACCATTCCATGAAGAGGCCTGTAAAGCTCCCTCTTGTGGAGTTTATGTGCAATATCATCATATTTTAGGATTCATTTTTTCAATTGATGACATCCTTCATGCCTGGATTCTGACCATGCTTCCCTGCCAGTAAAATGCTACATCACCTTTTTATTGTGACAGTTAGGTATTACTGACTTATTAAATTCATTAAGTTATGTAAACGACCGACAATGACATCACCCTTTACGGTTAGGGTGCAAATATCTGTCAGGGACAAGGTTAGGAAAGATGTAGACATGGGCAGAGCATTTTCTGAATGATCTATGCATCTCACAAAGTACGAGGGATGCTGGATGATTGAGTCCAGAAGTTTGCACGGTGCCAACCGAGAAGTACAAGGACTTCACCAAGGCCGGCACAGTGGTCTGGGTGTTGACTACCTGCTCTTCCTACACATCTTCACATCGGTTGTGATCTACCATGAGAAGAAGGAGTGGCACTAGCAGGTCGGCACCATCACCGAGACCTGGCAAAAGGATTATGACTCAGAACACGGAAGAACATCTCTCACTCAGCTATGCTGGTGATGCCCCTGCTGCAGCCATCTTTTCAGCTGTTATCAACATTGTGGCTACTACTGCTACGCCAGGATTGGGCCCATTATCTCATGTCCTGCCGCACCACAACAGAGATTCAGGTGCTTGTGATGATGTCAGGCCAACAGAATTCATCAGGAAAGACAGTGTGATTATCTGTCGATTAACTGATGGCATTTTAAAAATGCATGACAACAGCATACATTTTCATACCTGGCAAGTCTGCCCAGGAATTGATGAGACAAAAAAAGGTCAACGGCTTTCTTATTTAAAGATGCAGTTATTAAATTCTTTCATTATATAATCTGTGTTCCCTGAAGTTTGGCGCCACCTTGTGTCACACTTAAGTGTGACAGACGATCTAACTATATGATTATTTCATTATTCAAATCTGTCTTTTTCTAATCCAGGAAGAGTGGAGTCTGGGATCCACCTTGTGGGTGTTGAATTGTATCTTGTGAATTCTTTCTTTCTTTCTTTCCTTATTTCATTCTTTCTTTCTCCCTTCCTTTATTTAAATCTATGTTGATATCATTTTGTTATCTCTCTAGTGTTGAATTATGAGAAACTATCTCTTTATTCATTCATTTTTTTGTTCAAATCTATGATTAAGAACTCAATGTCTCTTCAGTATTGAGCAGTCATTTAGGCTTCACGCATAAAACACCATCCACTTGTTTAATGTTTATTAATTTAATTATGAAAATATGTCATTATGTATTCAGTGATCACTGGAGTTTTGAGCCTCCTTAGGGGAGACCGTTGTACCAGACAGTCACGTCATCTAATACTACTCTTAGTTCTTTAACTGTTAAACTAGGAAATTAATTAATAATTCATCATTTAAATTATGTATTTAAAATACAGGAAATCTTATGGACCATAAGTCCCTTTTGGTGTCAGATTTTGGTAGTTGATGATGTAATATCATCTCATTACTTCACCATTTAGCTATGTAAATAGATCTTTACATCAGCCATAGGTTTATGACTTTGGTGCCATCTCATCAGTGTTAATATAAAAGGCCCACTAATTAATTATCAATTTAATTTTCTAAATTCCTCATTATTCCAGGAAGAGATCAGTCTGACTACTCCATGTGAGATTTAAGTATGCACCACCATGACATCTTTCAATTATTTCTGTGATTGTGATCTACCATGAGAAGAAGGGTTGGCACTAGGAGGTCGGCACCATCACTGAGACCTTGCAAATGGATGACGACTCAGAACAAGGATCATTGAAGATATTACTGAAATATTCTACAATTTGCAAGATTACATCATATATTTTCTGTTATTTCAGGCTACATTTGGGATAATCATAATATGGAGGATCATTTTCAAACTTCTACAAGACACAGAAGGTAAATATTCATGTGCAGATTCATGCAAATTTGGCTTTGCAGATATTTTAATGAATCCTGGAAATCTTATTGAAGAGTCACACTTAAAAATTTAAAAAAGATTAAGAAGAGCAACAGTGAAAATAAGTGTAGCTAAAGTGATGATTGTCATTTTCTCATAAAACCCTCTAACTCGGTGAAAGATAGCTCTTCTGTGTTTGCAAGGCATTTGTGAAAAATGATAGGGAATCTATGTCTTAACAGATATCACCCTTTGAATTATAGCACCCGGATAACTATTCTGTAGATATGCCAGTCTATTTAGTTTCATTCTATTCAGATATTTTAAACAGTATACATGTTGCATAGGTTATAATTATATGTCCAAGACCTCCCAAGAAAAAAGTCTATAGTTAAGCAGGCATTTCTTATCTATTTGTGACTTTGCTGTGGATATTGAAAGGGTCAGTTTATGAATGTCAAGAAGGTGTTACAGAGAATACTTAAAGTTGATTTAAAGAAAGTCAAAGTGTGAATGCTATGTGGAAACCTTTTATTTGTTATCTTAGTTTCATAAGCATATCATATGTAGAGCCGTGTAGTTGTGGTCCTTACCTTTAATTGCAACATTCATGATCAAGAGCAAGGGGGATCCCTTAAGTTTGTGATCACCCCACTCTACAAAGTGAGTTTCAGGATAGCTAGGTTTACACAGAGTCATTCTGTATTAGAAAATATAGGGAAAAAAGTATTTAGTTTACTCTAAATACAAGTCATGTGAATTTAGAATGTGGAAAGAATCAACATACCTCTCTTATGACAGTGAGAAGAAATGAAAGATATTTAGTAGTCCCCACTTTGAGGACATTTGTTGAGTGTGAAACAACTTTCAAATTTATCAGTATTCCTAAGTCATCTGCAAGATACCATCAATTTACACTGTAGTAAATCCATATGACCGTTGGAATGTGTGAATGCTTCCATTTGTACTGGTATATTTAGCCAATGTGGTATGATTTCAATGATGGAAAAACTGATAAATGGTATAAATATGGCAAAGCACTGAGTCATTTCAGTTTTTTCAATTATTTGGGAGATTTTATGTAAATAGATGCCATAATTGAGGGCCATGAAGTAAAGCTCTTACTCTGAATCCACAGGTATCTTCAATGAAAACAAAACCATACCACATTAGAGAAGCATTATGAATGTAAAACTCAAGATCTGAATCTTGTTTACAATCAGGCCAAATTACAACTTTATTTTATACATGTAGGAAGTTTCTTTAGTTTCATGCATGTGGTAAAGTTTTACATATGCTAATTAACTTTGCAGGAATCAAAGAAGCCTTAAGGGAGCGAATCCTGTGAATATACATAATGAATGTGTGAAAAACTTTGTGGGTTACAGGCATCTTCAATGTCTTGAAAAAATTCATACTGGAGAGAAACCGTATAGAAGTCTAGAGTGTGGTGAATTCTTTGCATGTCACAATTTCCTTCTTCTCAGTGACAGAGCATACATGGTAAAAAAACACCTATGAATGTAGTCAATGTGGTAAAACATTTGCAAGACATACTATGCTTAAAAGACTTATTAAAAATATACTGGAGGGAAAACACAAGACTATAATCAATGTGGTAAATGTTTTTCACAATACAGTCATATAGTATGTCATAAAAGAAAACATATTGGAGAGAAACCCTATGTATGTAACCAATGTGGTAGGGCATTTTCACAAGTTAGTACGCAACAATCTCATCATAGAACACATACTGGAGAGGAACCCTATATATGTAATCAATGTGGTAGAGCATTTTCATGTGCCAGTAATCTCCAGTCTCATCATAGAACACATACTGGAGAGAAACCTTGTGGATGTAATCAATGTGGTAAAGCTTTTTCATGATACAACAACCTGGTACATCATAAACAAACACATACTGGAGAGATACCCTACGAATGTAGTTAATGTAGTAAAGCTTTCACAACATATGATGTGTTTAAGTCATATAAGAACACATACTGGAGAGATAATAATGGATGCCATGATTGTGTTAAAGACTTTGCTTACCCCAGCACTCTCGTAAGTCATAAAAGAATGTATACTTGAAAGATACTGAATGTATCCCATGTGGTAAAGCCTCTCTATGTATCATCAGTCTTTATAATAAAAAAAATCATAGTGCATAAAAACACTATACATGTATTCATTGTTGTAATGCTGTGCACTTTGCTTATCCCAATAATCTTTGTGCGCCTAAGAAAACCCTTATGAGAAGGAGTTGTCCTAGAAAGGGTGTGGTATGATCTTTATTCAATACACATTGTCCTCCGTAGTTTTCTGGAGAGAAAAATATCTGACACGTGTGAACAATCAGTTCAAGCACTACAATGTCTCTGTTTTGTTCTCACTTGCAAATTCATGGGGAAAAAAAGTCCTGATTATTCACTGGTAAGGTTACCATGTTTCATGGTAACACTTGACTTGATTTACATAAAAACCTCATTCAGATGGATTGCTATCTCTAAGCCCAATCCTTCATGCTTACTTTCTTTTACATGAAATAATTTATGTTACAGGAAAACTTTGAAGACTTTAAGACCCTCAACACAATAGTTACAGGATTGAGTACTCATTAGAGAAAAATATTCAAATATGGAAATCTGTTTAGAGATTTGATTTAATTTTAATTATGTGATGTCAGTGTGTTAGTTTGTGGTTATTCATGGTTTCTCACAAGAATGTTACACCCTTGAGTGTTCCTGTAGGAGGAACTACAGTATGTTCTCAGAAAACTGACATAGGTCATGGCAATGAACTTGCCATAATTTTGTTCATCCACATTTCCAAACTTGTACGTATTTTAAATCCTGTTTTATCATCTTGATATCAGGTGATAGGGAAGAAATCATGGAAGACGAAACCTACATCATGTAAATAGTTCTGTGATCATATTAGATATCATACTTGACTTTAGTCTTTTTTTCTTTTTTTCTTAGTTATGAATGCCCATCCTTAGCTTGGTTTGTTTCTTTCACGTTTTTTTTTTTTTATTTTATATAACTAAGTCCATTTAAATGAAAACAAAAATTTATAAACAATATTTGGGAATTTGGGTGTTGTTATTTCCAAACTACTTCCTGCTGGTAAGGGGCGATGTCATGGGGAATTCGAAGGAGATTCAGAAATCCTGGCTGTAGTCTGTCAGGCTGCTTTGTACAGCTGTTTTGAATGTAGGATCACCAGGTAATGTGTTTCAGGTGGTCTGGCTTGATCAAACCACATTAGTCTGGAAAGAATCCACATCTTTTCATTTTCTGTGGAAACAAAAAATAGAAATCCTTTTCGCCAGTAACTTGTCCTCCAACTTAAATATTGGAGTCAAAGCATTTTTTTAATTAAATTTATTATTTTACATGTCGATCCCAGTTCCCACTCCCTCCCTCCCTTCCAACCTCACTCACTCCATCCCTCATTCCCTACCTTTTACCTTCTCTGCCCTCTCACATGCACTCTAACCACCCTCCCCTCCACAATTCCATATGTAGGGGAATGTCATCCCGAAGGGGTCATGTAGGTCTGACAGGTCATGTGAAGTAGAGACTAGGGCTTCTCTCCTGTCTCTAGAATATGGCAGTTATCCCTCCATGGGGGGTGTGTTTGCAAAGTCTTTTTGTGGTCAAGGAATACTTCCTGGCTCCACTGTCTGAGGTCCTTTAGACTGCTCAGTCCTTCTGGCTGAGACCCATATCCAGGGGGGCCTAAGACAGTCCCATGCTGGCTTCCCAGCTATCAGTCTTGTGGCCCGTTAGCTCCTCCTTGTTCAGGTAAGCTGTCTCTATGTGTTTGTGCCACCTGATCTTGTCCTCTCCCTCTGTATCTGAGTTCTACTTTGGTTCAGTGTTTATGTATGGGTGTTTGCTTCTTTTTCCAACAGGCATTAGTTGAGGGATCCATGGGGAAGTTAGTTGTTGATCTCACTGTCTGGGAAGGGCATTTATGATAGCTTTTCCACAGAAGCTCAAATTGTTAGTTAGCAGCAGTCTTGTAGTTTTCTAGACCTTTCTTTGTGTTCAATTTTATCTTCAAACCAATATTGGCTCCCTCTTTTATGTTCTCTCTCTCTGTCTCTGTCTCTCTCTCTCTCTCTATCTATCTATCTTTCCTGTCTTCTATTCCTAACCAGGCTCAATCTTCCTGGTTTCACATGTTTTCCTTTCCTCCCCCTCATTTTTTCCTACTTCTCTCTCCATTCGCTGCCCACTCCCACTTCCCCTGAGCTTGGGGGACTTGTCTCTTCCCTGTTCTGTGAGGGACTTTACATGAATCTCTTAGAATACACCTTGTATCCTAGTTCATCTTGTGGAGTGAATTATAGGCTGGTGATCTTTTGATCTAGGTCTAAAATCCATATATGAGTGAGTACATACTGTGTTCCTCTTTTTGTGACTAGTTACCTCATTCAGGATGGTTTCTTCAAGTGCCATCCACTTGCCTGAGTATTTCAAGATACCATTATTTTTTTTGTCTGCAGAGTAGTATTCCATTGTGTAGATGTGCCACATCTTCATTTGAGGGGCATCTAGGTTGCTTCCAGGTTCTTGCTATAACAAATAGTGCTGCTATGAACATAGTTGAACAGATGTCTTTGTTGCATGGATGTGAATCCTTTGGGTATATGCCTAAGAGGGGGATTGCCGTGTTCTGTGGTAAACTATGTTTATCCTACCTATGCAAAAGCATGGGAGATCTTTTCATTTTCTGTTATCTTCTTTAATTTCTTTCTTTAGAGCCACAAAGTTCTTATTATTAAGTCTTTTACTTGTTTGGTATGCGTTATACCAAGATAGTTTATATTGCATGTGGTCTTGTGGCTATTGTAAAGAGTGATGTTTCTCTGATTTCTTTCTCTGCAGGGCTGCTGAGTTTTTTGAGTTTATCTTGTATTCTGCTAGTTTGCTGAAGGTGTTTATCAGCTGTAGGAGCTCTCTGGTAGAGTTTATTGGGTCACTTATGTAAACTATCATATCATCTGCAAATAGAGACAGTTTGACTTCTTCCTTTCCAATTTTGATCCCCTTGATTTCCCTTTGTTGTCTTATAGCATTAGCTAGAACTTCTAGTACGATATTGAAGAGATATGGAGAGAGAGGGCAGCCTTGTCTTGTTCCTGATTTTAGAGGAATTGGCTTAAGTTTTTCTCCATTCAGTTTGATGTTGGCAGTAGGTTTGCTGTATATTGCTCTTATTAGGTTTAGGTATGCTCATGTTATACCTGACCTCTCCAAGTCCTTTAACAAAAAATATCCAGGGCCAGCTCGATTCAGTGCAGAATTCTACCAGACATTCAAGGAAGAACTATTACCACTACTCCTCAAAGTGTTTCACAGGATAGAAACAGACGTTGTTTCATTGCCAAACTCTTTTTTATGAGGCCACAATAGCCTTGGTACCCAAGCCTCACAAAGCACAACTAAGAAAGAAAACTACAGACCAATATCCCTGATGAACATCGATGCAAAAATACTCAATAAAATACTGGCAAACCGAATTCAAGAATACATCAGAGAAATCATCCACCAGAGAAATCATCCACCATGACCAAGCAGGATTCATCCCTGGAATGCATGGATGGTTTACCATATGAAAATCTATCAACGTGATCCACCATTTAAACAAACAGAAAAAGAAAAACCATATGATTATCTCCCTAGATGCAGAAAATTCTTCGACAAAATTCAACACCCTTTCATGATAAATGTCTTGGAGAGGTCAGGGATAACAGGAACATACCTAAACATAGTAAGAGCAATTGACTTTAGTCTTAATAATTAAAATTGATTCATGTGGAGATCATCTGTTAGTAAGTTCACTAGACCCAAGACAAATGATATATGAGATAGTATTGGGCAATAACTTACACGGATGATAATAAAGAACTGCGGAGATGTTCCAGCTTAGAAGGATGCAGTCCCTGCTCTTCTGAATTGATCTGCAAAATAGTAGAGAGAAGTGAGAGACAGAAATGTGGAAAGGGAATGAGAAATAGATGGTGGGAGAGTGAGAGAGTTACAGACAGATTGCGAACGAGAGAAGTGTACCCCAAGATTCTCCTCCTTCTGTTCATATACACAGAACCAATGGCACTACATAAGAAATAACTTCATGAGATGATCTGAGCAGAAAACCTGGATTTACAAGAACACTCTCCCCTCTAAATGGTGGGTCCACTAGAAGTTCTAAGTGGTTCTTACAGCCTAAGTGACAGGACCAGGCAAGCAGAAGATACACAGCTGCTTGAGAGTGGGATTTGTAACATGGTAACCAAATAATCCCTCCATTTGTATACACATAGAAGCCCACAGGGCTTTCACCTAAATTACCCTGAGACCCTGAGTGTGGGGGCTTTGGTCTGAGTCTGGCTTCTTTTTGCTGGCAAGGGACAATGTGGGGTGGAGTTTTCAGGTGTTGGTAGACTCAGCAGGAGATGTGTTTTGAGAAGTTTTCTCTTAGCTGCAAGTCTGGAGACCTTAGGTATCTGTTCCTTGAGTAGGTGGATAACGAGGGTTGAGTGAAGCTTCAGCCATAATAGTGAGTTGCAGGTAGCACCATTCCTTTCCCCAACCTCAGTGTACCTAATGCAAACCCTCATCTGAATTCACCTCAGTTCAGACTCTGCCCTTAAAAAGCTGCCATTAGAGTCTCGACCAGGATGTGGAGCAGATGCAAAGGCATCCACTTTTAGATCCATCACCTGATTCCTTGTTTCCTATTCTCCAAGGAAACCCAGGACAGTTATGCTCTGATTAAGTATGGATTCATTATTACAGTATTATTGAAGCATTGCATCAGAAACTCTGGGTTACACTTTTCCTTGCCACTAAACAGGACTTTTAAGTGCACAGGGAGGTTTTGCTCTTGTGCTCCTGCCCACACAGCAGAACTAATACAGTATTCTTGTTCGTCCCTGGATTCTTTGATCTCACATTTCACCCCAATCAAATAATCCAGCCCTCCAGATATGAGAGAGTGTTTCCATTGTTTCAATTGATTTTCTCACTGCTTTCAATTAGTCACTCAATCTCTCCTGCTCTAAAAAGCTTACACCTTTGGAGGTGCCTACCTGCCTCCAATTACATTCCACCACTACTCTCTGAAATATACTCCCAGACAATTCTCTGAAGCTCTTTGTCTCTGTCCTCCATAATGTAGGAATGAGCTGCTGAGTCAGATGATTGGTTTCAGCTTGCATCTCTCTCACTGTTAGCACCAGGAGACACAGAAGATGGAATGAGCTCCTGACACAGCAGTTGCTGCTGGCAGTTTAGGAATTAAGCTCATACCTACTTTGCAGCCACTCTGGTGTTTGACTTGGTGTCATTACTTCTTGGAAAAATCAATGGCCATGTTTGTTTACTAGATGCAACAGCTTGTTAGCCTCTAATCAACCTGCAAGACTCAGGCATTATGGTAGCATGACTCTGTTACATGAGAGAGTGCACTGTAGAATTTTCTCTGCTCAGCCTAGAGTTCCACGAATACTAGTGTGACCACAGCAACCAAGACCACTATAAAGACAGATTTTGCCCACTTACACTCCCTCCCTCTTCTCTCTTTCAGGTTCTTTGTTCTCTTGCTACTATTTCTGCTCTCTCCCCTCTCATCTCTTTGTGCTCCTGTCTCCCCATTCTCTCCTGTCACCTGTCTATGTGTCTGTTTCTCTTTATCTCTTTTTTTGTTTGATTCCATCTCTTTCCCCATTGTCATGAGATATCCACCCTACTGGTACCCAAAGATAACTGAGTAGACATTACTGAATTTACATAGTGGTGGTTTAGCTGTAATGTGGGGCAACATATTTCTCCATTATATCTGTCTTTGTTAAAAGTCAATTGTTAGTAGGAGGATTCAACTCTTTGCCTGACTGATATCAAAAATGCTGACCTGAATTTTAATTTTTCATTTACTTCTTTTGTTGATGCCATGGCCGATCTGGAACTCCTGGGTATAAAGTGGCCTACTTAACTGTTTCAATCTCTGTTGTAGCTGGGATTGCTGGATCATTATTAGGGGTACCCCACTACCCAGTTGTAAGGTGAACATGTTGAACAGGATGACACTAATCATATGCATGTCATGGTTGGGTTTCATTTTTTTCTTCAATGTTTTAGAGGATTTTCCTCTACGGGAGTGTGTATGTATCTTACATATGCCTTTGTGTTTAAAGATGCCCTTGCAGCTTTACTTTTTCAGTCAGAAAATACTCACCAATTTGAAATATTTTTATTTTTGCAAAGTATGTAGGTTACTGTTTGCTAAATTCTAGTGACTAACTATAGGTATCAAAAATGATACGGTTATGATTTGTTTGTTTGTTTGTTTTTGCAATGTTTGTGTCTTTCTGTGGATGTTTTCCTTCCATACACAAGATTTCTTATAGTGAACACTCATTTGCACTCTCTATTAGCAAAAGAGGACCTTGCAGGCCTGATAATTCTGCCTTTACCTATTAAGTTCTGGGGGGGGAGCAAGTATGTTTTACTTAGCCTCTTACCCTCATTATGTTTTTTAATTTGTATTTGAAAGAGACTTTCTATTTTGCTTAGCCCGGATTCAAAATCTGGCTGTCTCACCATAGTAGCCATCTGAGCCCTGGATTCACAGTCAGTTTGAGCCTGTGAAAATTATGCTGTTTGACCAAGGTTATGTACAAGGAAGAGAATTGGGTAAATTCCTCCAAAGTGAACCTCAGTCTGTTTTATGTAAAAATTTAATTATCAAAAGAGTTGGAAAAGTCTGTAGGCTGGAAAATTTACCCTAGGGTCTAGAGCTGTGCAGCCTGTTCCCATTCTTAGTATCTGGAAATCTGATTACACAGTATGGATTGTCCCCTATGTGCAGAGTTCTTACCTGTTCCACACCTTGTAGTTAACCCTCGTGGTATCATGGCTAATATTATCTGGCAGATGGATGTTACTCATGTTCCTTCCTTTGGCCAACTACAATTTGTACATGTATCTGTGGATATCCATTCTCATCTCATATTTGCCTCTACTCATACTGGAGATAGGCTTAAGGATGTTAAGAGCCATTGTTTACAAGCCTTTGCTTATATGGAAATGCCCAGACAATTAAAAACTGATAATGACCCTGCTTATACTAGTGAGGGTTTTAATTCTTTTTTGCAAAAAAAAAAAATTAATCTCACATAAGACAGGCATCCCTCATAAGCCTCAGGGTCAGGCCATGGTAGAGCGTGCACATCGCACAATTAAAGCTTATCTTCATAGAACAAAAAAAGGGGGAGTTTACATGGTCTCCTCATAATCACATTTCTCTGGTCCTCTATATTTTAAATTTTTTAACTATGCATGGTGCTGCTTGATCTGCAGCTGACTGGCATTGGCACCCTCAGTCATCTGACTATAGCTCAGTTATGTGGAAGAATGTCACTACTGGAAAATGGTGTGGCCCCAACCCAGTTCTAGTATGGGCCCAAGGGTCAGTTTGTGTCTTTCCACAACACACAGATAACTCTGTTTGGGTGCCTGAGCAGCTGATTCGCCATATGAGGAAGGATGATGATTGTAACAGCAAGAAAGTAGGTCCGATGGGTCTTCAAGAATCTACCCACCCTGATGCCTGTGGATCTTAGTAGCTATATGTGGCCTTTTATCCTAACCACTAATTATAGTTTGAATCCAGAGGCTATAAAATTACACTTTTATCCAAAGGACAAGAATTTCACCTTCATCTCAGGCACTGTATTCTGGTTCCATTCTTATTGTTGTAAACAATGCTAATAATTTTGGAGGAAGTTTCAATTGTTCTCAGCAGGTCTGCCGACTGTAACTGCTGTCTTGGGGATGTACCCATGTGTGCAGCAGAGAGGAAAGGAGATTCTGGGATCATGGCTACCAGTGCTGCCTTCACCCCTGAAACTACAGTTTCTACCATAGCCCTCTCCCAATCAGTAAATACTGCAAGCACAGTGGATCAACTATCAGGTGATTTGGCTTAAGCCTTATCTACCCAAAGCAAACTTTATTATTTAGTACAAATTGGCATTTTTAAACTAAATATACAAACTAATCTCCTATAGGAACACTTGAATTTTTGTGAGAAACTCATATGGCTTCTTCTTCTGTCTTTCACACATATCTGTGTTAATTCATCATTTTTCTCCAGCAATCCTGGAGTGATGAGTTTTTCAGTTATACACATGCTTTAGCCATGCAGATCATTAACATCTATGAACCATGAATTTCACTTGCCAATACAGAAGGCCTTTTACAAGGACTTCACCTTGTGAGCAGATCATTGTGGGTTTGTAGCTCTTGCATTTGGTCTACTTTGCCACAGCACAAAACAGGCCCAGGCCAACTTTCTAACAAGACAGATACTGTCTTTGGCTCGAGGTAAAATGCCTCTGCCCACATGAGGCTAACAAACTATTCATCAGGGACAGTAAGGCAGAGGGGACAAATATCCCACCTAAGACAGGAAGGTTACGGGCCTGGGTGACCTCTCCAATGATGGGTAAGTAATTATGCTGACATCTTCCTCCAAATGAGGCAGGTGTTAGTTTATATCAAAAGAAAGGGAGAACTGTAAGACCCAAAGCAACTTGAGGAAGCCTGAAGCTGTTGGAGGGAATTCATTGCACCATGGCTGTTGTTGGTACTCTTCCCGTTTTGATAACAAACCTCGAGACGACACACTCCTTGACAAAAGACAACTTGTGACAACACATACCTCATGACAATACATACCTCATGAAAACACACACCTCATAGTGAGGAGCTAAGCCTAAATTTACTGTAGTTTTCCACTGTGCAGTAAGTCAGTAATTAAGCCCATTCTTGCCCCTCAATAAATGGCCTTCAGTATTTGGCATTCTGACATTGCATTGAACGAATGACCCACTGTCTTGTCTTTATTTCAAACTCTAGGCCTTCGACCGATTCGTGGAAGAGATGGTAGCAAGGGAGCTACAAATTATATATATATATATATATATATATATATATATATATATATATATTCTTTTCATTCTCTTACCTTTAGGACAGCTTGATCATATGGTTTCTCATGGTTGTTTTGATTTGAATTTGGCTGATGACTAAGAATTTTGCGCAATGTCTTATGTTTCTTTCAGTCATTTCTGATTCCTGAATTGAAAATTCTCTATTAAGTCCTGTACCCCACTTTCTCATATGGTTATTTAGAATTATTTAGAGTTGGTGGTGTGTCATGTTATCAGCCCAACAGAGTTCATTAGATAAGATTCTCTGTTAATGAGTTTATAAAATTATTCCATTTGTAAAATCGGTGTTGCCTGTGTCCCTCATGGGTCACTTCTGTTGCAAGATCTCAGAAACTCATGGTACGAAACAATGCATTTTTTTAAATCGGTTAAACATTCGATCCTTCAAAATCTATTATTATGAAATCAGAAATCAGTCCCTCATTCACTGGGCACTGGATCTGGTATCAAACTCCTGCTGTGTCAATCACACAGCAGCCAAAACCACAATGGATGACACCATCATTACATACGTAATCAAACAAGTAACTGATTGGATAGTCCTTCATACTTAATTTCCATAAGATGGAACCAGAGTCCAGTGATTGTCAAGGAAGTAATACTTAGATAATTAAATGAATAAAAATCAAACTATTGAATGGTGTTTTATACATGACTCCTACAAGATAGCACAAAACTGAAGAGAAAATTGAGTTTTTGATCATAGATTTGAACAAAAATTGAATGAATAATGAGATAATTACTCATAATTCACCCCTAGAGAGTGAACAAAATGCTATCACCATTCACTAAAATAAATACATAACTAAATAATGAAATCACCACAATGGACAATTAACACCAAAGAGGTGAATCCAGACTCCACTCTTCCTGGAGTAGAAAAAGGCAGATTTGAATAATGTAATAATCAGATAGTTAGATCGTCTGTCACAACTGAGTCCCACAAGGTGGCACCAAACTTCAGGGTTCACAGATTATATGAGGAAACGATTTAATAATTACATATTTAAAGGTGTAAGTCATTGAACTTTTTTGTCTCATCAATTCCTGGCAGGCGTGCCGGACATGATAAGGTATGCTGTCTTCACTGATTTTTAAAATTCCGTAAGTTAACAAAGAGATAATCGTAGTGTCTTCCCTGATGAACTCTGTTGGCCTGACATTATCACCAGCTCCTGAATCTCTGTTGTGGTGCGGGAGGACCTGAGATGATGGGCCCACATCTGGCACAGCAGTATCCCTAGTACTCTGGGTTATTCATAGGTCATCCAGAAACTGCTTTGTCCATGTCTACAACCTTCCTATCCTTGTCCCTGATAGCAATTTAACTCTAAACAGAATCAATGATGACATTGTCCATCGATTAAATGATTTAAATAATTAAATAAGTCAGTAATAGATAACTGTCACTATAAAGAGGTGATGTAGCCTTTAACTGGAAGGAAAGACTGGCCAGACTCCAGTCATGAGAGATGTCACCTTCATGAATTCAAACAGTCATAAAATATGATGATATTGCATTATAACTCCAGAAGAGGGAGCTTTACAGGACTCTTCATGGAATAGAGGATTATTGGTTTACATAAATATACAAATCTTTACATTATCTTGGGTATTAACAGGATTTGTCAATTTAAATACATTAGTTTTGTAATTAGATGATCTGCCACACTTGACCCCGCTAGGTGGTAACAATCTCCAGGTGTCATGGATGATATAATCATTGTTTTATATAACTAAACCATCAAACAATGAGTTGATGTAACATCATTAACGTCCCTAAAGTAGCTCCAAACCAGACTCGGGAACAACTCTGCCTCAAAAGAGATGGACTGCAATCCAATCATCCCTAAGTCTACTCTAACAAATGGATTATCACCTTCCTAAAGGAAGTTGACAATGGAAAAGTCACATTTTGATGAATAACTGTGAGTCTTATTATCATTTAAACCATTATATTACTTCTTAGGAGAGAGAGGCCATTGATAAACAGAAGTTTTTGAACTGTTTCTCCACGGACTATGTTCTCTTATATTAGGTAATCTTGAATTGGGTAACCAGGAAAAGCTGTCAGCAAACTTCCAGTGAAATGGCAATGACTTACTGAGGCAAATCACATGTTGTCATTAAAAGTTTAGGGGATAGTGTTGTTGGGAGATTGTAGTGGGCCATGATAACACTTTATCGAAGCTGCTCTCTGGTCCTTGGCCGATGACACCAGGATATAGAATGCAAGCAGGGTTTCCAGGCAATATTTATGATCCAACATTCTGTCACATTCTAGAGCACCTTCTACATGCTAAAATTACCATACCCACCCATGGACTAAACTTAGCCTCACTGATTTTCTCACAAAAACAAAAACAAAGCAAGTCCCTGTTTTTTGTTTTTTTTTTTTTTTTTTTTTTTGAATTACACAATATTTAAGAGTCTTTTAAGCTACAACATGGCTGTAGTAATATAAGCATGAAAACGAAACAATCATTATGCCATTCATGTACATTGATGAGGATTTCCACCTATTTTTTATACTTCAATTTTCTCAATTCCAGAATGGAAAAAATACAACAGGTTGCAAGGAAGTATGGCCAGGACTCCAGTCATGAAGAATGTCATCATCATCAATTGAGTCTATGAATCATAAAATGTGATGATATTGCACATTAATGCCACAAGAGGGAGCTTTACAGGACTCTTCATGGAATGGAGGATTTTGGTTTACATACTTACACACATATTTACATGATCTTGGGTATTATCACTAATTGTCAATTTAAATACGTTAATTATGTAATTAGATGATCTGTGGCACCAGATTCTAGGTGTCATGAATGATATAATCATTGTTTTATATTATTAAATAATCAAATAATGAGTTCAAGTAACATCATCCACTTCCCTCAGGTGTCTCCAAACCAGATTTGTGAACAATGCTGTCATGATTATTTAAATATTTTGACTACATAATTGCTATTTAGATGGTCTATAATAATTGCCTCCCACATCACGTCACCACAATCCACTGATCATGGATTATCTAATGTCCCATTTTAATAATCAAATAACAACATAATCAGAGGATGAAATGGTCTGCCATACTCGACACAATTGACTCTCAGTTGACTCCCACATGATTATGTGAAACTCCCAGGTTCATAGCTTATTTAATCGCAGAGTTGATTAGTAAAATGTTTAAATGCTGAAATGTCATTGAGTATGCAAGGTTTTTACAAGATATCACATATTTAATGTTGGACAGCTGCCTCAAAAGAGATGGAATGCGATCCAATAATCCCTAAGTCTACTCTAACAAATGGATTATCACCTTCCTGAAGGAATTTAACAATGGAATAAACACCTTTTGATAAATAATTGTGAGTCTTATTATCTTGTGTTCCATAGTTTTCCTTCTTAGGAGAGAGAGTGTCCATAAACAGAAGCCTTTGAACTGTTTCTCCACAAACTATGTTCTCCGACAATTATGTAATCTTGAATTTGGTAACCAGTAAGACCTGTAGGCAAACTTCCAGATATTTGGCTGTGATTTGGTTCGGCGAATCAAATGCTGTCCATGAAAAGTTTTTGTAGATAGTTATCTTGGGAGACTGTAATGTCCCATGATAACACTTTCTCAAAGCTGCTCTCTGGTCCTTGGCCCATGACACCACGATACTGTATGCAGGCAGGGTTTCCAGGCCACATTCATTAGCCAACATTCTGTCACATCCTAGTGCTGCTCCCTCATGCTAAAAGTAGCATACCCACTGATCAACTAACATTACAGCCACACTGATTTTCTCACAAAAACAAAGCAGGGCTCTTTCATTTGAGTTCTACATATTTACCAGATTCTCAAGCAACGACATGCCTATGATGACATAATTATGAAAACAAAAGCATCATTATGCCATTCAAGTACATTTTAAAACTGTTTTCTTTGCTTCAGTTTCCTAATTTCTAAAATGGAAACAATAAAACAAATTGCCTCTACCATAACCCTCTTCTCTTTATTGAAAATAAAATAAACTCCACTTCATTTTCTTACCTTTAGCGGAGCTTGATCTCTTGGTTTCTCAGAGTTGTTTATATTTGCCTTTTGCTGATGACTAAGGATTTTGAGCACTGTCTAATGTGCCTTTTGGTCATTTTTGATTCCTCAATTGGTATGTCTCTATTAAGTCCTGTACCCTGCTTTCTAATATGGTTATTTAGAGTGATATATTGTTGGTGGTGTGTCATGTTATCAGCCCAATAGTGTTCATTAGATGAGATTCCCTGATCAGGCGATTATTCAGTTATTCCATTGTTTAAAATCGGTGGTGACTGTGTCCTTCAATTGTCAGTTCGGTTGCAGGCTCTCAGAAACTGACGATACGAAGCAATATAGTTTTTTTTTTACTTCGTGTAATCATTTGATTATAAAAAAAATTCTACGATTATGTAATCAGTAATCACAGGATAACACAGTGTCCCTCCTTCTCCGGGCACTTCTTCTGGTACCGATCTCCTGCTGTGTCATTCTGACAGAAGCCAAATTAGGGATGACACCATCATTACTTACACAAACAAATGAGTTAATAATTGGATAGTCCTGCTTACTTAACTTTCATAAGATGGAACCAAACTCCAGTGATTGTCAAGGAAGTATAACTTATATAATTAAATAATGCGACACGATTAACTCCCAGGGAGGAATGGCCAGACTCCAGTCATGAATAACAATATCTTCATCGATTTAAATAATTAATATATAATGAAAAATGATTGAATAATGACATGGTGGTGCATAATTAAATCCCACATGGAGTAGTCAGACTGATCTCTTCCTGGAATAATGATGTTTTTAAAAAATTAAGTTGATAATTAATTAGCTGACGTTTTAAATTAACACTGACGAGGTGGCACCAAAGTCTTAAAACTATCCCTGATGTAATGATCTATTTACAGAGCTAAATGGTGAAGTAATGAGATGATGTTACATCATCAACTCACAAAATCTGACTCCAAAAATGTCTTAGGGTCCATAACATTACCTGTAATTTAAATACATTAATTAAATGATGAATTATTATTTTTTATTTTCTAGTTTAACAGGTAAATAAGTAAGTGTACTATTAGAGGATGTGATGTTCTGGCACGAAGGACTCCCCTAAGGAAGCTCAAAACTGCAGTGAACACTGAATACATAATCACGGATTTTGATAATTCAATGAATAAACATTAAACAAGTGGATGGTGTTTTATACGTGAAGCCTACAAGATTGCTCAATCCTGAAGTGTCATTGAGTTCTTAATCAGAGATTTGTACAAAAACAATGATAGAATAAAGAGATAATTTCTCATAATTCACCTCTAGAGAGATAGCAAAACGATATCATCATTGATTTAAATAAATAAATAAATAATGAAATCACAAGAGACAATTAACACCATCAAGTTAGATCCAGACTCCACTGTTCCTGGAGTAGAAAAAGACAGATTTTAAAAATGAAATAATCTGTTAGATCGTCTGTCACACTTGAGTCACACCAGGTGGCACCAATCTTCAAGGTTCACAGATTATATGATGAAACAATTTAATAATTACATCTTTAAATACATAAGTTGTTGAACTTTTTTGTATCATCAAATCCTGGGCTGACTTTCCAGATATGAAAATTTATGCTGCCATCACGTTTTTTTAAAATTCCATTAGTTAATCGTCAGATAATCAAACTGTCTTGCCTGAAGAATACTGTTGGCATGATATCTTCACCAGTGCCTGAATCTCTGTTTTAGTGGGGCAAGACCTGAGATAATGGGCCCATTCCTGCCAAAGCAGTAGTAGCCAAAATATTGATATCAGCTGAAAAGTTGGCTGCAGCGGGGGCATCACCAGCATTGCAGAGAGAGAGATGGTCTTCGTGTTGTAGGTCGTCATCTTTTTGCCAGTCTCGGGAATGGTGCTGACCTCCTTGTGCCACTACTTTGCATCGTAGATCACAAAAGATGTGAAGATGTGGAGTATGAGCAGCTAGTCAAAACCCAGACCATCATACTGGCCGTGGTAAGGTCCTTGTACTTCTCGGAGGGCACCATGCAATATTCTGGACTAAATCATCTAGCATCCCTAGTACTCTGGGAGATGCATAGATCGTTCAGAAAATGTTCTGCTCATGTCTACAACTTTCCTATCCTTGTCCGTGACAGATATTTGCACCCTAATCGTAGTCGGTGATGGCATTGTCTGTCGCTTAAATAATATAAAGAATAAAATAAGTCAGTAATACCTAACTGACACAATAAAGAGGAGATGTAGGATTTAGCTGTCAGGGAAGCATGGCTAGATTCCAGTCATGAAGAATGTCATCCTCATCAATTGATGCAATGTATCTTATAATGAGGACATCCTTGTGCCACTACTTCTTCTGTTCATAGATCACAACCGATGTGAATATGAGGAGGAAGAGCAGGGAGTCAACACCCAGACCACCAAGCTGGGCTTGGTGAAGATTTTGTACTTTTCGTGGGGCACCGTGCAATCTTCTGGACCCAATCATCCAGCATCCCTAGTACACTGGGAAAAGCATAGATCATTCAGAAAATGCTCTGCCTATGTCTAAAACTTTCCTAACCTTTCCCTGACAGATATTTGCACCCTAATCGTAGTCAGTGATGGCATTGTCTGTCGTTCAATTAATTTAAAGGATTACATAAGTCAGTAATAGCTAACTGTCACAATAAAGAGGTGATGTAGCATTTAACTGGCAGAGAATCTTGGCCACACTCCAGTCGTGAGGGATTTCATCATCATCAATTGAAAAAATGAATCATAAAATGTGATTATATTGCAAATTAACGCCACAAGAGGGAGCTTTACAGGTCTATTCATAGAATGGAGGATTTTTGGTTTACATAACTTTACAAATATTTACATTAACTTGGGTTTTAACACGAATTGTAAATTTAAATACTTTAATTATGTAATGAGATGATCTGTGGCACCAAATTCCAGGTGTCATGGATGATATAATCATTGTTTTATATAATTAAATAATCAAATAATGAGTTCATGTAACATCATCCACTTCCCTAATGTGGCTCCAAACCAGACTCATGAACGATGCTATCATGATTAATTTAAATATTTTAACTACATAATTTATATTTAGATGATCTATAATAATTGCCTCCCACATCTTGGAACCACAATCCACTGATCATGGATTATCTAATGTCCTAATTTAATAATCAAATAACAACATAATCAGACAATCAAATGGTCTGCCATACTCGACACCGTTGACTCTCACTTCACTCCAACATGATTGTAGGAAACTCACATGTTCATCCCTTATTTAATCACAGAGTTGAGTAGAAAATGTTTAAATACTGAACTGTCATTGTGTATGCATGGTTTTTAGAAGATATCACATATTTAATGTTGGACGGCTGTCTCAAGAGAGATGGACTGAAATCAAATATTCCCTAAATCTACTCTAACAAATGGATTATCACCTTCCTGAAGGAAGTTAACAATGGAAAACTCATCTTTTCATGAATGATTGTGAGTCTTGTTATCCTATGTTCCGTAGTTTTTCTTGTTAGGAGAGAGAGCATCCATAAACAGAAGCCTTTGAACTGTTTCTCCACATATTATGTTCTCCGATCATTAGGTAATCTCATATTTGGTAACCAGTAAAAGCTGTAGGTAAACTTCCAGAGATTTGGCTATGCCTTGATTAGGTGAATCAAATGCTGTCATGTACATTGATGAGTATTTTAAAACTGTTTTCTATGCTTCAATTTTCTAATTTCTAGAATGGAAAAAATACAACGAATGGCTCTACCATAATCTTTTCCTCTGGAATACTACTCTGTTGGGGGGACAAAATGGAATCTTGAAATTCTCAGGCAACTGGATGGAACTTGAAGAAACCATCCTGAAAGAAGTAACACAGGCACAAAAAGAAGGTCATGCTATGTACTTGCTCCCATATGGATTTTAGACATAGAGCAAAGGATCACCAGCTTATAATTAACAACACCAGAGAAACTGATACACAAGGAACATCTATGATATTCATATAAGGTCCCTCAATGAAGGTGGAAACAAAAAATTCTCCAGAGCACAAGGGGATTGGGGAGCCATTAGTGTGGTGGGGACTAGGAGAAATAGAAGGGGAGGAGGGGAAACCACGTGTGATTAGGAAGACTGAGTCAACAGAGGAATAGAAGAGAGAAAAGAGAGAGCAAGAGAAAGAGAGAGACCATAAAAAGGGGAGCCATTATAGGATTGAAGAGAAAACTGAACCTAAAGAAATGTCCAAATACCTACGAGAATGACCCCAGTTAAAAATTTGTAGCAAAGGCTACCATAAATGCCCTTCCCTGATAATGAGATCAACAACTAATTTATCCAACACCATGGAGCCCTCATCTAGTACCTGATGGAAGCATAAGCAAACACCCACAACTAAACACTGAGCCGACTCGAATCAAGATGCAGGCAGGGAGGACAAGGCCAGGCTGCAGAAACACATAGGGACCGTTTACCGCAACTGTCTATGTGGGAATCTATGGAGATTCCCACATGGGCATCATCAGTCTACTTGCTATTATCTTTTTCATACTTTGATGGGTTAAACCCTGTGGGGATATCCACCTCTAGACTGGATTCCTGTTTAATACTATAAATTCATTTGTGTTTTTCCATACTTTAACTTTACTTATCTTTAAGAAAATGTCTTTTGAAGGGCATGTGTGTGGTATGTGTGTATGTATATGGAGATAACAGCAAGCGCTTCCAGAAACCAGAAACGAATGTCAGATATCCGGAAAGAGGTCCACGTGTTTCTGCCCGCTAAGATCAAACACTGGTCCCCAGAGAAGTTATGAAGCACCCTCATTCGCTGAGTCATCCATCATTCCAAGAGTTTATCTCGGACTTTATGATGAGATTACAATAAGCTGAGGTATAAAAATCCCAAGAGTGTGACATGTTAGGTTGGCATCTGCCTGAAAGTTCTAAGACGCAGAAGGTGTAGAGACAAAGAGACACAAGAGTATGCAAACACAGTGAGCGCAGTGCACAAGTCTGGGATTGTCAAGGGAAAACCTTAGTAAATTAAAAGTGTGCAACACACTCTCTCATGCAAAAGCATTTTTTATTGAGCTTATTGGAAACTGTAACGTTATGGATGGTGGGCGAGGCAAGTAATATCCAGCTTAAATGCCTCTCGTAACCACAGAAAGACAGATCTCAGTTGAAAAGGGAGAGGACCGTGCTCTTAACAACAGTTCATTCTACAGTCAATGTTACTCTTCAAAAAGGAAATATATGTGCACATATTACAAATCTTTATGTAAGTCAGGCAAAGAAAAGGTGGAGGCAGAGACATGGAACACATTTCATCCAGTCCATGGTGCTCTTTGTACTATGCTCTGTCTTTATCCCCTCCCCTGTGTATCTGAACTCTCACACACTGACTGTGGTGGGGTCAGTCCACAGTGTTCTCATATCCCTTTTCCTATCTGAGGTTGGGTCTTCACCGTTGGCCCTGAGCAGTTGAGCAGGCCCTGATTGTCCATGTCAAAGCTTCTCTCTCTCTCTCCTCTGATTCCTTGGTATGACATTGTCTACAAGTATATCCAAAACACCTTGAATAGACAAGCTCTGTGTCTCTCTAAAGAGTCACTGGAGTCCTTGATTTCCTTTCTCAGGCCAGCAGTAATCTCTCATCCTTTATTCCCAACATGAACATAGGGAGGCCTCTTGGTGATAGACACAGAATCGCCTGCAATCTAGACACTTCTTACTCACAAAGTAGACCTCCTTTGGCTGTCTTATTGCTCTAAGAGTGTCCAAGAGCTCAGAACAACATTGGACAAATCTGTCTGGCAGGACATCACCAAAGTCATCATACACTTCACCAGGGGCAGGATACATCTCCAAGGTGAGCTGTGTCAGGTGGGCAGTGTGCTGAAGCAGCTTCTTAAGGCTGGTCAAAGACAGGAAGTTCTTCATCAAATTCACCTCCACCAGCTGGGTACACTGGCTCAGGGCAGGGAGGATGACATCCATTTGGAAGTCCATGAGCATACAACCCTTCAATTTTAATGTCTGCAGGGTAGCTGTCAATCTCTCTAGCAGTCTTCCCAGAAGTGGATGACTTAAATTTAAAAAGGTGACACCACTCAGGTCCAGATGTGTGAGTCGATGGACGCTTGGGCACTGGGACAGGTAACTCATGTCTGATTCTGATAGTGAGCAGCAAGTGATTGCTAGGGTCTCTAAGGGACTCTCCAAGTTCCTACAGAAAGACAAGGCAGATTATCTCAGTAAGTTTAATAGTGGTAGATAAAGGGCACCAACTTCAAGTGAGCAGTGGTTAGTGTGCCCTAATGTCGTTCTGAGATCTTGGTGGAGGTCAATTCGAGAATGCTCTCAGATGGAGAAGTAACAGCACAGACAAAATCATGTGACTGCTTAGGCCCCCAACCCAGGTTCCTCTGCGCTGTCAAACTCAAAGCCTCATCAGATGACAAATGGGGCCAGCAGGAAGCCAAGAAAGAAAACCTGGTGTCAACTCAGAGCCTTCTCTGTGTGTGCTAACATTGGTCCTCATGAGTCCCACTTCCTAGCACAGCCTCTGTACTACTGAGAGGTCTTCCCTGTGACCCACCCTAATCACTTCACTCTCAGTAATTTTCCATTGACTTAGACACTACCTGTGCTCAGAGAGCCCCTGTCCCTTGGAAAATCAGAGAGCGAAGTAAACTGTGCATACAGTTCTGAGGACAGTGCTGACAAGGGACAACATGTGACTTAAAACACCCTCTCCTCTGTAGATCAGGTTTCAAAGACCGTTTCTCGGTGATGGTGGCAAGAATAGCAGAAAGACTACTAGAGCAATCATTCAGAGGTCATATCCGTGTGTAGTCACCAGTGGCTGGCAAGCCCCAGGTGTACACTGATGTTTCATGTAACACGGAAAGGCTCTTCTCTGGCCTGTGAAACAAGCTCTCTATCCTTCCTTACCTGAGCACTTGGTCCAGTCTTGCATTCAGGAGGAAGACACGATTCAAACAGAGATGCTGGAGCTTGTTGAGTTGGGAGAACTGAGAAACGATCTGTCGAAAACACCGTCGTTTCATCTCTTGGTTCCACAACCAACGCAAGGGTGTGAAGACTTCATGAAGAAGGAGTTTCTGAAGGTTTTTCATCTGGCCCAGGCCAGGGGCAAACTTTGCAAGGGTCCTCAGGTCCCAGCGAACATTCACTTCCAGTTCCCGTATACTGCATGGTGCAAATACCTCCAGCAGCTCTAGGGGGTTATAGACAGGGCGGGCCCCAAACTCCAGCTTTTCACAGATCACCTGCAGCACATCTTTTCTCTGCTGGGCCCAGCAGTGGAAATATTCCAGGTATTCACAGAGATGTCTGGAATGGAGGGAAAGGTTCATCATCACAGTCACAACCTCTTTTCCCTGTCTTTCGGGATGGTGCACCACTGGTTGGGTCTCTACGACGACATCTGGAGAGCAGACACCATCCTCTGTTCCAGCCCACACGTTCCAGAAGTTATGATGGGCATCCCGAAAGTCAAGCACCTCTAATTTGCAATTCCTGTTGGTCAAACAAGAAGGGGATACAAATGGCAGGACTGCCAATGTATAATCGGCTTTCACCTCACACATCCACTTCCCTTGAATGCATCCTGGAAACCAAGACTCAAAAGTTTCCTTTCTAGGGCCTGGCTACAGAGGCCGAGGTAGACTCATTGTGTGTTGACTACATCTCTCAGCAGTGGGCTCCATGCACCACTGTCTCTTTTCATTTATTCACTTCTCTAAGACAGCTCTGATTCAACTCGACCCACATTCTGAACTCTGTAGTCACTTCTCTCCATCCACACTCTTCCCCTCCATGTCACACTTTCTGACTCACCTAGGTCGATCCTTCTGCTGAATCAGCAAATCAAGGCCAGCCAGCACTTCCTTCAAGATCTCCAGGTCAGGAAACTTCATCAGGGCTCCCAAGGGAAGGCATCTGAAAGGCCAGGCTGCCACCATAGCACTTAGGATCTTGGTTTGTTTCCCCTTAAAGGCATCTTTGAATAGCGGTGGGAAGAGCTCCATGGGTAGTTTATTCAGAGCAGAGATAGCCAAGGCTTCATTTTTGAGCAGACTACTTCTTGCCAGCATCTGGAGTGTCAATGGCGAACTCATCTTGACCTTCACACAGACAGGTGCTATGGGAATATTCAGAGGAATTAATCCTTTCAGACAAGTCACTTTCAGCAGGACTCTCTGCCCCTTCATGGCGTAAACCCTGCCGGGCTTTGGTCACTAGTCTAGAAATGTTGGAAAGCCCATATTTCCTATTACACACTGTCTGACTTCTCATAGGCATAGGTCCCTCAAAGGCCTCATGCTCGTGGACATGAGCCACCATGGCAACAAATCTCCCCGTTATTCTGCTAATCAAAAACACTGCTCCCCAGAATACTACAACCCTGGGCAATGAGAGAGTGGAAAAGTAAACAAGAGCTAGACTCTTTTGTGGGAAATCATCTTCAAATGTCTTTCTTGATCCACAAGATCAAAGTTAAAAATCCCACAGCCAAGTTTACTTTGCATTCAATCAGTGGGGGTTGTTGGGAGAATATGTGAAATGGAGACAGTCACTGTCATTTCTAATATTTTAGACCTGCAGCCAAGATGAGCCCCAGACCACTCTTTAGGAGTTTGAGTACTGACAATTTGTCAACTTGATGCTTCGCTGAGACTCATGGCCATCTGTGGGCTTCTACAGAATTTTCTTCATCTTCAGTTAACAAGTCCATAATCACATTGAATTAAATCCTTTTAAGCCAGATTGGAGTTGTTGGTTGTTACTTGCTCAGTGTGTCTTAACCCCTGAATATCGCAACCTCATCATTCTCTTAAAGGGCACAGCAGGTTAGCACCTGTGCTCCATGCACCACTGTCTCTTTTCATTTATTCACTTCTCCAAGACAGCTCTGATTCAACTCGACCCACATTCTGAACTCTGTAGTCACTTCTCTCCATCCACACTCTTCCCCTCCATGTCACACTTTCTGACTCACCTAGGTCGACCCTTCTGCTGAGTCAGCAAATCTCATAATACTCTCATAACACTAAGCTGCATGTGGGGTTCTAGGCTAACCGGGGCTAAATGAGATTTTCAGCTTCAAATAGCAAAACCAAACATAATAACAAAACCAAGGTTGCTAAGATGGCCCGAGGGACTGGAGATCCTTGGTAAGGTTGTATGTCCTGATGGGCTTGAATGGCTACCCTGATCAGCACACACATAAGAGGTGTTCCAATCCCAGCAGTTGTATTAGTGACTTGAGGATCCAAACAACTCTGTTTAACCTGGCCAGGATAACCCTTATATGCCCATATCCTCTTACACCTTCCATTCAAATCGCCACCATCAGCAATATTCTGCCATCTGATTGGATAATTGAGCATATCCCCACCCAATCATACTTGAGCTTTCACAGCTGTGGCTTGAGAGAATCAGATGTGGGAAAGGTGTGTGTGGGGGGAGACCAGATTGTACCAAAGACTCAGGTTAACTCTAACACTAGTCCATGCACAGGCATTGGTTTCTCACACCTTTAGTCCCGGCACTTGGGGCACAGAGGCAGGCAGATCTCTGTGAGTTCAAGAGAAGCCTGTTCTACAGATTGAATTCCAGTACAGAATGCAATGCAATACACAGAAACCGTGTCTTGAAAAAACAAAAAATTAACAAAACAAAACAAACAAGCAAACAAAACTTCTCCCCCAATTTTCAATTCTGGGATTTACTCTCATGATGACATGTAGACATTTGTAAGATTTCCATATTCATTGGATCAATGAAGCTCAGCCCTACCTAAACTCTTTTTTCATTCTGAGTTGACATGGAAATCTCATTAATCCTCCTATCTGAGCTTAGTGGTATAGCTTGTATGTGACCAGTTTGATTGGATCTCCCATTAGGAAACAGATTGAATCTATGGTAACAGTAAAAACCCATTCTCCAAGTCATCTCAAACTCTAAGCATCTGTCTCTGTATTGTTAAATAATTAGTTTTATAGTCTTTAATCAGCTTTCCATTTTATGTAACCATTGCCATGACCACTGGAATCTAACCAGGGCTTCAGTAACCTTCCAATCTCACTGGAAGAATAACGAAACGAGACATGTTCGTGTTAATTACATCTACTTTCAAGACAGAGATTGAACTGAGTTTGATCGTGTTGAAAATTACAAAATCAATTGTATTTTTTTGAGACAGTGTTTGTTTGTCAGTGGTCACACCCTACATTCCTGGTACTAGCTCTAAGACCGTGCTATGCTACCCTACAACTCACAGAGATCTGACTTCCTCTAACTCCCATGTGCTGCCAATAATGTTGAGTGCAGCAAGATACATAGCAGACCCAGAGAAAGCCAAGCCACTACCTCTTACCTTTATGTCAGAAAGGAAGCGCTAATCCTGTCTCCACAAACTCTCACCAAGTTTCAGAAACCTTCCTCTCCTTGGAGGGGCTGGACAATTCTGAGACTGACTCCTCAATCCCCTGCTTCTACCTTTTATACCTCTCTAGGGCTGGGATTAAAGGTGTGACCTCTGTGAGCTCCAGACAATATTCAGGTCATACCTTGAAAACCTGTACTCCACAAAACTTGAGAATGCAAAGGAAATGAACAAATTTCTTGAAAATTATCACCAAAATAAAATCAATAACAGACAAACAACTTCAATAGACCTATAAACCCCTAACGAAGGAGAAGCAGTAATCAAAAGACTTCCACCACACACACACACACACACACACACACACACACACACACAGAGAGAGAGAGAGAGAGAGAGAGAGAGAGAGAGAGAGAGAAAAAAAAAAAAGACCAGGGCCAGATGGCTTCAGTCCAGAATTCTACTGGAAAATCAAGGAAGATCTAAATCTCATACTCCCCAAATTGTTCCACACAATTGAAACAGAAAATTCATTGCCAAACACTTTTTTTTGGAGGCCACAATCACCTTGGTATCCAGGCCACACAAAGACACAAGTAGGAATAAAAACTACAGGCCAATATCCCTAATGAATATTGTTGCAAAAATACTCAATAAAATACTGGCAAACCAAATCCATGCATACATCACCGAAATCACCCACCATGACCAAGTAGGCTTCATCACTGGTTTGCAGGGGTTGTTTAACATTCTAAAATCTATCAAGGTGATCCACCTTATAAAAAATACTGAAAAAGAAAAATACCCGAAAATCTCCTTAGATTCTGAAAAAGCCTTCAGCAAAAATCAACACCCTTTCACGAAAAAGGCCTTGGAGCGATCAGGGGTAACAGGAACATACCTAAATATAATAAGAGCACTATTCAGTAAACCAAAAGACAATATCAAATTGAATGGAGGGAAGTTTAAGGGGATTTCTCTAAAATCAAGAACAAGACAAGGCTGTCATCTCATTCCATATCTCCAATATTGTACTTGAAGTACTAGCTAAAGCAATAAGAAAACAAAGGTAGATCATGGAGACACAAAATGGAAATGAAGAAATCAAACCTTCTCTATTTGCAGATGATATGATTGTTTACAAAACTGAACCCCCACCAAAAAAAAACCAAAAAAAAAAAAAAACCCAAAAACAAAAAAGAAAACAAACAAACAAAAAAAAAAAACACAAAAAGAAAAAGAAAAAAAAATCTACCAGGGAACACCTGAGGCTTACAAACACCTCCAGCAAACTAGCAGGTTACAAGATATTCTCAAAAAAGATGAGTAATCCTACTTTATTCAGACAACAAAGGGGCTGAGAAAGAAATCTGAGAAATATCATCATTTACAATAACCACAAGCAACATAGAATATCTTGGGGTAATGCTTACCAAATAAGCAAATGACCTAATAATAAGAACTTTGTGGCTTTAAAGAAAGAAATTCAAGAAGATAGCAGAAAATGGAAAGATCTCCCATGCTCTTTGATAGGTAGGATGAACATAGTAAAAATGTCAATCTTGTCGAAATCAATCCATAGATAATGTGCCATCCCCATTAAAATCCCAGCACAGTTCTTCACGAACCTTGAAAGGATAATAATAATGGACTTTATATGGGAAAACCAGAGAACCAGGATAGGCAAAAAAAAAAAAAAAAAAAAAAAAAAAAAAAAATCCTGTACAATAAAGGGAGTTCAGGAGGCCTCACCATTCCCAACTTTATGATCTACTACAGTTCAATATTCCTGAAAAGGGCCTTGTATTGGCAAAAAAATAGAGCAGTAGACCAGTGGAATTGAATAGAAAACCTGATAATAACGCGCACACCTTCGAACACCTGATTTTTGACAAAACAGTCAAAACTATACAATGGGAGGAGTGATCAGGAGACATGACCATCCCTGAGTGTACGCTCTAATACACAGCTATAATCCTGAAAACTGCTTGGAATTGCCACAAAAAAAGAAAGAAAACAAAAAGTTAGACCAATGGAATGGAATTAAAAATTCTGATATAAACCCACACTCGTATGAGCACCTGATTTTCAACAAAACAGCTAAAAGTATACAATGGAATGAGGAAAGCATCTTCAAGAGATGGTTTTGGTACAATTTGATGATGGTGTTTATAAGACTGAACATAGACCGAAGTCTGTCACCATAAACAAAACTCAAGTCCAAAGGGATCAAAGACCCTCAACATCAATGCAGCGACTCTGAACCTCTTAGAAGAGAAAGTAGGAGGTACCCTTGAACAAATTAGTATAGGAGACCGGTTCCTGAACATAACTCCAGGAGCACAGACACTGAGAGCAACAATTAAAGAATGGGACCTCTTCAAACTTAGAAACTTCTGTAAGGAAAAGGACACAGTGGACAAGACCAAATGGCAGCCTACAGACTAGGAAAAGATTTTCACCCATACTATATCAGACAAAGGGCTGATCTGCAAAATATACAAAGAAAGCAATACACTAATCAACAAAACACCAAACAACCATATTAAATAATGTGGTACAGAACTGAAGAAATAATTCTCAATAGATGAAATCAAAAAACCTTAAAAAAAAAACTTATGAAAGTGTTCAACATCCTTAGCTACTGGGAAATGCAAATCAAAACAACTTTGTGATGCCATCTTATTCCTGTCACAATGGCTAATATTAGAAACACCAAGGACAACTTATACCAGAGAAGACATGGAGAAATGGGAACACTCCTCTACTGCTGGTGGGAGTGCAAACTTGTACACCCATTTTGGAGATCAGTATAGCAGTTCCTCAGGAAAATGGGAATTAGTTTACCATCCCCTTCTTAGACATATTCCCAAATGATCCACATCCATGCAACAAAGACATCTGCTCAGCTATGTTGATAGCAGCATCTTTTGTAATAGCAAGAACCTGGAAGCAACCTAGATGCCTCTCAATTGAAGAATGGATAAAGAAGATGTGGCACATCTTCACAATGGAATACTACTCTGCAGAAAAAAATAATGGAATCTTGAAATTCACAGGCAAATAGATGGCTCTTGAAGTAACCATTCTAAATGAGGTAACCCAATCACAAAAACATGAACACAGGATATACTCACTCATATATGGATTCTAGAGCTAGATCAATGGATCACCAGCCTATAATTCACACCACCGGTGGAACTAGGATACAAGGTGTATTCTAAGAAATTTATATAAAGTCCCTCACAGAAGGTTGAAAGGAGAAGTCCCCCAGAGCACATGCGAGGTTGGGGGGGTCACAGAATGTAGAGAGAATTAGGAGAAAGAGAGTAGGAGGAGGAAAGCAGGTGATCCTATGAAGATTGAGTCAGGGTAGGAATAGAAGACATAAGATAGAGAGAATGAGAGTGAGAGAGAGAGGGAGAGAGAGAAACAGCATAAAAGAGGGAGCCATTAGTGGTTTAAAGAGAAAACTGAATCTAAAGAAAGGTCTAGAGACCTACAAACTTGTTGCCAACTAACAATTTGAGCAACCATGGAAAGGCTACCATAAATTCCCTTAATGAGTCCTGAGATCAACAACTACCTTATTCACCATCAGGGAACCCTCCTCTAGTACTGTTGGAAAGAGAAGCAAATACCCATACCTAAACACTGAGTCGAACTAGCATGTAGATGCAAAGGGAGAGGAAAAGACCAGGTTGTAGAAACATACTGACAGCTGACCTGAACAAGGAATAGATAACAGGCCTCTACACTGATAACTTGGCATCCAGAATGGGACTGACTCAGGTGTCTCTGAATATGAGTCTCAGCCAGAAGGACTGTGCAGTCTTGGGAACCTCAGAGAGTGGATCCAGGATGTATTGTAGTGCAAAAAAGGAACTTGCAGACACATGGAGAGACTCCCTTAACCTAGAAACAGGAGAGAAGTCCTAGCCCCTACTTCAATTGACTTGACAGATATCCATGAACCCACCAGGATGGCATTGCCATTCATGTGGAATTGGGGTGGGGGAATGGATGGGAGGGTGGTCAGGGTTCATGAGAGGGGGCAGCGTGAGGAATGGAGGGAGGGAGATGGAACTGGGATAGATATGTGAAATAAAAAATAAGTTAGAAAATTAAAACAACAAAACAAAGAAACAAACAAAAAAATCACCCAGGCCAAGAACTAACAGGTTGCTGGTAATGCAGACCACCAGGGTAAACAGCACCAGCACTTCCTGGTACAGAAGTCCTAAGCCATGCTCATCCAGGAGCCATGCTGGGTTGTTGATGGGCTAGGTGCATATGGCCAGCTTTTGGGCAGTCAGAGAGGAGAGGAATTCTGAATCCCTAGCAGCAAATGACCGAAGTTGCCCCAGCCCATCCCTCCTCTCCTCAGGTGGCAGTGACTGTGATTGTAGGGACAGGGGTGGAGGTGACGGTGGGGAGGTGGAGGATAAGGGGGTATTGGGGAGAATAACTTTGGTAAAGATTTTTATGTCAACTAAAAAAATGCAACTAATAAAATAGATGGTAAATAGATGTGATGGGTATGTGCAAACTTGTTACAATCAGTCTGAAGCAAAGAAGTCAAAGTAAGATAACAGTGGTCCAGTAGACAGGTCAAAAGGCCTGTAGATTTATAGGTCAATGCAACTCATCAAAGCTGCACAGATAACATCAAAAGGAACTTCAGGTGTTATGAGTATGATTCCACTTCTCTGGGCAATAAAACGTAGAACAGGAAAAAAGGCTTGGCCAGATCCATAAGAGTCAAAAAGAGATAAAAATAAAATTATAATAATGAAAGATAACATAAAAGGAGAGCTGGTGTACCCCGCATAATCCGAATAAGGACCCAACAGTTAAGAGAGCAGAAGTTGCAGAAAGGCTCAGGGGAAAGCACCAATGTAAGAACGTACAGTCAGGAATTAAATAAATAAGATGTTCACTTAAGGCATGTACCTCTGAGTAAGAGTCACTGATCAGAAAAAAAGAAAAAGAAAAAGAGAAAAGGAGAGATTTTTCAATGCTAGGGATGTCTGAGAAAATCAGAGAAAGAGACTACAGGTAATGTAAAAAGATATAGAGGTTCAAAGGAAAGTCGTAAAAAAGTAAGAACAAGATGGAAACTGTTTGCTATGGGCTCTCAATCTACAAATATAAATTTAAGATTAGTAATATGAGTTAAAAAATTTGACCATACTAGGTTAAGAGTTTAAAATTTCTGTTTATTTCTCTCAGGAAAAATATATGTACTTGGTAAAAAGGTCTTTCTGTGTTTCCTGTTAGAAACCTGTTTTATTACAAGAATATAGCTAAAACAAAAATGGTTTAAATGTTTTTGCTATCTAATGCTAACAGTCCTCAGCTCAAAATTTACCTCTGAGTGCTGGTCATTAAATTCAGATTATCAGAAAATCAGATGTCTTTTTAATGTAGATGACATTAATACTGTTCTATGTCTAAAGCTGTTAAAAATTGAAACTAGTTAAAAAGTTACAATTATTAACACTGGAAATTAACATAAATTAACATGCACCAAGGTAACAATAGATTTAAAGGCATAAAGTGTGCTTAAATTAGACATCACAAAAAGAAATTACAGTAAGTTGAATTGTTGTATAAAACAGTTTTTAAATGTTTAAATTCAGGTTACATCATATTTGTGCGTTTTTTACATTGTTAATGTATTACTTAAATCAAAGGGCTGAAATTTAAGATCACAGCCATACACTGTATGTTCTAACCAAAAGTGGAGATGCTCATTTTTTTTATGACACCGAAGGCAATCCGTCCTTGTTTTTGCTAAATTTTGTAAGCGTAAGTTACTTAGATAAACTGAGTCACATAGCTGTTTTATGTTTCCTTAAAGGAGTTTGAAATTAAAATGAGTATTTTTAAAGCTAAATGTGACAATGCAAAGTTCTAGTTTTATAAAAGCTGGTAACCTATTATAAAAGGTTAAGAAACACAAGTTACCGGCAATCCTTATAGATTAACTGTTGGTTATAGTCAAACTAAGTATTAATGATTAATAACAGGAATAAACCTTACTATGTCTCCTATACATGTTGTAAAAGTGTAAGCTTAAAGCAACTAACTTACATCCAAGTCATCTATTAAGATCTACCTAGAAAGACTTCTAATACTACAGAGATCTTTAGAATAAGGCATTTAAATGTTAACTAAAAAGCTGTAATAACCATAAACAAAGATTACAGAACCTAACAATGACCCAAGGTCTCTAAAGAACATTTTGGGGCAGCCTAAATTGTCATGACATGGACTTGGTAGCAAGATGCTCAAACACAATGCCTGGTGCTAGATAAGACCCAGCTCAGACTGTGTTGTAGGGTACTGGAAAATTGTCTGTGCCACCTTTGCCTAGACAAAATAACGTCAGAGTTTTCCAGGTCCTAGTTACACAGAGAAAAACAACGAACAAGTAACAAAAAATAAGCAAACCAAAAAATCTCTCACATTATGTACTTGGTGAAAAACTCCCCTCAATGCCATAGACAATTGGTTATGGTAGGAATATAAGGAATAGTCCCTGCCATTTTATTTAATACATTCAAAAGTTACATAAAATTTATCCTTCTCAGATCTCTGATACGACTGATGGCTTGGCTAAACAAAACTTTGTGAGATTGACAATATTAGGTGGCCTTAATATGGCTCCTAAATAAGGATCTAAAAGTATAAAGACATAAAACTACTTTTAGAGCAATTATTTGTTAATTATGCATACAGTGTTCTGCCTGCATATATCTGCAGGTCCAAAGAGGGTATCAGATCCCATAATAGATGTTTTTGAGCCACAATGTAATTGTTGGGAATTGAACTCAGGACTTCTAGAAGAGCACCAGTACTCTTAATCTCTGAGCCATATCTCTAGCTCAAGACATATAAGTCTTAAAGATATAACAATAATTTACAATGTAAAAATTCAGAGCTTAACTTTTAATTAAGTTCTGAAAAGCTATCCAGGAGTGACTCCCAGCTGTTTAGTCACAAGCTCAAGGTTTTATATTTATTTTGGTTATCATCTATGTGTAAATGTGAAGGACATTTCATCAGGACTAAGGTACTTCTGACCAATCTATACATGGATCTCTCATGACAGAAGAAAAATGTACAAGCTTCTAACCCAAATCTGTCATTTTTGCTAGGACTCAAAGGCATAAGTACATTCCTGCTCTTTTACAGCCACCCAATTAATGCGATTAAATAAGGATCAGGATAAACAAATAGGCCAAATAGATGTTTATTCAGGGAGAAATAACTTACAACCTAGACAGATGAACACCAGGAAATTCAACCCGATCCTCTCCTGTCTGAGTCACGCTAGCAAGAGAGCTTTTCCTGTCTCTCCCTCTGACCTCCTTCCACAGGTCACTCCGCCCATGGGTCCATCCCCTAATTGGTGTGGTCAGTGCCACAGAAGGACTATCTCACTACACCCAGTATCTACGTTTTCTACAATACAGATTTAAGTACATATTGGTGATGATAATATACCTAAAACATTTATGTTATTTTATACAACACAGTTTATATAGGTTTCAGAGGATCAAATGTTGTAAAGCTAGGATCCACTTCTTACTGGTCAAAAGGACTGCCTACAAGCACAACTTGAACCAATACAGCCAATGTGAATCTTCAACAGGGTGTATAAACTAATGCCTCTGATAATTTTCCATTTCCTAAATCCCCCCTCCTTTTTTTTTTTTTTTGGTTTTTCTATCATTTTACCCTTCTTGGGCCCAAGAAGAAAACACACTACAAAAGTAAGCAGGAAGTAGTACATGAAAGAATACTTTTCACCTTTTTCCTTGTTGAGATGCTATATCAAAAGAAAACTCCTATACATAGCGGGCTAGGTGACTAACCTGTACACCAAAAAAACACCAGAATTCTTTTACCTATTGGAGGCCCAAAAATTGAGCCTCTAATGTCAATAGGAAAGAGGGAATGTGATGGAAAAAAATAATAACTAAAAGGTATAAAATTAGGACTTATGGCAATAAGGAAAAAATAAAGAGAACAAGAATTTCTGCCAGTAGATAAATTCCTGACTACAGTGTACAGAGCCCATATCCTGTTCTCAGGAGAAGTAAAAACAAAGAAAAACATCCAACCTTTCCGGTGTGCTTATCAATGTTACATAAACAAGTGACAGATACTATTAACTTAGATCCATGATGACCTAGTAAATAAACATTGTACTCTATGAATTGCCTGTATCTTGGAAACCTTGTGAAATGAGACTAGTGGTCTCAATTTTCCCTTTCTGTTTACACTGCTAAAAAAACCTTCAAAATTTTAAGACACTACAATGCTTTTCTGAGAGAATGAGGTCCCAGGTGTCTTGATTTTTAAGAATAAAAACCTTTTGCTTTTGCAGACAGGAGTCACTTCCTTGGAGGTTGAGGAAACCCATAGTCATAATAGTAACAAGCTGCCTAAGGAGGCTTTTTAGGCCATAGAACTCCAGGTGACAGCTATTTGAAAATCAAAACACTGTTGTGTCAGGGATATGCCTATATTACTTCCTTCTTACGTTTGCAGTGTTTTTGAGATGCAAATATGCTAAAATGCTAGACAATACCATCAGAAAGAATGGGAATTCAGAAAATCGAACATTTATCAAAGGCATTAGTTTGTAGAACCTGTTGAAGATTCACATCAGCTGGACTGGTTCACCATAAGTCCAGGAAGAACAATATTCAGGAGTAGGCTGTAGTTAGCAACTGATGCTCATCTGCCAGAAGCACAAATAGGCTCCCAAATATTCAAAGAGGGAACAGAAGTTAAAACGTATATATTTAATTGGAACGCTTAGTTCCTTACCTTTAGTGATCAAGAGGGACAGGAAGACCAGGGAGAAAATTCCATCCTCAGGTTAGCTGTACTTATCTGCTGATGGGAGATGTCATTCTGAATATGTTTCTCATACTGGTTAATGAATAAAGCACTGTTGGCCAATATAAAAGGAAGATAGGAGGGACTAGGAGACAAGGAGGAAAGAGGAAGCAGTAAGGAGGAGTCAAGATGGAGAGACATGGGATACCAGAAGCCTGCCCTACTCCCCGGTAAGGAGACCATGTGGAAACACATAGAAATGGTTTAGTAATTAAGACAGAGCTAGCCGATAAGAAACAAGTAACTGACTAACAGAATTTTATCTAATTCAGGGTCTTGGTGTGATAATTGGGGCTGACATGCAGGTGGGACAAGACCAGCGGTGGAAGGAAAAACCTTACTCCTTATAATCTGCCGTCCTTTTGACCTGTAAGAAGTTGATCCAAGCTTTATGACATTTGATCCTCTGAAGCCAATATAAACTGTGTTATATAAAAGGACATAAAAGTTTTAGATATATTACCATTACCAATCTATGCTGAAACCCATATTGTAGAAAAATTAGATGTTGAGCATTTGTAATACAGCAGGAATATACATGTGCCTTTGAGACATATATTCAGGCAGAACACTGTATGCATAATTAATAAATAAATGTTCAAAAACAACTTTTATATCTTTCTATTTTTAGATCCTTATTTAGGAGCCACATTAAGGCTGCCTAACACTGCCAAGCTCACAAAGTTATGGTTAGCCCAGTTATCAATACGGTCAGACCTGAGAAGGATATATTTAATTAAATGACAGGGACCAGTCGATATACTCCTAGCCATAACAAATTATCTATAGCACTGAGGGCAGAAGTTCTTCACCAAGGACATAATGTGAGAGGGTTTTTTTTCTTTGTTTGTCTTTTCTCTGTGGAAGAGGGACATGGAATTCTCTGATCTTATTTTGTCTAGGCAAAGGTGCAAACAATTTTTCAGTACCCTGCAGCCTCTACAAAGTCTAAGCTGGGTCCTACCTGGCAGTAGACATTGTATTTGCACATCTTTCACCCTGGTCAGTGTCATAACAATCTATGCTGCCCTAATCTTCTTTAGAGGCCTAGGGTCATTGAAAGGATCTGTGATTCTTTGTCTGATATTATTACAGTTTTTTGGTTAACATTTGGATGCTTTATTCAGATCCCTGTAGTATTAGAAGTCTGTCTAGGTATATCTAAATAGACAACTTTGTGTCAGTTACTTGTTTAAGCTTAAACTTTTAGAACATATATGGGAGACAGAGTGAGGTTTAAACTTTAAACTGTCTTCTTGTATTGGCAGTTTGTCAGTCACTTTTCTCTGTGTCCTGCAGACTGTCTGACAGACTCTTCCATGAAGCAGGAACTCTGTAGTAATGTCCATCTTGAATCAGCAGTCACTTTTCTGTGGGTCCTGCATGTCCAGTTTATACAGTATAAAGTCAAACAGTCCAACAAGAGCAGTATCTTGTCCAAATGGCTAGTTGCTATATTGAAAGCAAACTCCATAACAAGTTTCTTCTATGTCCATCTTCCATCTTTCTTTTTGACTCAGGTGGTGCTGCCAGGAGCATTTATGTCTCACTGTCACGAAAACCCTAAACCATTTAAATGCCATATTCTGTAGGTCTTTGAAAGGTTTGAAGAATACCTATTTACCTTAAATACATGTCTGTATATCTAGAAATCCTAACTAACTTAACTACAAGTTTTGACTATTATAGGTAACTAACTATGATCTGCACAAAATTATACAATATATTTATTACTGAGCTATATAAACACAATAACTAAACAAGAGAAATATAGATATTACAAAATTGACCTTAAATTGGTTGAATAAATGAAAATCCATTCCAAAATGAAGTATTCATATCTATACCATAATCCCCTTCTTATCTTTAAAAAGAGATTGGTTGTTGTCATTAACCATTTATAACCAACCCCATATAAATTAAAACAAAGTTTTGTAAACAATAAGCAAAATTTTGTTAAATGCATGAGTGAAAGTAGACTTGTGCAGATTGCTGGGACCTCACAGCTAATAGGTGTTGCCACTTACTGGACCCTCTGGGCTGCATGAAACACATCAGCTGGACAGGTGTCATGTGTGTGCCAGCAGAAAATGCAAAGCTGGGGATTGGCAAAGATGAGAACCAGTGATTACTTTCTCAGGGCTGCTGTGGAGGTAAAGTTGTCAGGCAGAGGCAAATGTCCCACAATCTGTGGTGTGTCTACCTAGTCAGGTAAGTGACCCTGCCCATTCTGGGATGGTGGGGGAAGGGAGCCACATCTGCGGCCTTGGTGATATCCAGGTCTAGAAAAAATACAGATCCTGCTTATGACAAAAGATATTGATGCACAATAAAAATAAGGAGAAAAATATAGGATGAATAGATGTTTATTCAGGGGGAAATAACTTACAACACAGACAGATGAACACCAGCAGTTTACTGGTTCCAGGATAGGGTCCCCGTCCTACAGGCAAAAGAGCTCTCCGAGTATCCTCCTCAGAATTAGTTCCCCCATGTCAACTCCGGATCTGTCTCCACCACCAGTGGGCGTGGTCTATGCCACAGCCAAGGACAAAGTGGATATCTCACTACAAATACTGAATTCTCCATTTAATTCATACCTCAAACTTTAGTCAACCAATAGTGGGGCAATGGCAGAGGTGTTCTATTAATATGTATAAAGAGCAAATAGGAATTGCTTCCCCTAATACTAAAGAAACTCCATAACTGCTTGTATTATCTGCCTTAAGGAACCCCATACTTGCATATATGCCCTGCCTGAAGGGTGTATATAAGCCTGTATGGGCCCAAATATATTGTTTTTAGATAGGAGACATTCAGCATCAAGGCCCAGACACTGTATATTAGGAAAGATAATATTTTAGGGACAATAGGAGGTATTTGAGCTCTCTATACTCATGACGAGTTGGAATGGATTCCCGTATAGATTTCAGACAAGACAGGCAGGCAGAATGTGTTACAGAATTGTCAAAGCCACTCAGAGAATCTTTATATGCAATTAGAGGATGAGATTCATCTTTTACTACTTGGTGGCAGTACACATGTTTAATATCAGAACTGAGAAGGCTGTCAGTAAACAAAAATGAAATACAATAATAAAACAAAACACATAAAGAAGAATTAGATACACCTTAATATGAGTCACATCATCTGGTGGTATCCTGCTTGTATAAAGGGTATTGAAGGAGGAGGCTCTCCTTCTGTTGCTGCTTACCCTAGATATGGCTACCAAGTATATTAGTTTACTAGATTTAGAGTCTTCTTCTTTGGATTTTTGGTGTACAATGATGACCAGCTGAGACATGCACCCTGGTGAACAAAATAACTTCTATAGCCTTCAGATTCTCACTGTTGGACAGCCAATTTTGGACTACCTAGATCACAGCCTATGAGACATTGTAATGAATTCACTCTACATATATGGAAAGAGTCATCCTGTCATGCCTGTTCATGCAGAGAACCTCGCACAATGCAGTTAGTTTTTGCTTTCTTTTGATTTTAACCTGCTCACTGAACGTGTGTTGTCTAAAAATATTGCTCACAAATACAAACTTCCTAGTTCCTTTTCTCTCCAACTATTCAAATTTCTATGAAGACTACTTTTTCATTACTACGCATTTTTCCAAGCATTTGCTATGAGTTTCAGGGATAAAACTCCAACATTCATAGAGCCATCATCCACCTTGCTAGCAGTATTAAGAGCAACTATCTGGTTTGTCATCTAGTTCCTGCATCTCTTTCTTGATTTTAAGTGCCTGTGACAACTAAGTAAAGAGCAAATTCAGTTCACCTCAACTCAGTGTGAAGCTACACAACAATTATCTCTCTTTGTATCCCTAAATCTCTCTGTAGTAATTTGGCTGTACCATGTCAAAGGAGAAACTCCTTATTTACAAACAGCCCCTAGGCCAATCCTCATATCATAGAACAGGTGTTTCACAAGCTGCTTAAGGGGGTATTACTGGCATGGTCTGCCAGATGGTTCAGTTTCCTTCTAGAGAAAAACAAAGTTTGGCAAGATGGGCAAGATGAGCAAAATGACAACAGTTTAAAAAAAGTAAACACTGTTGTGTTCAGGGGTTGACTGAGCAAGCAAGCCTTCTGTATAGGTCCTGACTCATAAAGAAAGAACATAGCTCCTTCTCAAACCCATTAATGAGCTTAGCAGATTGAGTATCAGCCTCAGGAACTAGACTTAGACTCTCAGGTATTGAGACTGAAATAGAACCTCTCCTTTTACATAATGAAGGTGCTTAGGAAAGAATGCAATTGCCTACATCCATGGCCTTTGTGGATGGGTTGCTGAATATCCTGTGAAAACAACTCTTCCCACCACATGGAGCTGGGGTTTTCCGTCAGTAAAGCTTAGTCAGTAAAGTACACCAGAAGCAATGAGTTCTTCTCATGATGCAATGCTTGAGTAGCCTTCTCATTAGCTGGTCAAATTGAAAGAAAACTGCTATGGAATTCTTAAAAGTCTCAAATGTCTTCCATCTCCCCGTGAAAGTAGGGAACAGGAAGCTATTAATCATAAGAAGCTTAATTAGAGTAAGACTTATGTTAAGCAAGAACTCCCTTCCCGAGTTTTTATCTTTTCTGTGTCCTGCCTTTCCTTTTTTCCTCATCTTCTGGCACCTTTACCCCAAAACCTGTCAGGGAAGTGTAAACATATGTTTTATGTTACTCATGTAATATTATACAATTATGGTCCTATATTTCTATTGAAGACTTTAATTGCCTTCCTGCCCTTACTTGATGTTTCCTATTACTATTTAAATTATTCAAAGTGTCAAATAAGTTGGTAATAGCTAACTGTCACAATAAATAGGTGACACAGCATTTAACTAGCAAGGAGCAATGGCACAGACTCCAGTTCTGAAGGATCTCATCATCACCAATTTAAACAATTAATCATAATGTGAAGATATTGCCCATTAACTCTCCAAGAGGGAGCTTTACAGAACTCTTCATGGAATAGGGGATTATTGGATTATATAATTATACTATTATTTACATTGTCTTGAGTATTATGACCAAGGATCAACTTAAATAATTCAATTATGTAATTGAATGATCTGTCACACTTCACAACAGAAAGTGGCACCTAATTCCAGGTGTCATGGATGATATAATCATGTTTTATATAACTGAATGATCAAATAATGAGTTCACGTACCATCATCCACTTCCCTAAGGTGGCTCCAAACCACACTCGTGAACAATGCTGTCATCATTGATTTAAATAATTTCATTACATAATTAATATTTAGATGGTATAAAATACCTGACTCCACATTGTGGCACAATAATCCACTGACATGGATTACCTAATGTCCTATTTTCATAAATAAATAATAACATAATAAGAGGATGAAATGGTCTGACTTACTCGACACAAGTTGTGTCTCACATGACTCCCACAAGATTGTGTGAAACTCCCTGGTTCATCCCTTAATTAATCACAGAGTTGAGTAGGAAAATGTGTAAATGATGAAATTTCATTGTGTATGCAGGGCCTTAAAAAATATCACATATTTAATATTGGATAACTGCCTCAAATAATCCAATAATCCCTAAGTCTACTCTAACGAATGCATTGTCACACTCCTGAAGGAAGTTAACTGTGGCAAACTCACCTTTTGATGAATAATTGTGAGTCTTATTATCTTTTAGTCCATAGTTTTACTTATTAGGAGATAGAGCATTCATAAACAGAAGTCTTTGAACAGTTTCTCCACAGAATATATTCACTGATCATAGGTAATCTTGATTGGATAACCAGTAATAGCTGTAGGCAAACTTCCAGACATTTGGCTATGTCTTGGTTAATGGAATCAAATGCTGTTATTAAAAGTTTTAGGAGATAGTTTTCTTGGGAGATTGTAATGACCCATTACAACACATCAATGTAGGTGCTCTCTGGCTCATGGCCCAGGATACAGAATGCAAGCATGGTTGCCAGGCAACATTTATGGTAAAACATTCTGTCATAGTCTCCTGCACCTCCCACATGCTAAAAGTAGAATACCCAAAAATGGACAACACTTACAACCTCACTGATTTTCTCACAAAAACAAAGCAGGGCTCTTTTTTTGAGTCGTACCTAGTTACCAGTCTCTCAAGCTATTACATTCCTATAGTGATATAAACATGAAAACTAAAGCATCATTATGCCACTCAAGTACATTGATGAGCATTAAAACATATTTTCTATGGTTCAATTTCTCATTTCCAGTATGCAAACAATACTGATAATCATCTCTACCATACTAGTTTTCAATTTACTGAAAACGAAATAAACATCTATTCATTCACTTAACTTTAGATCATCTTGATCACATGGTTTCTCAGAGTTGTTATGATATGCATTTGGCTGATGACTAAGGATTTTGAGCACAGTAATATGTTTCTTTAAGTCATTTTTGATTCCACAATTTATACTTCTCTGTGGAGTCCTGTATCCCAATTTCTAATATAGTTATTTAGAGTTATTTTGAATAGGTGGTGTGTCATGTTATCAGCAAAACAGAGTTCATCTGACGAGAATTCCTGATCATGAGATTATTCAGTTATTCCATTTTTAAACTCGGTGGTGACTTTGTCCTTCATGTGTAACTTCTGTTGCAACTTATCAGAAACTGATGATGCAAAACAATACAGATTTTTTTTAAAATCGTGTAATCATTCGATTGTTAAAAATCTTATATTATGTAATCAGTAACCACTGGATAATGCAGTGTCCTTCATTCTCTGGGCACTGCTTCTAGTACCAATTTCCTGCTGTGTCAGTCGAACAGTAGCCAAATGATGGAATAAACAATCATTACTTACGCAATCAAATAAGTTAATAATTGGATAGTTCTCCATACTTAACTTTCATAAGATGGAACCAAACTACAGTGATTGTCAAGTAAGTAGTACTTCCTTGCCACGGTTAACTCCCATGGAGGAATGGCCCGACTCCAGTCAAGAAGAACACCATTTTCATCGATTTAAATAATGAATATATAATGGAAATGATTGAATAATGTCATGGTGGTGCATACTTAAAAACCACATGGAGTAGTCAGACTGATCTCTTCCTGGATTAATGAGGAATTTAAAAAAAATTTATATTTAATTAGTGGGCATTTTGTATTAACACTGACGAGATAGCACCGAAATCCTAAAACTATCAGTGATGTAATGATCAATTTACATAGTTAAATGAGGAAGAAATGAGATGATGATACATCATCAACTCCCAAAATCTAACACCAAAAGGGATTTATGGTGAATAACATTACCTGTATTTTAAATATGTTAATTAAATGAAATTATGATTTAATTTCCTATGTAATAGTTAAGGGAGTAAGTGTAGTATTAGATGATGTGATGGTCTGACACGATGGACTCCCCTAAGGAGGCTCAAACTCCAGTGATCACTGAATACATAATGACAGATTTTCATAAATACATGAATAAACATTAAACAAGTGGATAGTGTTTTATGCGTGAAGCCTAAATTATTGATCAATAATGAAGAGTCATTGTATTCGTAATCATAGATTTGAACAAAAAAAATGAATGCATAAAGAGATAATTTCTCATAATTCACCCCTAGAGAGATAACAAAATGATATCAACATTGATTTAAATAAACAAAGAAATAAAGTAAGAAAGAAATCATGAGATACAATTTAACAACAACAAGGTGGATACAGACTCCAATCTTCTTGGAGTAGAAAAAGACAGATTTGAATAATGAAATAATCAGATAGTTAGATTGTCTGTCACACTTGAGTCACACAAGGTGGCACCAAACTTCAGGGATCACAGATTATATAATGAAAGAATTTAATAATTATATCTTTAAATATGAAAGACGTTGACTATTTTTGTATCATCAATTCCTGAGCAGACTTGCCAGATATGAAAATGTATGCTGTCATCACGCATTTTTAAATGCCATCAGTTAATCGTCAGATAATCATACTGTCTTGCCTGATGAATTCTGTTGGCCTGACCTCATCACAAGCACCTGAATCTCTGTTGTGGTGCAGCAGGACGTGAGATAATTGGCCCAATCCTGGCATAGAATTAGGAGCAACAATGTTGATATCAGCTGAAAAGATGGCTGCAGCAGGGGCATCACCAGCATAGATGAGTGAGAGATGTTCTTCCGTGTTCTGAGTCGTCATCCTTTTGCCAGATCTCGGTGATGGTGCCGACCTCCTAGTGCCACTCCTTTTTCTCATGGTAGATCACAACCGATGTGAAAATGTGGAGGAACAGCAGGTAGTCAACACCCAGACCACAATGACGGCCTTGGTGAAGTTCTTGTACTTCTCGGAAGGCACCGTGCAACCTTAAGGACTCAATCATCCAGCATCCCTCGTATTCTGGGAGATGCATAGATCATTCAGAAAATGCTCTGCCCATGTCTACAACTTTCCTAACCTTGTCCCTGACAGATATTTTCACCCTAACCGTAATCGGTGATGGCACTGTCAGTTGTTTACATAATTTAACGAATTAGATAAGTCAGTAATACCTAATTGTCACAATAAATAGGGGATGTAGCATTTTACTGGCAGGGAAGCCTGGCCAGACTACAGTCATGAACGATGTCATCATCCACAATTAAATCAATGTATCATAAAATGTGATGATATTGCACATTAACTCCACAAGAGGGAGCTTTACAGGTCTCTTCATGGAATGGAGGATTATTGTTTACATAACTATACAAATATTTACATTATCTTGGCATTAACACAGATTGTTAATTTAAATGCATTAATTATGTAATTTGATGACCTGTGGCACCAGATTCCAGGTGTCATGGACGATATAATCATTGTTTTATATAATTAAATAATCAAATAATGAGTTAATGTAACATCATCCACTTCCATAAGATGGCTCAAAACCAGGCTCATGAAAGATGCTGTCGTGATTAGTTTAAATATTTTAACTACATAATTGATATTAAGATGGTCTATAATAATTACCTCCTACATTGCGTCACCACAATCCACTGATCATGGATTATCTCATATCCTATTTTAATAATCAAATAAAAACATAATCATAGGATGCCATGGTCTGCCACGTTCGACACCATTGACTCTCAGTCGACTCCCAACTGATTGTGGGAAACTCCCAGTTTCATCCCTTATTTAATTGCAGAGCAGAGTAGTAACATGTTTTAATGCTGAAATGTCATTGTGTATGCAGGGTTTTTAGAAGATGTCACATATTAATGTTGGGCGGCTGCCTCAAAAGAGATGGACTGAAATCCAATAATCACTAACTCTACTCTAACAAATGGATTATCACCTTCCTGATGGAAGTCAGGAAGGGCAAACTCACATTTTGATGAGTAATTGTGAGTCTTATTATCTCTTGTTCCGTAGTTTTACTTCTTAGGAGAGAGAGTATTCATAAACAGAAGACTTTGAACTGTTTCTTCACAGACTACGTTCTCTGATGATTAGGTAATCTTGAATTTGGTAACCAGTAAAAGCTGTAGGCACACTTCCAGAGGTGTGGCTATGACTTGTTTAGGCGAATCAAGTGTTGTCATTAAAAGTTTTAGGAGATAGTTACCTTGGGAGACTGTTATGTCCCATGATAACACTTTCTCGAAGCTGCTCTCTGGTCCTTGGCCCATGATACCAGGATACAGAATGCAACAGGGTTGCCAGGCAACATTTATGAACCTACATTCTGTCACATTCTAGTGCCCCTCCCACATGCTTAAAGGAGTATACCCACCGATGAGCTAACCTTATAGCCTCACTGAGTTTCTCACAAAAACCAAGCAAGGCTCTTTCTTTTGAGTTCTACATATTTACCAGTCTCTCAAGCTACAACTTGCCTATAGTGACAAAAGCATGAAAACGAAAGCATCCTTGTGCCATTCCAGTACAATGATGAGTATTTTAAACCTGTTTTCTATGCTTCAATTTTTTAATTTCTACAATGGAAACAATACAATTAATCGCCTCTACCATAATCCTTTTCTCTTTATTGAAAATAAAATAAACTCCTCTGCATCCTCTTACCTTTAGAGGAGCTTAACCCCCTGTTTTCTCAGAGTTGTTTAGATATCCATTAGGCTGACGATTAAGGATTTTGAGCAGTGTCTTCTGTTTCTTTCAGTCATTTTGGATTCCTCAATTGACTGTTCTCTATTAAGTCCTGAAACCCACTTTCTAATATGGTTATTTAGAGATATTTATTGTTGGTGGTGTGTCATGTTAACAGTCCGACAGAGTTCATTAGATGAGATTCCATGATCAGGAGATTATTCAGTTATTCCATTTTTAAAATCGGTGGTCACTGTGTCCTTCAAGGGTCAGTTCTGTTGCAACCTCTCAGAAACTGATGATGCGAAACAGTACAGTTTTTTTTTTTAAATCGTGTAATCATTTGATTGTTAAAAACCTACTATTGCGTAATCAATAATCACTGTATAAGGCAGTGTCTCCCATTCTCTGGCCACTGCTTCTGGTACCGATCTCCTGATGTGTCAATTCCACAGCAGCCAAATGATGGATGACACCATCATTATTTATTCAATCAAATAAGTTAATAATTGGATAGTCCTCCATATATAACTTTCAAAAGATGGAACCAAACTCCAGTTATTGTCAAAGAAGTAGTACTTAGATAATTAAATAATGCCACGTGATTAACTCCTGTGGAGGTTTGGCCCGACTCCAGTCAAGAAGAACAACATCTTCATCGATTTTAATAATTAATATATAATGAAAAATAATTGAAAAATGACATGGTGGTGCATACTTAAATACCACATGGAGTAGTCAGACTGATCTCTCACTGGAATAATGATGTTTTTAAAAAATTAAATTGAAAATTAATTAGTGGGCCTTTCATATTAACACTGTTGAGATGGCATCAAAGTCCTAAACCTATCGCTGATATAAAGCTCTATTTACATAGCTAAATGATGAAGTAATGAGATGATATTACATCATCAACTACCAAAATCTGACTCCAAACGGGACTTCTGGTCCATAACGTTAACTGTATTTGAAATATGTAAATTAAATGATGAATTCTTACTTAATTTCCTAGTTTAAAAGTTAAAGAAGTAAGTGTAGTATCAGATGACATGATGGTCTGCTACAACGGTCTCCCCAAAATAGGCTCAAAACTCCAGTGATCACTGAATACATAATGACAGATTTTCACAATTAAATGAATAAACATTAAGCAAGTGGATGGTGCTTTATGCGTGAAGACTAAATGATTGCTCAATACTGAAGAGACATTGAGTTCTTAATCATAGATTTCAACAAAAAATGAATGAATAAAGAGATAGTTTCTCATAATTCACCCATAGAGAGATAACAAAATGATATCAACATTGATTTAAATAAAGAAAGTAGGAAAGAAAGAATGAAACAAAGAAAAAAGAAAGACAGATAGAATTCACAAGATACAATTTAACACCAACAAGGTGGATACAGACTCCACTCTACCTGGAGTAGAAAAAGACAGATTTGAATAATGAAATAATAAGATGGTTAGATGTTCTGTCACACTTGAGTCACACAAGGTGGCGCCAAAATTCAGGGATCACAGATTATATAATGAAAGAATTCAACAATTACATCTTTAAATATGTAAGCCGTCGACATTTTTTGTATCATCAATTTCTGGGCTTACTTGCCAGGTATGAAACTGTATGCTGTCATCACGCATTTTTAACATGCCATCGGTTAATCATCAGATAATCATAATGTCTTGTCTGACGAATTCTGTAGGCCTGACATCATCACAAGCGCCTGAATGTCTGTTGTGCTGCGGCAGGACGTGAGATAGTGGGCCCAATCCTGGCGTAGCAGTAGTAGCCACAATGTTGATAACAGCAGACAAGATGGCTGCAGCAGGGGCATCAATAGCATAGCTGAGAGAGAGATGTTCTTCTGTGTTCTGAATCGTCATCCTTTTGCCAGGTCTCGGTGATGGTGCCGACCTCCTAGTGCCACTCCTTCTTCTCATGGTAGATCACAACTGATGTGAAGATATGGAGGAAGAACAGGTAGTCAACAGCCAGACCACCGTGCCAGCCTTGGTGAAGTCTTTGTACTTCTCAGAGGGCACGGTGCAACCTTCAGGACTCAATCACCCAGCATCTCTCCTACTCTGGAAGATGCATAGATCATTCAGAAAATGCTCTGCCCGTGTCTACAACTTTCCTATCCTTGTCGCTGACAGATTTTTGCACCCTAACCATAATCGGTGATGGCAATGTCTTTCGTTTACCTAATTTAAAGAATTAAATAAGTCACTAATAGCTAACTGTCACAATAAATAGGGGATGTAGCATTCTATTGGCAGGGAAACATGCCTAGACTCCAGTCATGAAGGATGTCATCATCATCAATTGAGTCAATGAATCATACAATGTGAAAATATTGCACATTATCTCCACAAGAGGGAGCTTTACAGGGAGGTCTCTTAATGGAATGGAGGATTGTTGTTTACATAACTATACAAATATTTACATTATCTTGGGTATTCACACAGATTGTCAATTTAAATTCATTAATTATGTAATTAGATGATCTGTGGCACCAGATTCCAGGTGTCATGGACAATATAATCATTGTTTCATATAATTCAATAATCAAATAATGAGTTCATATAACATCATCCACTTCCCTAAGATGGATCCCAACCAGACTCATGAACGATGCTGTCGTGATAAATTGATGTATTTTAACTACATAAATGATATTAAGATGGTCTATAATAATAGCCTCCCACATCGCGTCACCACAATCCACTGATCACGGATTCTGTAAAGTCCTATTTTAATAATCAAATAACAACATAATCAGAGGATGAAATGGTCTGCCATACTCAACACAATTGACTCTCTGTTGTCTCCCACATGAATGTGGGAAACTCCCAGGTTCATCAGTTATTTAATCGCAGAGCAGAGTAGAAACATGTTTAAATGCTAAACTGTCATTGTGTATGCAGCGTTTTTAGAAGAAATCACATATTTAATGTTGGGTGGCTCCCTCAAAAGAGATGGACTGAAATCCAATAATCATAAAGTCTACTCTAACAAATGGATTATCACCTTCCTGAAGGAAGTCATCAATGGCAAACTCACCTTTTGATGAATAATTGTTGGTCTTATTTGTCTTTTGTTCCTTAGTGTGACTTCTTAGGAGAGAGAGTATTCATAAACAGAAGACTTTGAACTGTTTCTCCACAGACTACGTTCTCTGATGATTAGGTAATCTTGAATTTGGTAACCAGTAAAAGCTGTCGGCACACCTCCAGAGGTGTGACTATGACTTGTTTAGGGGAATCAAATATTGTCATTAAAAGTTTTAGGAGATAGTTACCTTGGGAGACTGTTATGTCCCATGATAACACTTTCTCGAAGCTTCTCTCTGGTCCTTGGCCCATGATACCAGGATAAAGAATGCTCAGGGTTGCCAGGCAACATTTATGAACCAACATCATGTCACATTCTAGTGCCCCCCCACATGCTTAAAGGAGTATACCCACCGAAGAGCTAACCTTATAGCCTCACTGAGTTTTTCAAAAAAACAAAGCAGGGCTCTTTCTTTTGAGTTCTACATATTTACCAGTCTCTCAAGCTACAACTTGCCTATAGAGACATAAGCATGAAAACGAAAGCATCATTGTGCCATTCAAGTACAATGATGAGTATTTTAAACCTGTTTCCTATGCTTCAATTTTCTAATTTCTACAATGGAAACAATACAATTAATCGCCTCTACCATAATCCTTTTCTCTTTATTGAAAATAAAATAAACTCCTCTGCATCCTCTTACTTTTAGAGGAGCTTGATCCCCTGTTTTCTCAGAGTTGTTTAGATATCCATTAGGCTGATGATTAAGGATTTTGAGCAGTGTCTTCTGTTTCTTTCATTCATTTTGGATTCCTCAATTGATTGTTCTATATTAAGTCCTGAACCCCGCTTTCTAATATGGTTATTTAGAGATATTTATTGTTGGTGGTGTGTCATGTTAACAGCCCGACAGAGTTCATTAGATGAGATTCCATGATCAGGAGATTATTCAGTTATTCCATTTTTAAAATCGGTGGTCACTGTGTCCTTCATGGGTCAGTTCTGTTGCAACCTCTCAGAAACTGATGATGCGAAACAGTATAGTTTTTTTTTTAAATCGTGTAATCATTCGATTGTTAAAAACCTACTAATGCGTAATCAATAATCACTGTATAAGGCAGTGTCTCCCATTCTCTGGCCACTGCTTCTGGTACCGATCTCCTGATGTGTCAATTCCACAGCAGCCAAATGACAGATGACACCGTCATTACTTACGAAATCAAATCAGTTAATAATTGGATAGTCCTCCATATATAACTTTCAAAAGATGGTACCAAACTCCCGTGATTGTCAAGGAAGTAGTACTTAGATAATTAAATAATGCCACGTGATTAACTCCCGTGGAGGTTTGGCCCGACTCCAGTCAAGAAGAACAACATCTTCATTGATTTTAATAATTAATGTATAATGAAAAATGATTGAAAAATGACATGGTGGTGCATACTTAAATTCCACATGGAGTAGTCAGACTGATCTCTCACTGGAATAATGTTGTTTTTAAAAAATTAAATTGAAAATTAATTAGTGGGCCTTTCATATTAACACTGTTGAGATGGCACCAAAGTCCTAAACCTATCGCTGATGTAAAGCTCTATTTACATAGCTAAATGATGAAGTAATGAGATGATATTACGTCATCAACTCCCAAAATCTGACTCCAAATGGGACTTATGGTCCATAATGTTACCTGTATTTGAAATACGTAAATTAAATGATGAATTATTACTTAATTTCCTAGTTCAACAGTTAAAGAAGTAAGTGTAGTATCAGATGACGTGATGGTCTGCTACAACGGTCTCCCCAAAAGAGGCTCAAAACTCCAGTGATCACTGAATACATAATGACAGATTTTCACCATTAAATAAATAAACATTAAGCAAGTGGATGGTGTTTTATGCGTGAAGACTAAATGATTGCTCAATACTGAAGAGACATTGAGGTCTTAATCATAGATTTGAACAAAAAATGAATGAATAAAGATATAGTTTCTCATAATTCACCCCTAGAGAGATAACAAAATGATATCAACATCGATTTAAATAAAGAAAGGAAGGAAGAAAGAAAGAAAGAAAGAATTCACAAGATACAATTTAACACCAACAAGGTGGATCCCAGTCTCCACTCGCCCTGGAGTAGAAATAGACAGATTTGAATAATGAAATAATCAGATAGTTAGATGTTCTGTCACACTTGAGTCACACAAGGTGGCGCCAAACTTCAGGGATCACAGATTATATAATGAAAGAATATAATAATTACATCTTTAAATAAGTAAGCCATTGACATTTTTTTTTATCATGAATTCCTGGGCAGACTTCTCTATTAAGTCTTAAACCCCGCTTTCTATTATGGTTATTTAGAGATATTTATTGTTGGTGGTGTGTCATGTTAACAGCCCGACAGAGTTCATTAGATGAGATTCCATGTACAGGAGATTATTCAGTTATTCCATTTTTAATATCGGTGGTCACTGTGTCCTTCATGGGTCAGTTCTGTTGCAACCTCTCAGAAACTGATGATGAGAAAAAGTACAGTTTTTTAAAATCGTGTAATCATTCGATTGTCAAAAATATACTACTACGTAATCAGGAATCACTATATGAGGCAGTGTCCCCCATTCTCTGGGCACTGCTTCTGGTACCGATCTCCTGCTCTGTCAATCCCACATGACCATCATTACTTACGCAATCATGTAAGTTAATAATGGGATAGTCCTCCATACTTAAATTTCATAAGATGGAACCAAACCCCAGTGATTGTCAAAGAAGGAGTACTTGGATGATTAAATACTGCCACGTGATTAACTCCCATGGAGGAATGGCCCTACTCCAGTCAAGAAGAACAACATCTTCATCGATTCAAATAATTAATATGTAATGAAAAATAATTGAATAATGTCATGGTGGTGCATACTTAAATCCCACATGGAGTAGTCAGACAGACCTCTTCCTGGAATAATGATTTATTTATAAAATTAAATTGATAATTAATTACCTGGCGTTTTATATTAACACTGACGAGATGGCACCAAAGTCCTAAAACTATCGCTGATGTAATGACCTACTTACAGAGCTAAATGATGAAGTAATGAGATGATGTTACATCGTCTACTCACAAAATCTGACTCCAAAAGGGACTTAGGGTCCATAATATTACCTGTATTTCAAATACGTTAATTAAATGATGAATTATTATTTAATTTCCTAGTTTAACAGGTAAATAAGTAAGTGTACTATTAGATGATGCTATGTTCTGGCACGATGGACTCCCCTAAGGAGGCTAAAATCTTCACTGGTCACTGAATAGGTAATGACAGATTTTCATAATTCAATGAATAAACATTAAACTAGTGGATGGTATTTTATGTGCAAAACCTAAAGATTGATCAATCCTGAAGAGTCATTGAGTTCTTAATCATACATTAGAACAATAAAATGAATGAATGAAAAGATATTTTCTCATAATTCACCCCTAGAGAGATAACAAAATGATATCAACATTGATTTAAATAAATAAATAATGAAACCACAAGAGACGTTTCAAGACCAACAAGGGGGCTCCAGACTCCACTCTTCCTGGAGTAGAAAAAGACAGATTTAAATAATGAATGCATCAGATTGTTAGATCGTCTGTCACACTTGAGTCACACAAGGTGGCACCACACTTCAGGGTACACAGATTATATAATGAATAAATTTAATGATTAAATGTTTACATATCTACGTCGATGAACTTTTTCGTATCATCAATACCTGGGCAGACTTGCCAGATATGAAAGCAGATGCTGTCATCACGGATTTTTAATATTCCATCAGTTATTCGTCAGACAATCATACTTTCTTGCCTGGTGAATTCTGTTGGCCTGACATCCTCACCGGTGCCTGAATCTCTGTTGTGTTGCGGCAGGACCTGAGGTAATTGGCCCATTCCTGGCATACCAGTAGTAGCCAAAATGTGGATATCAGCTGAAAAGTTGGCTGTTGCAGGGGCATCAACAGCATAGCTGAGAGAGAGATGTTCTTCCGTGTTCTGAATCGTCATCCTTTTGCCAGGTCTCGGTGATGGTGCCGACCCCCAAGTGCCACTACATCTTATAGACGTAGACCACAACCGACGTGAAGATGTGGAGGAAGAGCAAGTAGTCAACACCCAGACCACCATGCAGACCTTGGTAAAGTACTTTTACTTCTCGGAGGGCACCATGCAATCTTCTGGACTCTATTCTCCAGCATTCCTTGTGGTCTGCAAGACGCATAGACATTCATAACATGCTCTGCCCATGTCTACAAGTTTCCTAATTTGTCGCTGAAAGATATTTGCAACCTAAAAATAATCGGTGATGGCATTGTCTGTCGTTTAAGTAATTTAAAGAACTAAATAAGTCAGTGATAGCTAACTGTCCCAATAAAGACGTGATGTAGCATTTAACTTGCAGGGAGGTATGTCCAGACTCCAGTATGAAGAATGTCATCATCATCCTTTGAAACCATGAATCATAAACTGTGATGATATTGCACATTAACGCCACAAGAGGGAGGGTTACGGGTCTCATCATGGAATGGACAATTTTTGGTTTACATAATTACACTCATATTTACATTATCTTGGGGATTAACACAGATTGTCAATTTAAATACATCAATTATGTAATTAGGTGATCTGTGGCACCAGATTCCAAGTGTCATGGACGATATAATCATTGTTTTATATAACTAAATAATCAAATAATGAGTTCATGTAACATCATCCACTTCCCTAAGGTGGCTCCAAGCCAGGCTCATGAACGATGCTGTAGTGATTAATTTAAATATTTTAACTACATAATTGATATTAAGATGGTCTATAATAATTGCCTCCCACATCGCGTCACCACAATCCACTGATCATGGATTATCTAATGTCCTATTTTAATAATCAAATAACAATTTAATCAGAGGATGAAATGGTCTGACATGCTCCACACAATTGAGTCTCAGTTGACTCCCACATGATTGTGGGAAACTCCCAGGTTCATCCATTATTTAATCGCAGAGCAGAGTAGTACCATGTTTAAATGCTGAACTCTCATTGTGTATGCAGGGTTTTTAGAAGATATCACATATTTAATGTTGGATGGCTGCCTCAAAAGAGATGGACTGAAATCTAATAATCGCTAAGTCTATTCTAACAAACGGATTATCACCTTCCTGAAGGAAGTCAACAATGTCAAACTCACATTTTTGATGAATAATCGTAGTCTTATTATCTTTTGCTCCATAGTTTTACTTCTGAGGAGTGAGAGTATTCATAAACAGAAGACTCTGAACTATTTCTCTAACAGACTATGTTCTCTGATGATTAGGTAATCTTGAATTTGGTAACCAGGAAAAGCTGTAGGCACACTTCCAGAGGTGTGGCTCTGACTTGGTTAGGCGAATCAAATGCTGTCATGAAAAGGTTTAGGAGATAGTTATCTTGGCAGACTGTAATGTCCCATGAGAACACTTTCTCAAATCTGCTCTCTCGTACTTGGCCCATGATACCAGGATACAGATTGCAAGGAGGGTTGCCAGGCAACATTTATGAACCAACATTCTGTCACATTCTAGTGCCCCTCCCACATGCTAAAAGGAGTATACCCACCGGTGAACTAACCCTACAGCCTCACTGAGTTTCTCACAAAAACAAAGCGGGGCTCTGTCTTTTGAGTTCTACATATTTACCCGTCTCTCAAGGTACAACATGCCTATAGTGACATAAGCATGAAAACAAAAGCATCATTGTGCCATTCAAGTACAATGATGAGTATTTTACTCTTGTTTTCAATTGTTCAATTTGCTAATTTCTAGAATGGAAACAATACAGTTAATCGTCTCTACCATAATCCTTTTCTCTTTATTGAAAATAAAATAAACTCCTCTTCATCCTCTTACCATTAGAGGAGCTTGATCCCATGGTTTCTCAGAGTTGTTTAGATTTGCATTAGGCTGATGATTAAGGATTTTGAGCAGTGCCTTATGTTCCTTTCATTCATTTTGGATTCCTCAATTGACTGTTCTCTATTAAGTCCTGTACCCCGCTTTCTAAGATGGTTATTTAGAGTTATTTATTGTTGGTGGTGTGTCATGTTATCAGTCCGACAGAGTTCATGAGATGAGATTCCCTGATCAGGAGATTATACAGTTATTCCGTTTTTAAATTCGGTGGTCACTGTGTCCTTCATGGGTCAGTTATGTTGCAACCTCGCAGAAACTGATGATGCGAAATAGTACAGTTTTTTAAAATCGTGTAATCATCCGATTGTTAAAAACGTACTACTACGTAATCAGTAATCACTGTATGAGGCAGTGTCTCCCATTCTCTGGGCACTGCTTCTGGTACCGATCTGCTGCTGTGTCAATCCCACAGCAGCCACATGACAGATGACACCATCATTACTTACGCAATCAAGTAAGTTAATAATGGGATAGTCCTCCATACTTAACTTTCATAAGATGGAACCAAACTCCAGTGATTGTCAAGGAAGGAGTACTTCGATGATTAAATACTGCCACGTTATTAACTCCCATGGAGTAATGGCCCTACTCCATTCAAGAAGAACAACATCTTCATCGATTCAAATAAGGAATATATAATGAAATATGATTGAGTAATGTCATGGTGGTGCATACTTAAATCCCACATGGAGTAGTCAGACTGGTCTCTTCCTGGAATAATGATTTTTTTATAAAATTAAATTGATAATTAATTAGCTGGCGTTTTATACTAACACTGACGAGATGGCACCAAAGTCCTAAAACTATCGCTGATGTAATGACCTATTTACAGAGCTAAATGATGAAGTAATGAGATGATATTACTTCGTCTACTCACAAAATCTGACACCAAAAGGGACTTAGGGTCCATAATATTACCTGTATTTCAAATATGTTAATTAAGTGATGAATTATTATTTAATTTCCTAGTTTAACCGGTAAATAAGTAAGTATACTATTAGATGATGCGATGTTCTTGCACGATGAACTCCCCTAAGGAGGCTAAAATCTTTAGTGGTCACTGAATACATAATGACAGATTTTCATAATTCAATGAATAAATTTTAATCTAGTGGATGGTGTTATATGCACGAAATCTAAAGATTGATCAATACTGAAGAGTCATTGAGTTCTTAATCATAGATTTGAACAATAAAATGAATGAATGAAGAGATAATTTCTCATAATTCACCCGTAGACAGATAACAAAATGATATCAACGTTGATTTAAATAAATAAATAATGAAATCACAAGAGACATTTTAACACCAACAAGGGGGCTCCAGACTCCACTCTTCCTGGAGTAGAAAAAGACAGATTTAAATAATGAAATCATCAGATTGTTAGATCGTCTGTCACAGTTGAGTCACACAAGGTGGCACCACACTTCAGGGTTCACAGATTATATAATGAAACAATTTAATAATTACATCTTTACATATTTAAGTCGTTGAACTTTTTTGTATCATCAATACCTGGGCAGACTTGCCAGATATGAAAGTGGATGCTGTCATCACGGATTTATAATATTCCATCAGTTATTCGTCAGACAATCATACTTTCTTGCCTGGTGAATTCTGTTGCCTGACAACCTCACCGGTGCCTGAATCTCTGTTGTGTTGTGGCAGGACCTGAGGTAATTGGCCCATTCCTGGCATACCAGTAGTAGCCAAAATGTTGATATCAGCTGAAAAGTTGGCTGCAGCAGGGGCATCAACAGCATAGCTGAGGGAGAGATGTTCTTCCGTGTTCTGAGTCGTCATCCTTTTGCCAGGTCTCGGTGATGGTGTCGACCTCCTAGTGCCACTACATCTTCTAGACATAGACCAAAACCGATGTGAAGATGTGGAGGAAGACTAAGTAGTCAACACCGAGACCACCATGCAGACCTTGGTAAAGTACTTTTACTTCTCGGAGGGCACCATGCAATCTTCTGGACTCTATTCTCCAGCATTCCTAGTGGTCTTGAAGACGCATAGACATTCATAACATGCTCTGCCCATGTCTACAAGTTTCCTAATTTGTCGCTGACAGATATTTGCAACCTAAAAATAATCGGTGTTGGCATTGTCTGCCATTTAAGTATTTTAAAGAACTAAATAAGTCAATGATAGCTAACTGTCCCAATAAAGAGGTGATGTAGCATTTAACTGTCAGGGAAGTATGGCCAGACTCCAGTCATGAAGAATGTCATCATCATCCATTGAAACCATGAATCATCAACTGTGATGATATTGCACATCAATGGCACAAGAGGGAGCTTTACGGGTCGCTTCATGGAATGGACAATTTTTGGTTTTCATAATTACACACATATTTACATTATCTTGGGGAGTAACACAGGTTGTCAATTTAAATACATTAATTATGTATTTAGATGATCTATGGCACCAGATTCCAGGTGTCATGGACGATATAATCATTGTTTTATATAATTAAATAATCAAATAATTAGTTCATGTAACATCATCTACTTCCCTAAAGTGGCTCCAAACCAGGCTCATGAACGATGCTGTCGTGATTAATTTAAATATTTTAACTACATAATTGACATTAAGATGTTCTATAATAATTGCCTCCCACATCATATCACCACAATCCACTGATCATAGATTATCTAATGTCCTATTTTAATAATCAAATAACAATTTAATCAGAGGATGAAATGGTCTGCTATGCTCCACACAATTGCCTCTCAGTTGACTCCCACATGATTGTGGGAAACTCCCAGGTTCATCCCTTATTTAATCACAGAGTTGGGTAATAACATGTTTAAATGCTGAACTCTCATTGTGTATGCAGGGTTTTTAGAAGATATCACATATTTAATGTTGGACGGCTGCCTCAAAAGAGATGGACTTAAATAAAACAATCCCTAAGTCTACTCTAACAAATGGATTATCACCTTCCTGAAGGAAGTCATCAATAGCAAACTCACCATTTGATGAATAATTGTGAGTCTTATTTGTCTTTTGTTCCATAGTGTGACTTCTTAGGAGAGAGAGTACTCATAAAGGGAAGACGTTGAACTGTTTCTCCACAGACGACGTTCTCTGATGATTAGGTAATCTTGAATTTGGTAACCAGTAGAAGCTGTAGGCACACCTCCAGAGGTGTGGCAATGACTTGTTTAGGCAAATCAAATGTTGTCATTAAAAGTTTTAGGATATAGTTTCCTTGGGAGACTGTAATGTCCCATGATAACACTTTCTCGAAGCTGCTCTCTGGTCCTTGGCCCATGATACCAGGATACAGAATGCAACAGGGTTGCCAGGCAACATTTATGAACCAACATTCTGTCACATTCTAGTGCCCCCCACATGCTTAAAGGAGTATACCCACCGATGAGCTAACCTACAACCTCTCTGAGTTTCTCACAAAAACAAAGCAGGGTTCTTTCTTTTGAGTTCTACATATTTACCAGTCTCTCAATCTACAACTTGCCTATAGTGACATAAGCATGAAAACGAAAGCATCATTGTGTCATTCAAGTACAATGATGAGTATTTTAAACCTGTTTTCTATGCTAAAGTTTTCTAATTTCTAGAATGGAAACAATACAATTAATCGCCTGTACAATAATCCCTTTCCCTTCATTGAAAATAAAATTAACTCCTCTCATCCTCTTTCCTTTAGAGGAGCTTGATCCCATGGTTTCCCAGAGTTGTTTAGATTTGCATTAGGCTGATGATTAAGGATTTTGAGCAGTGTCTTCTGTTTCTATCAGTCATTTTGGATTCCTCAATTGACTGTTCTCTATTAAGTCCTGTTCCCTGCTATCTAATATGGTTATTTAGAGTGATTTATTTTTGGTGGTGTGTCATGTTAACAGCCAGACAGAGTTCATTAGATGAGATTTCCTGATCAGGACATTATTCAGTTATTCCATTTTTAAAATCGCTGTCCACTGTGTTCTTCATGGGTCAGGTCTTTTGCAACCTCACAGAAACCAATGATGCGAAACACTACATTTTTTTAAAAATCGTGTAATCATTTGATTGTTATAAATCTACTATTACATAATCAGTAATCACTGTATAAGGCAGTGTCCCCCATCCCCTGGCAACTGCTTCTGGTACAGATCTCCTGCCAAATGACCGATGACAGCATCATTACTTATGCAATCAAATGAGTTAATAATTGGATAGTCCTCAATAATTAACTTTCATAAGATGGAACCCAACTCCCGTGATTGTCAAGGAAGTAGTACTTAGATAATTAAGTAATGCCACGTGATTAACTCCCATGGAGGAATGGCTTGACTCTAGTCAAGAAGAACAACATTTTCATCGATTTAAATAATGAATATATAATGAAAAATGATTGAATGATGGCATGGTGGTGCATACTTAAATCTCACATGAAGTTGTCAGACTGATCTCTTCCTGGAATAATGAGGAATTTAAAAATTTAAATTGATACTTAATTAGTGGTCCTTTTATATTAACACTGATGAGATGGCACCAAAGTACTAAACCTATCGCTGATGTAAAGTTCTATTTACATAGATAAATGTTGAAGTAATGAGATGATATTACAGCATCTACTACCAAAATCTGATTCCAAAAGGGACTTATGGTGCATAACATTACCTCTATTTTAAATACATAATTTAAATGATGAATTATTAATTAATTTCCTAGTTTAACAGTTAAAGAACTAAGTGTAGAATTAGATGACATGACTGGCACAACAGTCTCCCCTATGGAGGCACAAAACTCCAGTGATCACTGAATACATAATGACAGATTTTCATAATTAAATGAATGAACATTAAACAAGTAGATGGTGTTTTATACGTGAAGCCTAAATGACTGCTCAATACTGAGGAGACATTAAGTTCTTATTCATAGATTTGAACATAAAAACTGAATGAATAAAGAGATAGTTTCTCATAATTCACCCCTAGAGAGATAAAAAAATGATATAAACATAGATTTATATAAAGGAAGTTAGTAAGAAAGAAAGAAAGAAAGGAAGGAAGGAAGAAAGAAAAAGAATTCACAAGATACAATTTAACACAAACAAGGTGCTTCCAGACTCCACTCTTCCTGAAGTAGAAAAAGTCAGATTTGAATAATGAAATAATCAGATAGTTAGATCATCTGTCACACTTGAGTGTGACACAAGGTGGTGCCAAACTTCAGGGATCACAGATAATATAATGAAAGAATTTAACAATTACATCTTTAAATAAGTAAGCCGTTGACCTTTTTTTGTATCATCAGTTCGTCGGCAGACTTACCAGGTATGAAACTGTATGCTGTCATCACGAATTTTTAAAATGCCATCAGTTAATCATCAGATAATCACACTGTCTTGCCTGATGAATTCTGTTGGCCTGACATCATGACAAACGCCTGAATCTCTGTTGCCGTGCAGCAGGACGTGAGACAATGGGCCCAATCCTGCCGTATCAGTAGTAGTAACCCCAATGTTGGTAACAGCTGAAAAGATGGCTGCAGCAGGGGCATCACCAGCATAGCTGAGAGAGAGAGAAGTTCTTCTGTGTTCTGAGTCGTCATCATTTTGCCAGGTCTCGGTGATGGTGCCGACCCGCTAGTGCCACTCCTTCTTCTCATGGTATATCACAACCGATGTGAAGATGTGGAGGAAGAACAGGTAGTCAATACCCAGACCACCGTACCAGCCTTGGTGAAGTCATTGTACTTCTCGGTTGGCACCCTGCAACCTTCTGGACTCAATCACCCAGCATCCCTTGTACACTGGGAGATGCATAGATCATTCAGAAAATGCTCTGCCCATGTCTACATCTTTCCTAACCTTGTCGCTGACAGATATTTGCTCCCTAACCGTAAACGGTGATATAATTGTCGGTGGTTTACATAATTTAAAAAATTTAATCATTCAGTAATACCTAACTGTCACAATAAATAGGTGATGTAGCATTTTACTGGCAGGGAAGCATGGTCAGAATACAGGCATGAAGGATGTCATCATCATCAATTGAAAAAATGAATCGTAAAATGTGATGATATTGCCCATTAACTCCACAAGAGGGAGCTTTACAGGTCTCTTCTTGGAATGGTGGATTGTTGTTTACATAACTATAAAATATTTACATTATCTTGGGGATTAACACAGATTGTCAATTTAAATTCATTAATTATGTAATTAGATGATCTGTGGCACCAGATTCCAGGTGTCATGGACTATATAATCATTGTTTTATATAATTATATAATCAAATAATGAGTTCATGTAACATCATCCACTTCCCTAAGGTGGCTCCAAACCAGGCTCATGAATGATGCTGTCGTGATAAATTTAAATATTTTAACTACATATTTGATATTAAGATGGTCTATAATAATCACCTCGTATATCGTGTCACCACAATCCACTGATCATGGATTATCTAATGTCCTATTTTAATAATCAAATAACAACATAATCAGAGGATGAAATGGTCTGCCATACTCCACACAATTGCCTCTCAGTTGACTCCCACATGTTTGTGGGAAACTCCCAGGTTCATCCCTTATTTAATCGCAGAGCAGAGTAGTAACATGTTTAAATGCTCAACTGTCATTGTAGATGCAGCGTTTTTAGAAGATATCACATATTTAATGTTGGTCGGCTGCCTCAAAAGAGATGGACTTAAATCCAATGATCACAAAGTCTACTCTAACAAATGGATTAACACCTTCCTGAAGGAAGTCATCAATGGGAAACTCACCTTTTGATGAGTAATTGTGAGTCTTATTTGTCTTTTGTTCCATAATGTGACTTCTTAGGAGAGAGAGTATTCATAAACAGAAGTATTTGAACTGTTTCTCCACAGACTACATTCTCTGATGACTGGGTAATCTTGAATTTGGTAACCAGTAAAAGCTGTAGGCACACCTCCACAGGTGTGGCTATGACTTGTTTAGGCAAATCAAATGTTGTCATTAAAAGTTTTAGGAGATAGTTACCTTGGGAAACTGTAATGTCCCATGATAACACTTTCTCGAAGCTGCTCTCTGGTCCTTGGCCCATGATACCAGGATACAGAATGCAACAGGGTTGCCAGGCAACATTTATGAACCAACATTCTGTCACATTCTAGTGCCCCTCCCACATGCTTAAAGTAGTATACCCACCTATGAGCTAAACTTACAGCCTTACTGAGTTTCTCACAAAAACAAAGCAAGGCTCTTTCATTTGAGATCTACATATTTACCAGTCTCTCAAGCTACAACTTGCCTATAGTGACATAAGCATGAAAACGAAAGCATCATTGTGCCATTCAAGTACAATGATGAGTATTTTAAACCTGTTTTCTATGCTTCAGTTTTCTAATTTCTAGAACGGAAACAATACAATTAATCGCCTCTACCATAATCCTTTTCCCCTTATTGAAAATAAAATTAACTCCTCTGCATCCTCTTACCTTTAGAGGAGCTTGATCCCATGGTTTCTCAGAGTTGTTTAGATTTGCATTAGGATGATGATTAAGGATTTTGAGCAGTGTCTTATGTTTCTTTCAGTCATTTTGGATTCCTCAATTGACTGTTCTCTATTAAGTCCCGTACCCTGCTTTCTAATATGGTTATTTAGAGTTGTTAATTGTTGTTGGTGTGTCATGTTAACAGCCCGACAGAGTTCATTATTTGAGATTCCCTGATCAGGAGATTATTCAGTTATTCCATTTTTAAAATTGGTGGTCACTGTGTCCTTCATGTGTCAGTTCTGTTTTAACCTCTCAGAAACTGACGATGTGCAACAGTACATTCTTTTTTTTAAATCGTGTAATCATTCGATTGTTAAAAATCTACTATTGCATAATCAGTAATCACTGTATAAGGCAGTGTTTCCCATTCTCTGGCCACTGCTTCTGGTACCGGTCTCCTGCTGTGTCAGTGCCACAGCAGCCAAATGACGGATGGCACCATCATTACTTACCCAATCAAATAAGTTAATAATTGGATAGTCCTCCATATTTAACTTTCAAAAGATGGAACCAAACTCCAGTGATTGTCAAGGAAGTAGTACTTAGATAATTCAATAATGCCATGTATTAACTCCCATGGAGGTTTGGCCCGACTCCAGTCAAGAAGAACAACATCTTCATCGATTTTAATAATTAATATATAATGAAAAATGACTGAAAAATTACATGGTGGTGCATAATTAAATCCCACATGGCGTAGTCAGACTTATTTCGTACTGGAATCATGATGTTTTTCAAATATTAAATTGAAAATTAATTAGTGGGCCTTTTATATTAACACTGATGAGATGGCACCAAAGTCCTAAACCTATCGCTGATGTAAAGATCTATTTACATAGCTAAATGATGAAGTAATGAGATGATATTACGTTATCAACTCCCAAAATTTGACTCCAAACGGGACTTATGTTCCATAACGTTACCTGTATTTGAAATACGTAAATTAAATGATGAATTATTACTTAATTTCCTAGTTTAACAGTTAAAGAAGTAAGTGTAGTATTAGATGACGTGATGGTCTGGTACAACGTTCTCTCCAAAGGAGGCTCAAAACCCCAGTGATCACTGAATACGTAATGACAGATTTTCATAATTATATGAACACAAATTAAACAAGTGGATGGTGTTTTATGCGTGAAGCCTAAATGATTGCTCAATACTGAAGAGACATTGAGTTCTTAATCAGAGATTTGAACAAAAAATGAATGAATAAAGAGATAGTTTCTTAAGTTCCATAACGTTACCTGTATTTGAACAGTTAAAGAAGTAAGTGTAGTATTAGATGATGTGATGGTCTGGTACAACGGTCTCCCCAAAGGAGGCTCAAAACTCCAGTGATCACTGAATATGTAATGCCAGATTTTCATAATTAAATGAGTAATCATTAAACAAGTGGATGGTGTTTCATGTGTGAAGCCTAAATGATTGCTTAATACTGAAGGGTCATTGAGTTCTTAATCAGATATTTGAACAAAAAATGAATGAATAAAGAGATAGTTTCTCATAATTCACCCCTAGAGAGATAACAAAATGATATCAACATTGATTTAAAGAAAGAAAGAAAGAAAGAAGGAGAGAGAGAGAGAGAGACAAAGAAAGAAAGAAAGAATTCACAAGATACAATTTAACACCAACTAGGTGGATCCAGACTCCACTCTTCCTGGAGTAGAAAAAGAGAAATTTGAATAATAAAATAGTCAGATAATTAGATAGTCTGTTATACTTGAGTCACACAACTGAGCCTGGTTGATAATGTAGGCAGACAACAGTCTCTGGTCTTAACTTCGGTAACAGTACATGGTACCCATCAAGTGCAGGTTTTCTTCCTCAACGTCCATTGTCTCCAAATATGGGAAATATTAATTTTCTTTATTGTTTAGTCTGTTAGAACTCACCAAATGCCTTTGAAGGGTTCTGTCTATTACTGCTAATGGTGACAGCCAGGTTCACTGTGATAAGAGGTTTTTTATACAGTTAAGTGTAATTCTTCATGTTATTTATCACATCATTCTAATGTCTCACTAAGTGAACTTGAAGCCATGAAGCCAGTCATGTTGGCAGATGCCTTTAGTAATTCTTCTTAGAGATTGGAGGTAGGAATTTCAGGATTTCATAGTCACCCAAGATGAAAGTGGTCCCTGGGGTAAGGTGTTCGTAACACATTCAAAGTTAGTCTGCAACTGCTTCAGGACATTGTCCATAAATTTGCCCAAAGCTCTGAGTCTTCAGGGACATGACACCAGCAAATGTTAGCTAATGTATTGATACTACCTTATTTCCTTTTCTTACTTTTAAGGAATTCTGTTAAAATTGAATCAAAATTATTTTACATATCCATCTCGATTCCATCTCCCTCTCATGTCTGGGCCAACTCCAAAGTCATTTGCAGCAGGGACAAGGCCCAACTCCATGTCTCTAGGCTGAGTGAGTATATGTCCACGGGGAATGGGCTCCTGGAGACTTTCATACATAAGGGATACATCCTGATTCCACTGACAGAGGTCCCTTAGACTTACTAGGCCTTCTAAATTAGATGCACTTCTAGGGGTTTTAATTTATCTCCAACCTGGTCTTTACCCTTGTAGTTATCACTCTTCTCTCTCTGAAACTGGATTCCAGGAGTTCCACTTAGTGATTAGCTGTGGGTGTCTGCTTCTGTTTCTGTCAACTACTGGATGCAGGCTCTAGACTATCCTATAAGGTAGATATCGATCTCATTAAATGGAACTGTTTTAAAGGTAGCCTCTCCACTATTGCTTATATTCTTATTTGGGGTCATCCTTGTAGATCTTTGGACATTTTCCTAGTGCCAGATTTCTCTTACCACCTATTATATCTCCATCTAATATGGTATCTCCTTTGTTGCTCTCCTCTATTCTTTCCAAAACTCAGTCTTCTTGATGCCTCTTTTTCTCCTCTTTCATTCTCTTCTCATATTATCTTTCTCCTAACTCTCCCTCCCCTCACCCAATGCTCCCAATTATCTCAGGAAACCTTGTATCTTTCAACTACTCTGGGGACACAAAGGCAGGCCTTTCAAGTGTGAATTCTGAAGTGAGATGAATCCAGGGAAGGGCCCCCCCCCTTGACACCCTGAGGGCAGGGCTTGGAACAGTGCTACCAAACACTGCCAGGACTTAAACCATCCTCTCTCAAATGCAGCTCAATGTTACGTCTGAAGCTTTACACAACTTGCTTTGTCCATCTCTCAAGAAATGGGTGCCGATGATCTACAGGATGGCAGCTAATGGAAACCGTGTAAACCACACCTCCTGCTAAAAGCAATCCCACCATATCCTGAACCCATCCTCTCCATATCATCCCTGGGAAGAAGTAAGAAGCCATACTTAAACCAATATCTGCATACCCAGTCAGGCTGGGTTGTTGTGTGGGAACCAAGGCTTTTGTATCTATACAAAGAGTTTAGAATGTTTTGTAGTCCTGATCCAAACCTGTCCTCAAGTTCTGTGTCTTTTCTGTTCATTTAGTCCTCATTTAGTAACTCAGGCTTTGGTAGCCAATCAGAGCTTCAAGCATAGACACCAGTAATAGGGTTGGTTTCTTCCCCAGTCTTATATGCTGTATACTTTGGTACAGAGTTTGAAACCAGAAGGTGGAGAACCTTGGGTTGACATCTCTCTTGCTCCCATTATCTCTCTTTCCTCTCCCTCTCTCTCCTCATGCTGTCTTTCTTTCTCTCTCTGTCTCTCTCTGTCTGTCTCTCTGTTGGGTTGAAGCTTACATCAGAAGGGCTGACCAGTTTGTAATTTATCTTGGGTGTAGTGAACTTAATAAGAACCATGCTCCACAAAAAAAAAAAAAAAAAAAAAAAAAACATTTTGATTATTGAAATTAAAGAAAAGTATGATGGCTAAAATCTTCACCAAATTGTTTGCATGATTTTGCTTTCCTCTTTCATGAGCTCTTCCCTATCACTTCATATCAAGATGATAGAGGAAGGATAGAGACAGGGTTAGAGATATGGATGTGAAATATTATGGAACGTTCATAGCCAGGGCCTATGTCAGGATTATAACAAAATTCTGTAGTTCCTGCTACAAGAATAACTCAAGAGGCTGATATTGTTGGGAACAAGTGTGAGCAAATACAAATCCATGCACTGGCATTACATAATTAAAATTAAATCAAATCTTAAACCAAACATATTTTCACCTGTGAATATACAATATGGTGAGCACTCATTCCTGTAACCCAGGTACTTATGTGTTTAAAGTCTTAACAGTTTCCTCCAATATGCATTGCTTTATGTAATATGAAGCAACTGTGTAGGGTCAGATTTAGAGGAATCAATCTTCTCAATGAAGCTTTTTACATTGTTAAAGTAATGAGTGAAAAGGCCCCCATTGCAGGGCCTCTACTAAAGAGATCTCAGCTGAAGAGTGCCAGGTCCCAGCTTGATCAGCCTATCGATGCAGAAACATCCAGAATATCAGCCCAGCATTGCCAGGCCTTGGCTAGAATCCTCTAATGGATTTTTTGGGCCCCACCCAGAGAATCACCTTTCTCCATGGGACCATTCTGAGTTCCTGCTGGGTGGATCCTTGACCCCCATTGTAGGGCCCCTGCCAAAGAGGCTTCAGCTGGAGAATGCTAGGCCCAGGCTAGATCTGCCTATCAGCTTAAAGAACAACCTGGGTCCCAGCCTTTTGAAATCTTTGACTTGTATCACCAGTCTTCTGCTGGAATTTGAACTTTTAGCCCCATTGCCAGGCCCTGCCTGTGAAGAGACCTCATAGAGAGCTTGGACCATCCAGAGCTACAGACATCAAACTTCTGACCCACCAAAACACACCGTGGACGAAGCTATGGGAAGATGGCAATACAATAAAACACCTAACAACAGAACTACAAGAATAACAGCACAAGAATCTATGGAATCTACACCAAATAGACTGGAAAACAACAAAGCAGATGAAGTAGAAGAGAACAAATTAAAAATTATTGCCATAAAAATGATAGAGGCCCTGAAAGATGAGGTGAGAAAATACCTTAAAGAAATGGAAGAAAAACAAACAAAAAATGGGAAAAATAGAAAAAATTTCTTAAAGAAAGTGCAGAAAGCCAGAAAAAACAATTAAGCTAGTGAAGGAAATACTTCAAGACTTGAAAACGGAAATGGAGACAATAAATAAAATGTAAACTGAAGGAATGCTGGAAATAGAAAAACTGGGAAAACCATCAGGAACTACAGATGCAAGCATAACCAACAGAATTCAAGAGATGGAAGAGAGAATCTCAAGCACAGAAGATAAAGTAGAGTAAATAGATTCATTGCCCAAAGAAAATCATAAATCCAACAAATCCTTAACACAAAACATCCAGGAAATGTGGGACGCCTTGAAAAGGCCAATCCTAAGAATAATAGGTATAGAGGAAGGTGAGGAAGCCCATTTTGTCAATGGTGACAAAAACATATTCAACAAAATCATTGTGGGAAACATTCCCAATCTGAAGAAGGACATGCCCATGAAAGTACAATGAGCATACCAAACACCAAAAAAGACCCCTCGACATATAATAATCAAAACATCTAACATACAAATAAAGAAGTTACATTAAGAGCAGTGAAGGAAAACTTCCAGGTAACATATAAAGGCAGACCTATGAAAATTACACCTGACTACTCCATGGAAAGCTTCAAGGTGAGAAGGTCCTGGACAGATGTTCTACAAGTACAAAGAGTCCACGTATGCCAGCCCAGGCTACTATACCCAGCAAAACTCTCAATCACTATTGATGGAGAAAGCAAAATGTTTAATGACAAAGCCAGATTTTCACAATACATATCTACAAATCCAGCCATACAGACAGATTTGGAAGGAAAACTCCAACCCAAGGAAGTTAACTATTCTCACAAAGACATAGGGAAAAGATAATCCACTTTACCCCAAATCAAGGGAAAAGCAGGACTAATAAATTGACGATACCACTGCCAACAACAAATCTAAAACAAACAAGCATTAACAATCCATGGTCCTACACTCCCTGAACATTAGGTCTTAACTTGCTTGTAAAGAGACACAGGCTAACAGAGTGGATATGAAGACAGAATCCATGTCACTGCTAAGCTTCAAGTCTAGACATTACCTCAGGCTAAGGAAGATCTTCCAAACAATCGACCCAAGAAGCAAACAGGTGTGGCTATCCTAAAATCTAACAAGTTAGACTTCCAACCAAAATTAATCAAAAGAGATGAAAACAGTCATTCTGTATCCATCACAGGACAAATGCATCAACACAAAGTCTCAATTCTGAACAGCTATGATCCAAATACAAAGGCAACCACATTCATAAAAGAAACGCTACTAAAACTCAAACCTCACATAAAACCTCACACCCTTATATTGGGATACTTCAACACACCACTGTCACCACAAGACAGGACCACTAGTCACAAAGTTAACAAACTAATAAAAGAATTAACAGATGTTTTGTCTCATTTGGGTTTAACAGACGTGTATAGAACGTCCCATCCAAACACAAAAGAATATAACTTCTTCTCTGCTCCCCAAAAAACCTTCTCTAAAATCGACCAAATAGTAGGTGGAATAACAAACCTCAACAGATACAAGAGAACTGGAATAGTCCCCTGTATCTTATATAACCAGCATGCTTTAAAATTGGAGTACAACAACGATACAAATCGCAGAAGCCCTACAAACTCATGGAAACTGAACAATATTCAATTGCACCATACCTGAGTCAAAGAAGAAATGAAGAAATTAAGGACATCCTAAAATTCAACAAGAATGAGGGCACAACATTCCCGAAATAATGGGACACCTTGAAAGCAGTGGTACCAGAGAAGTTCATTGCACTATGTGCCCATATGAAAAAACAAAACAAAACAAAACAGAAGATAGTCACAATAGAGATTAACACCCAAAATGAAAGACTTAGGACAAAAAGAAGCACACTCACCCTAGAGGAATAGACACCGGAAAATAATAAATTTTAGGGTTGAAATCAATAAAACAGAAAACAGGGAAACAATGTTGGTTTTTCAAGAAAATCAACAACCTAGAGAAAACTTTATCCAATCTAAAGAAAAAGCAGAGAGAGAACATGCAAATTCACAAAATCAGAAATGAAAATGGGAACATAACAAAAGATACTGAGGAAATCTCGGAAACATTCAGGTCATACTTTGACATACTGTGACCTTAATATTTACAACAAATGTATGGTTATCAAGAAGGTATAAAATATTTGGGAAAGGATAAAGGGGAGATGCAGAGACAAAGAAAAGAACAAAAGCTGGAAAATATAATCAACTTTTTATCAAAACACCACAGGAAACTAAGCCAGGAAAACTGAGATCTTGACCAATGTTAACCAGCTACCCATCATGCTAGTTGTTTAGATCTTAAATAAAAAGAATTCACAATTCCCACCAAATTAATTCAGAAGAATGCTGGCTCTTTTTTGCTTCTGACCTTCCAGGTACTGACATTTTTCCCAACAGAGATACCTCATGGTTTAGAGCTCTCTCTAAAAATGGGGGTAATATCTTCCTATGCTTCTGCAAACTCTAAGGCTCCTTGTGGTTTAAGGTAAAACCAGCCCTATGATGACCTCACAAAAATTAATACAGAAGAATGATTTAATTTCTGCTTCCGACCAAGGCCCTGTATAATGTCATGGACCTGTCCACCCACTAAACACCATGCATACTTGAGAAAAGAGCAGATAAGAAATTCCTTTTTTCCCAGGAACTCAACTTTCCTGAAACATGCTATGCTAGTTAGTGAGTGTGGAAATTTAAAAGAGCTGTGATCATGTATTGCTGAAAGATGACTCTAATGACCTATTTCCACTGAATTATAAACTGTGTGTGACACATAAAGACAAATCTGAATGTGGAATGCAATATTCATAAATTCCATATGCAAACTTTCGTTTTTTCGTTGGATGTTCCCAACACAAACCAAAAGAAACCTTGTCATTCATATTGAACTCTGATATTTCTTTCCTTTTGGTTTGTTTGTTTTGTGTTATCCTTTGGTTTTTCTTCTGGTTTTCAAGGCAGGGTGTCTCTTTATGTTTGGGTGGGTGTCTCTTTATGTTTGGGACCTACACTAGAACTCTCTTTGAAAATCATACTGGCCTCAAACTCACATAGATCTTCTTGCCTCTCCCTCTCAAGTGCTTGAATAAAAAAGTTGTGCATCACCACAGCCCAGTGTGGACACAGAGATTTCATTCACCCAAAGAAACCTGCACTCAGGGAGGATAAGAAGAAAATGGGCCATTGCCCTGGTCAACACAGGGCACATGTTCCCTTTCTGTCCCTGCAGAAATGAGAACTAGGCTCTGAAGCTTACACACTGACCATGCTATGGGGCTGTGGATTTCATTGAATCTTCTATACAAAAGTCAGCAATTTGGTTTCATTATCACATCAGTACTTTATCAAGAATATTGACAGTCCTTGTCTATGGACACCAAGAAATGGCCAGTCTAACATTGTTTGAACCATCTACAATTGATTATAGGCTCCACTCTGATATTTCCACCAAAGGAAGGCAAGAAATTGCACATGTTCCTTCCTTCTCCCACCTCTTTCTGCACTGTGCCTACACCCTGTGGTCATTTGCCAGGGGAATTGGAAAACAGTCAATAGGTAACCTTTATTTCCTTCTTAATGAACACTCAAAGCCTTTTCCTAAAGTAATTGTAGGATTTTCTTCCCAGCACTAGGCAGCAAAGGCAGGAGTAGCTGTGATCAATGGAAATCTCAAGGACACCACACCATCGGCTACACCCAGGTCAATATAACTTCCAAATTTTATCCTACAAATCTGGTCTATCTTCATTCACATGACAGGAATTAATACACCCTGAACATTTAAAGAAGAAAATCACTGATTCTATATTAGTTAGGATTTTTATTCTAAGACCACCACAATACTTTTTCTTGTTGTTTCACAAGACAGGGTTTCTCAGTGACTTTTAAGGTGGTGTTGGAACTAGCTCTTGTAGAACAGCCTGGTCCCAAACTCACAGAGATCAACCTGTCTCTGCCTCCTCGGTAAAACTCTCCCAGTCAGGGATTCCAAACCTGGCCAGTGAAAATCAGGGATTAAATACTCATCACTCTCCTTGCAAGAAAGATATACCCCACAAATTTTACAAAGAAAACGCTTAATTTGATTGGCTCATAGTTTCAGAAATTGAGTCAATTTTCATCATAGCAGGGAGCATGGTTTGAAGAAGAATATGGTGCTGGCTACATCTTGATATGCAGGCCTCAGTAAGACATCTTATATACTTGCCCATATCCAAAGCATAGGAAACCCCAAAACCCATGACCAGTGACACTCTTCTTCTCAAAATGCCAAAATCAATGCAACAAAGGTCCTCCTTCTACTACTGCCATTCCCTATGAGATTAAAGGTGTAATCACATTCAAACCAACACAACGCAGCAATCACAGCCATTTTTTGTTTTGTTTTATTATTTTATTTAATTTTATATAACAAAGTCCAATTAAATGAAAACAAACATTTATAAACAAAATTTGGGAATTTGGGCATCGTTCTTTCCAAACTACTTCTTGCTGGTAAGGGGCGCTGTCATGGGGGATTCGAAGAAGATTCAGATATCCTCCTGGCTGTAGTCTGTAGGGCTGTTTTGTGCAGGTGTTTTGAATGTAGGATCACTTTGTACTATGTTTCAGGTGGTCTGGCCTGATCAAACAAAATTAGTCTGGAAGGAATGCACATCTTTTCATTTTCTGTAGAAACAAAAATAGAAATCCTTTTCCCCAGTAACTTGTCCTTCAACTTAAATTTTGCAGTCAAAGCATTTTTTAATTTAATTTATTATTTTACATGTCGATCCAGTTCCCTCTCCCTCCCTCCCTCCCAACCTCTCTCACTCCATCCCTCCATTTTACCCTCTCTGCCGTCTCACTTGCACTCTAACCACCCTCCCCTCATCCAGTTTGGGTCATGTAGGTCTGACAGTTAATGTGAAGTAGGGACAAGGGCTTCTCTCTTGTCTCTAGATTAAGGCAGTTATCCCTCCATGGGGGATGTGTTTGCAAATTTCTTTTGTGCTCCAGGAATACATCCTGGCTCCAATGTCTGAGGTCCCTTAGACTGCTCAGTCCTTCTGGCTGAGACCCATATTCAGGGGGGCCTGAGTCAGTCCCATGCTGGCTTCTCAGCTATCAGTGTGGTGGTCCGTTAGTTCCTCCTTGTTCAGGTAAGCTGCCTCCATGTGCTTCGGCTGCCTGGTCTTGTCCTCTCGCTCTGCATCTGAGTTCTATTTCGACTCAGTGTTTATGTATGAGTATTTGCTTCTGTTTCCAACTGGCATCATTTGAGATCTCCAAGGATAAGTTAGTTGTTGATCTCACTCTCTGGATATGACATTTATGATAGCCTTTCCACAGAAGCTCAAATTGTTAGTTAGCACCAGTCTTGTAGTTCTCTAGACCTTTCTTTGTGTTCAATTTTATCTTCAAACCAATATTGGCTCCCTATTTTATATTCTCTCTCTCTCTCTCTCTCTCTCTCTCTCTCTCTCTCTCTCTCTCTCTCTCTCTCCTGTCTTCTATTCCTAACCAGGCTCAATCTTCCTGGTTGCACGTTTTCCGTTCCTCCCCGTCATTTTCTAATAATTCTCTCTTCATTCACTGCCCCCCCCTACTTCCCCTGAGCTCTGGGGGGACTTGTACATTACCAGTTCTTTGAGGGACTTTATATGAATCTCTTAGAATACACCTTGTATCCTAGTTCCTCTGGTGGTGTGAATTATAGGCTGGTGATCCTTTGATCTAGGTGTAAAATCCATATATGAGTGACTACATACTGTGTTCCTCTTTTTGTGACTGGGTTACCTCATTCAGGATGGTTTCTTCAAGTGCCATCCACTTGCCTGCGAAATTCAAGATACCATTATTTTTTTCTGCAGAGTAGTATTCCATTGTGTAGATGTGCCACATCTTCATTAACCATTCTTCAATTGAGGGGTATCTAGGTTGCTTCCAGGTTCTTGCTATTACAAATAGTGCTGCTATGAACATAGTTGAACAGATGTCTTTGTTGCATGGATGTGAATCCTTTGGGTATATGCATAAGAGGGGATTGCCAGGTTCTGTGGTAAACTAATTCCCATTTTCCTGAGGAACTGCCATACTGATCTCCAAAATGGCTGTATGAGTTTGCACTCCCACCAGCAGTAGAGGAGTGTTCCCCTTTCTCCCCATCCTTGCCAACATGAGTCATCATTGTTTCTAATTTTAGCAGGAGTAAGATTCTGGCAGGAGTAAGATGGTATCTCAACTTTGTTTTGATTTGCATTTCCCTGATAGCTAAGGATGTGGAGCATTTTCTTAAGTGTCTTTCAGCCTTTTGATTTCCTCTATTGAGAATTCTTTCTTCAGTTCTCTACCCCATTTTTTAATAGGGTTATTTGGTGTTGTGTTGACTAGTTTTTTTAGTTCTTTCTATATTTTGGAGATCAGCCCTTTGTCAAATATAGGATTGGTGAAAATCTTTTCCCCGTGTGTGGGCTGCCATTTGGTCTTGCCTTCTGTGTCCTTTGCCTTACAAAAGCTTCTAAGTTTGAAGAGGTCCCATTTACTAATTTTTTCTCTCAGTGTCTGTGCCCCTGGAGTTATGTTCAGGAAGCGGTCTCCTATACCAATTTATTCAAGGGTACCTCTTACTTTCTCTTCTAAGAGGTTCAATGTGGCTGGATTGATGTTGAGGTCTTTGATCCTTTTGGACTGGAGTTTTGTGCATGGCGACATACATGGGCCTATCTGCAGTCTTCTACACACCCTCATCCAATTTTGCCAGCACCATTTGTTGAAGATGTTGTCCTTGCCCCATTGCATAATTTTAGCTGTTTTGTCGAAAATCATATGTTCATAGGTGTGTGGGTTAATATCAGGACTTTCAATTCGATCCCAGTGTTCTACTTGTCTATTTTTATGCCAATACCAGGCTGTTTTCAGAACTATATCTTTGTAGTAGAGCTGAAGTCATTAATGGTGAGGCCTCCTGAAGTTCTTTTGTTGTATAGGGTTGTTTTAGTGTTTCTGGGCCTTTTGTTTTTCCATATAATGTTGATTATTATCCTTTCAAGGTTGGTGAAGAATTGTGGTGGGATTTTAATGGGGATTGCATTGAATCTGTAGATTGCTTTTGGTAAGATTGTCATTTTTACTATGTTTATCCTACCTATTGAAGAGCGTGGAAGATCTTTCCATTTTCTGGTATCTTCTTTAATTTCTTTCTTTAGAGTCACAAAGTTCTCATTATATAGGTCTTTTATTTGTTTGGTAAGCATTACACCAAGATACTTTATGTTGCTTGTGGCTTGTGGCTATTATAAAGAGTGATGTTTCTCTGATTTCTTTCTCTGTCCCTTTGTCATCTGAAAAAAGTAGGGCTACTGATTTTTTGAGTTTATCTTGTATCCTGCTAGTTTGCTGAAGGTGTTTATCAGCTGTAGGAGTTCTCTGGTAGAGTTTATTGGGTCGCTTATGTAAACTATCATATCATCTGCAAATAGAGACACTTTGACTTCTCCCTTTCAATATTTGGATCCCCTTGATCTCCTTTTGTTGTCTTATACCATTAGCTAGAACTTCTAGTATGATATTGAGGAAATATGGAGAGAGAGGACAGCCTTGTCTTGTTCCTGATTTTAGAGGAATTGGCTTAAGTTTCTCTCCATTCATTTTGATGTTGGCAGTTGGTTTTCTGTATATTGCTCTTATTATGTTTAGGTATGTTCCTGTTATCCCTGATCTCTCCAAGACCTTTACCAAAACATATCCAGGGTCAGATTGATTCAATGCAGAATTCTACCAGACATTCAAAGAAGAACTAATAACAATACTCCTCAAACTGTTCCACGTGATAGTAACAGAAGGTTCATTGCCAAACGCTTTTTATGAGGCCACAATAACCTTGGGACCCAAGCCTCACAAAGACACAATTAAGAAAGAAAACTACAGACCAATATCCCTGATGAACATCTATGAAAAATACTTAATAAAATATTGGCAAACCGAATTCAAGAATACATCAGAGAAATCATCCACCATGACCAAGTAGGCTTCATCCCTGGAATACAGGGATGGTTTAACATATGAAAATCTATCAATGTGATCCACCATATAAACAAACAAAAAAAGAAAAACCATATGATTATCTCCCTAGATGCAGAAAATCCTTCGAAATTATTTCAACACCCTTTCATGATAAATGTCTTGGAGAGATCAGAGATAATAGAAACATACCTAAACATAATAAGAGCAATTGACTTTAGTCTTAATAATAAAACTGATTCATGTGGAGATTATCTGTTAGTAAGTTCACTAGATAGAATACAAATGATATATTAGGTAGTATTGGGGAACAACTTACACGGATGATAATAAAGAACTGCAGAGATGTTCCAGCTTAGAAGGATGCAGTCCCTGCCCTTCTGATTTGATCTGCAACATAGAAGAGAGAAGTGAGAGACAGAAATGTGGAAAGGGAGTGAGAAATAGATGGTGGGGTAGTGAGAGAGTTACAGACAGGTTGCGATCGAGAGAGGTTTACCCCATGGTTCTCAACATTCTGTTCATATACACAGAACCAAAGGCACTACGTAATAAATAAATTCATGAGATGATCTGAGCAGAAAACCTGGATTTACAAGAACACCCCCCCTCTAAATGGTGGGTCCACTAGAGGTTCTTAGTGGTTCCTATAGCCTAAGTGACAGGACCAGGGAAGCAGAAGATACACAGCTGCTTGAGCGTGGGATTTGTAAAATGGTAACCAAATAATCCCACCATTTGTATACACATAGAAGCCCACAGGGCTTTCACCTAAATTACCCTGAGACCCTGAGTGTGGGGGCATTGGTTGAGTCTGGCTTCTATTTTGCTGGCAAGGGACAATGTGGGGTGGAGTTTAAAGGTGTTGGTGGACTCAGCAGGAGGTGTGCATAGAGAAGTTTTCTCTTAGCTGCCAGGTTGGAGACCTTAGGCATCTGTTCCTTGAGTAGGTGGATAAGGAGTGTTGAGTGATGCTTCAGCCATAACAGTGTGTTGCAGTTAGCACCATTCTGTTCCCCAACCTCAGTGTACCTAATGCATACTCTCATTTGAATACACCTCAGTTCAGACTCTGACCTTAAAAAGCTGACATTAGAGTCTTGACCGGGATGTGGAGCAGATGCAAAGGCATCCACTTTTAGATCCACCACCTGATTCCTTGTTTCCTGTTCTCCAGGGCAACCCAGGACCGTTATGCTCTGGTTAAGTATGGATTCATTATTTCAGTATTATTGAAACATTGCGTCAGAAACTCTTGGTTACAGTTTTCCTTTCCACTCACCAGGACTTTTACGTGCACAGGGAGGCTTTGCTCTTGTGCTCCTGCCCACACAGCAGAACTAATACAGTATTCTTGTTCCTCCCTGGATTCTTTGATCTCACATTTCACCCCAATCAAATAGTCCAGCCCTCCAGATATTAGAGAGTGTTTCCATTGTGTTGTACTTTCCAATTGATTTTCTCACTTCTTTCAATTAGTCACTCAATCTCTCCTGCTCTAAAAAGCTTACACCTTTGGAGGTGCCTACCTGTCTCCAATTACTTTCCACCACTACTCTCTGGAATATACTCCCAGATACTTCTCTGAAGCTCTTTGTCTCTGTCCTCCATAGTGTAGGAATGAGCTACTGAGTCAGATGATTGGTTTCAGCTTGCATCTCTCTCACTGTTAGCACAAGGAGACCCAGAAGATGGAATGAGCTCCTGACACAGCAGTTGCTGCTGGCAGTTTAGGAATTAAGTTCATACCTACTTGCAGCCACTCTAGTGTTTGACTTGGTGTCATTACTTCTTGGAAAAATCAATGGCTAAATTTGTTAAGTAGATGCAACAGCTTGTTGGCCTCTAATCAACCTGTAAGACTCAGGCATTATGGTAGCCTAACTCTGTTACATGGGAGAGTGCACTGAAGAATTTTCTATGCTCAGACTAGACTTCCATGAATACTAGTGTGCCCACAGGACCCCTATAAAGACAGATTTTGCCCACTTAGACTCCCTCCCAACCCAGTTCTAGTATGGGCCCAAGGGTCAGTTTGTGTCTTTCCACAAGACAAAGATAACTCTGTTTGGGTGCCTGAGTGGCTGATTCGCCATATGAGGATGGAAGGTGATTGTAACAGCCAGAAAGAAGGTCCGATGTGTCTTCAAGAAACTACCCATCCTGATGCCTGCAGGTCTGAGTAGCTATATGTGGCCTTGCATCCTAACCACTAATTATAGTTTGAATCAAGAATCTATAAATTTACACATTTATCCAAAGGACAAGAATTTCACCTTCATCTCAGGCACTGTATTCTGGTTCCATTCTTATTGTTGTAAACAATGCTAATAATTTTGGAGAAAGTTTCAATTGTTCTCAGCAGGTCTGCCGACTATAACAGCTGTCTTGGGGACGTACCCAGGTGTGCAGCAGAGAGGAAAGGAGATTCTGGGAACATGGCTTCCAGTGCTGCCTTCACCCCTGAAGCTACAGTTTCTACCATAGCCCTCTGCCAATCGGTAAATACTGCAAGCATAGTGGATCAACTATCAGGTGATTTGGCTTAAGCCTTAGCTACCCAAAGCACACTATATTATCTAGTACAAATTGGCATTTTTAAACTAAATTTACAAACTAATCTCCTGTAGGAACACTTGAATTTTTGTGAGGAACTCATACGGCTTCTTCTTCTGTCTTTCACACATATCTGTGTTAATTCATCATTTTTCTCCAGAAATCCTGCAGTGATGAGTTTTTCAGTTATACACATGCTTTAGCCATGAAGATCATTAACATCTATGAAACATGAATTACACTTGCCAATGCAGAAGGCCTTTTACAAGGACTTCAACTTGTGAGCAGATCATCGGGGGTTTGTAGCCCTTGCATTTGGTCTACTTTGCCACAGCACTAAACAGGCCCCGGCCAACTTTCTAACAAGACAGAATCTGTCTTTGGCTGGAGGTAAAATGCCTCTGCCCACATGAGGCTAACAAACTATTCACCAGGGACAGTAAGGGAGAGGGGGCAAATATCCAACCTAAGAAAGGAAGGTTATGGGCCTGGGTGACCTCTCCAATGATGGGTAAGTAATTATGCTGACGTCTTCTTCCAAATAAGGCAGGTATTAGTTTATATTAAAAGAAAGGGAAAACTGTAAGACCCAAAGAATCTTGAGCAAGCCTGAAGCTGTTGGAGGGAATGCATTGCACCATGGCTGTTGTTGGTACTCTTCCCATTTTGATAACAAACCTCAAGACAACACACTCCTAGAGAGCTAACAAAATGCTATCACCATTCACTAAAATAAATACATAACTAAATAATGAAATCACCACAAGGGGCAATTACCACCAAAAAGGTGGATCCAGTCTCCACTCATCCTGGATTAGAAAAAGGCAGATTTGAATAATGAAATAATCAGATAGTTAGATCGTCTGTCACACCTGAGTCATACACGGTGGCACCAAACAAGGGTTCACAGAGTATATGTGGAAATGATTTAATAATTACTTATTTAAAGATGTAAGTCATTGAACTTTTTTGTCTCATCAATTCCTGGCAGGCGTGCTGGACATGATAAAGTATGCTGTCTTCATTGCTTTTTAAAATTCCATAAGTTAATAAAGAGATAATTGTACTGTCTTGCCTAATGAACTCTGTTGGCCTGACATCATCACCAGCTCCTGAATCTCTGTTGTGCTGTGGCAGGACCTGAGATGATGGGCCCACACCTGGCACAGCAGCATCCCTAGTACTCTGGGTCATGCATAGGTCATCCAGAAACTGCTGTGTCCATGTCTACAACCTTCCTATCCTTGTCCCTGATAGAAATTTGCACCCTAAACAGAATCAATGATGTCATTGTCCATCGATTAAATGATTTAAATAATTAAATAAGTCAGTAATAGATAACTGTCACCATAAAGAGGTGACGTAGCCTTTAACTGGAAGGAAAGACTGGCCAGACTCCAGTCATGAAAGATGTCATCTTCATCAATTCAAACAATCAGTCATAAAATATGATGATATTGCATTATAACTCCTGAAGAGGGAGCTTTACAGGATTCTTCATGGAATAGAGGATTATTGGTATACATAAATATACAAATCTTTACATTATCTTGGGTATTAACAGGATTTGTCAATTTAAATACATTAATTATGTAATTAGATGATCTGCCACACTTGACCCCACTAGGTGGCAACAATCTCCAGGTGTCATGGATGATATAATCATTGTTTTATATAACTAAACCATCAAACAATGAGTTGATGTAACATCATTAACGTCCCTAAGGTGGCTCCAAACCAGACTCGGGAACAACGCTGCCTCAAAAAAGATCCAATCATCCCTAAGTCTACTCTAACAAATGTATTATCACCTTCCTAAATGAAGTTGACAATGGAAAACTCACCTTTTGATGAATAATTGTGAGTCTTATTATCATTTAAACCATTATATTACTTCTTAGGAGAGAGAGACCATTCATAAACAGAAGTCTTTGAACTGTTTCTCCAAGGACTATGTTCTCTTATGTTAAGTAATCTTGAAATGGGTAACCAGTGAAAGTTGTTGGCCAACTTTCAGTGATATGGCTATGACTTACTGAGGCAAATCACATGCCATCATTAAAAAATTTAGGGCATATTGTTGTTGGGAGATTGTAGTGTGCCATGATAACACTTTATCTAAGCTGCTCTCTGGTCCATGGCCCATGATACCAGGATATAGAATGCAAGCTGGGTTTCCAGACAATATTTATGATCAAACATTCTGTCACATTCTAGAGCACTTTCTACATGCTAAAATTAGCATACCCACCCATAGACTAAACTTAACGTCACTCACTGATTTTCTCACAAAAACAACAACAAAGCTGGATCCTGGTTTTTTTTTTTTTTTTTTTTTTTTTTTTTTTTTTTTTTTTTTTTTTTTTTTTTTACACATATTTACGAGTCTCTCAAGCTAAAACCTGCCTATAGTAATATAAGCATGAAAATGAAAGCATCATTATGCCATTCAAGTAAATTGATAAGTATTTCCATCAATTTTTGTGTTTCAATTTTCTCATTTCCAGAATGGAAACAAAACAATGGATTGCCATTACCATAATCTTCTTCTCTTTATTGAAAATAAAATAAACTCCTCTTCATTCTCTGACCTTTAGAGGAGCTTGATCCCATGGTTTCTCAAAGTTGTTTAGATTTTTATTTGGCTGATGACTAAGGATTGTGAGCACTGTTTTATTATTCTTTCAGTCATTTTGGATTCCTCAATTGATAGTTCTCTATTTAGTCCTGTACCCGCTTTCTAATATGGTTATTTTGAATTATTTATTGTTGGTGGTGTGCCATGTTATCAGCACGACCTAGTTCATTAGATAAGATTCTCTGATCATGAGATTATCAAATGATTAAGTTTTTAAAATCGGTATTGACAGTGTTCTTCATGGGTCACTTCTGTTGAAACCTCTCAGAAAGTTAGGATGCGAAATATTACAGTTTTTTGAAATCGTTTAATCATTCGATCATTAAAAATAATATTATTACATAATCAGTAATCACTAGATAACCCAGTGTACCTCATTCTCTGGGCACTGCTTCTGGTACCAATCTCCTGTATGTGTCAATCATACACCAGCCAAACCCACAATGGATGACACCATCATTATTTACATAACGAAATAAGTAAATAATTCCATAGTCCTGCATACTTAAATTACATATGATGGAGACAAACTCCAGCAATGGTCAAGGAAGTATTACTAAGATAATTAAATATTGCCACACGATTAACTCCCAGGGAGGATGGCCAGACTCCAGTCATGAGGTACAACATCTTCATCGATTTAAATGATTAATATATAAGGATAAATAATTGAACAATGACATGGTGGTGCATACTTAAATCCCACATGGAGAAGTCAGACTCTTCTGTTTGTGGAATAAAGATTTATTTAAAAACTTAAATTGGCAATCAATTAATTGGCCTTTTATGTTAACTCTGACAAGATGGCACCAAACTCTTGAACCTATGGCTGATGTAATTATCTATTTCAATAGCTAAATAATCAAGTAATGAGATGATGTTACATCATCAACTGCTAAAACCGTACTCCAAAAGGCTCTTATCGTCCATAACATCACATTTATATTAAATATGTTAATTAAATGATGGATTATAATTTAACTTCCTAATTTTATAGTTAAATAAGTCAGTGTAGTATTAGATGATGTGATGTTCTGGCATGATTGACTCCCATAAGCATGCTCAAAACTCCAGTGATCACTGAATACATAATGACATATTTTCATAATAAAATCAATAAAAATTAAACAAGTGGATGGTGTTTTATTCGTGACCCCTATGAGATTGCTCAAAACTGAAGACATCATTGAGTTTTTAATCATAGATTTTAACAAAAAAAATGAATGAATAATGAGACAAATTTTCATACTTCACCCCTAGAGGGATAACAAAATGATATCACCATAAGTTTAAATAAATAAATAATGAAATCACAGGAGACAATGAACAACAACAAAATGGATCCTGGCTCTACTCTTCCTGGAGTAGAAAAGGACAGATTTGAGTAATGAAATAATCAGATAGATATATCGTCTGTGACACTTGAATGATACAAGATGGCAGCAAACTTCAGGGTTCACAGTGTATAAAATGAAAGAATATAATAATTACACCTTTACATATGTAAGTTGTTGAAATTTTTTGTATCACCAATTCTTGGGCAGACATACCAGACATGATAAAGTAAGCTGTCATCACAGATTTTTAAAATTCCATAAGTCAATAATCAGATAATCATACTGTCTTGCCAGATGAAATATGCTGGCCTCACATCATCACGAGGGTCTGAATCTCGGTTGTGGTACATCAGACCTGAGATGATGTGCTTATACCTGGCGTAGCAGTAGTAGCTAAAATGTTGATATCAGCTGAAAAGATGGATGCAGCAGGAACATGACCAGCAGAGCTGAGAAAGAGCAGTTCTTCCATGTTCTGGGCCGTCATCCTTTTGTGAGGTCTTGATGATGGAGCCAACTTTCTCGTGCCACTATTTCGTCTAATCGTAGATCACACCCAATCTTCAGATGTGGAGGAAGAACAGGGAGCCAAACACCCAGACCTCCAGGCCTGCCTTGGTGTAGTATTTGTACTTCTCGGAGGGCACCATGGAATCTTCATGACTCAATCATCCACCATCCCTACTACTCTGGGGTATGCATAGATCATTCAGGAACTGCAGTATCCATGTCTACAATGCTCCTAAACTTGTCCCTGACAGATATTCGCACCCTAATCATAATTGATGATGTCATTGTCTGATGTTTAAATAATTTAAATAATTAGATAAGTCAGTAATAGCTAACTGTCACAATGAAGAGGTGATATAGCATTTAACTGGCAGGGATAAATGTCCAGACTCCAGTCAGGAAGGATGTCATCATCATCTATTGAAACAATTAATCATAAAATGTGATGATATTGCATTTTGACATCCCAAGAGGGAGCTTTACAGGTCTCTTCTTGGAATAGAGGATAATTGGCTTACATATGTATACAAATATTTATATTGTATTGGGTCTTAACATGAACTGTCAGTTTATATAATTTAATTATGTAATTAGAGGATCTTTGGCACCAATTCCAGGTGTCATGGATGATATAATCATTGTTTTATATAACTAAATAATCAAATAATGTGTTCATTTCACATCATCCACTTCCCTAAGGTGGCTCCATTCCAGACTCATGAATATTTTTGTCATGATTAATTCAAATATTTTAATTACTTAATTAATATTTAGATGGTCTAAAATATTTGACTCCCACATCGTGGTACCATAATTCCCTGAGCATTGATAGTCAAATGTCCTATTTTTATAATTAAATAATAACATCATCAGTTGATGTAATGGTTTGCCATACTCGACACAATTGTCTCTCCATTGACTCCCACAAGATTGTGTGAAACTCCCCGGTTTATCCCATATTTAACCTTAGAGTTTAGTAGTAAAATGTGTAAATACTGAAATGTCATTGCGCAAGCAGGGTTTTAGATGGTATCACATATTTAATGTTGGACAGCTTCCTCAAAAGAGATGGACTGCAATCCAATAATCCCTAAGTGTTCTATAACACATGGATTATTATCATCCTGAAGGAAGTTAGCAATGGAAAACTCATCTTATGATGGGTAAGTGTGAGTCTTATTATCTTTTAATCCACAAGGTGGCATCAAATTTCAGGGATCACTGTTTATATAATGAAACATTTTAATAATTACATCTTAAAATATAAATGTCTTTGAATTTTTTTGTATCATCAATTCCTGGGCAGAAATGCCAGGGATGATAATTGGAAAGTCCTGTATACTTAACTTTCATGAGATGGAACCAAACTTCAGTGATTGTCAAGGAAGTAATACTTAGATACGTAAATAATGCCTACCTGGGAGGAATGGCCAGACTCCAGTCATGAAGGACCACATATTCATCGATTTAAATAATAAATATATAATGAAAAATGATTTTATAATGACATGGTGGTGAATACTTCAGTCCCACATGAAGAAGTCAGACTGATCCCTATCTCGAATAATGATTTATTTTAAAAATTAAATTGATAATTAATTAGCTGGCATTTTATATTAATTCTGACAAGATGACACCAAAGTCGTAAAACTATGGCTGATGTAATGATCTATTTAAATAGCAAAATAATCAAGTAATGAGATGAGGTTACATCGTGAACTCCCAAAATCTGACTCCAAAAGGGACTTATGGACCATAACATAATCTTTATTTTAAATACGCTAATTAAATGATGAATTATTATTTAATTTCCTAATTTTACAGTTAAATAAGTAAGTGTATATCAGATGATGTGATGGTCTGGCATGACTGACTCCCATAAGGAGGCTCAAAACTACAGTGATCGCTGAATTCATAATGACAGATTTTTCATAATTAAATGAATATAATTACACAAGTAGATTGATGGTGTTCTATAGGTGACTCCTAAAATATTGTTCAAAACTGAAGAGATCATTGAGATTTTAATCATATATTTGAATAAAACAATGAATGCTGAGAGAATTTCTCCTAATGCAACCCTGGAGAGATAACAAAACGATATCAACATTGATTTAAATAAATAAATAATGAAATCACAAGAGACAATTAACAACAACAAGGTGGATCCAGACTCCACTCTTCCTTGGGTAGAAAAAGACAGATTTGAATAATGACATAATCCGATAGTTATATCGTCTGTCACACTTGAATCTCACAGGTAGCACCAAAATTCAGGGTTCACAGATTATATAATGAAACAATGTAACAATTACAACTTTAAATATGTAAGTCATTGACCTTTTTTGTGTCATCAATTCCTGGGCAGAAATGCCAGACATGATAAAATATGCTGTCTTCACGTATTTTTAAAATTCCATAAGTTAATAATCCGATAACGATACTGTCTTGCCTGATGAACTGTTTTGGCTGACATAATCACCAGGGCCTGAATCTCTGTTGTGGTGCAGCAGGTCCTGAGATGATGGGCCCATACCTGGTGTAGCAGCAGTAGCTAACATGTTGATATCAGCTGAAAAGATGGCCGCAGCAGGGGCATCACCAGCAGAGCTGGGAGAGAGCAGTTCTTCCCTGTTCTGGGTCGTCTTCCTTTTGTGAGGTCTCAGTGATGGTGCTGAACTCCCGGTGCCACTACTTCTTCTCATCTTAGATCACAACTGATGGGAAGATGTGGAGGAGGAGCAGGGAGTCAAACACCCAGACCACCGTGCCTGCCTTGGTGAAGTCTTTGTACTTCTCGGAGGGCACCATGGGATCTTCTGGACTCAATCATCCAGTATCCCTAGTACTCTAGGTGATGCATAGATCATCAAGAATCCGCTCTGAATATACAGCAAACCAACTGCCAACATCAAACTGAATGGAGAGAAACTTAAGCCAATTCCTCTAAATTCAGGAACAAGACAAGGCTGTCCTCTCTCTCCATATCTCTTCAATATCGTACTAGAAGTTCTAGCTAATGCTATAAGAAAACAAAAGGAGATCAAGGGCATCCAAATTGGAAAGGAAGAAGTCAAACTGTCTCTATTTGCAGATGATATGATAGTTTACATAAGTGACCCAATACACTCTACCAGGGAACTCCTACAGCTGATAAACACCTTCAGCAAACTACCAGGATACAAGATAAACTCAAAAAAATCAGTAGCCCTATTTTTTTCAGACGACAAAGAGGCAGAGAAAGAAATCAGAGAAACATCACCCTTTACAATAGCCACAAGCAACATAAAGTATCTTGGTGTAATGCTTACCAAACAAGTAAAAGATCCATATAATAAGAACTTTGTGACTCTAAAGAAATAAAGTAAAGAAGATACCAGAAAATGGAAAGACCTCCCATGCTCTTGGTTAGGTAGGATAAACATAGTAAAAATGGCAATCTTACCAAAAGCAATCTACAGATTCAATGCAATCCCCATTAAAATCCCACCACAATTCTTCACCGACCTTGAATGGATAATAATCAACTTTATATGGAAAAACAAAAGACCCAGGACAGCCAAAACAACCCTATACAATAAAAGAACTTCAGGAAGCATCACCATTCCTGACTTCAAGCTCTACAACAGAGCTATAGTTCTGAAAACAGCCTGGTATTGGCATAAAAATAGACAGGTAGACCAATGGAATCGAATTGAAAATCCTGATATTAATCCACACACCTATGAACACCTGATTTTCGACAAAACAGCTAAAATTATACAATGGGGCAAAGATAGCATCTTCAACAAATGGTGCTGGCACAATTGGATGAGGGTGTGTAGAAGACTGCAGATAGACCCATGTCTGTCGCCATGCACAAAACTCAAGTCCAAATGGATCAAAGACCTCAACATCAATCCAGCCACATTGAACCTCTTAGAAGAGAAAGTAGGAGGTACCATTGAACAAATTGGTATAGGAGACCACTTCTTGAACATAACTCCAGGGACACAGACACTGAAAGAAACAATAAATAAATGGGACCTCTTCAAACTTAGAAGCTTCTGTAAGACAGAGACAGAGAGAGAGAACATAAAAGAGGGAGCCAATATTGGTTTGAAGATAAAGTTGAACACAAAGAAAGGTCGAGGGAAGTACAAGACTGCTCCCAACTAACAATCTCAGCTTCCGAGGAAAGGCTATCATAAATGCCCTTCCCGGAGAGTGAGATCAACAACTAACATCTCCATGGAGTCCTCAACTAATGCCTGTTGAAAACAGGAGCAAACACCCATACATAAACACTGAGTTGAACTAGAACCCAGAAGCAGATGGAGAGGACAAGACCATGCAGTAGAAGTACATAGAGACAGCTTACTTGAACAAGGAGCTAAGGGCCACTAGACTGATAGCTGGGAAGCCAACAGGGGTCTGACTCGGACCCCCTGAATATGGGTCTCAGCCAGAAGGTCTGAGCAGTCTAAGAGACCTCAGACAGTGGAGCCAGGATGTATCCCTGGTGCACAAAAGGACTTTGCAAACATATCCCCCATGGAGGGATAACTGCCTTATTCTAGAGATAGGAGAGAAGCCCTAGTCCCTACGTCACAGGACCTGTCAGATCTACATGACCCCAACTGGATGGCATTCCCCTACATATGGTATTGTGGTGGGGGGTTGGGAGGGGATGGTGTTTAGAGTGCATGGGAGAGGGCAGAGAGGGCAAAAGGGAGGGAAGGAGGGAGGGAGGGCTGGAGGGGAGGGAAGGATGGAGTGAGAGGGAACTGGGATCGACATGTAAAATAATAAATTAAAAAAAAATGCTTTGACTCCAAAATTTAAGTTGAAGAACAAGTTACTGGGGAAAAGTATTTCTATTTTTGTTTCCACAGAAAATGAAAAAATGTGGATTCCTTACAGACTAATGTGGTTTGGTCACACCAGAGCGCCTGAAACAGAGTACAAGCTGATCCTACATTCCAAACAGCTGGACAAAACAGCCCTACAGACTCCAGCTAGGATATCTGAATCCTCTTCGAATCCCCCAAGACAGCGCCCCTTACCAGCAGGAAGTAGTTTGGAAAGAACGACGTCCAAATTCCCAAATATTGTGTATAAATGTTTGTTTTCATTTAATTGGACTTTGTTATATAAAATTAAATAAAAAAAAGACAAAAAAAAAAAAAAAAGAAGCAGCTCTCCTGGCTGGCTAGTTTTATATCAACTTGACATGAGCTAGAAGCATCAGAGAGGGAGCTTCAAAAAAAAAAAAAATAGAATCCGCTCTGTCCATTTCTACGACTTTCCTAACCTTGTCCCGGATAGATATTTGCACAGTAATCTTAATCGATGATGTCAATGTCTGCCGTTTAAATAATTAAATATGTCAGTAATAGCTAACTGTCACAATAAAGAGGTGATGTAGCAGTTAAGTAGCAGGGGAGAATGGCCAGACTCCAGTCATGAAGGATGTCATCATCGTCAATTGAAACAATTAATCGTAAAATGTGATGATATTGCATATTAACTCCATAAGAGGGAGCTATGCAGGACGCTTCGTGGAATAGAGGATTACTGATTTATAAGATTATACAAATATGTACATTATCTTGGGTATAAACACGAATAGTCAATTTAAACACTTTATCATGTTATTAGATGATCTGTCACACTTATCCCCACAAAGTGGCACCAAATTCCAGGTGTCACGGATGGTATCATCATTGCTTTATATAACTAAATAATCAAATAATGAGCTGGTGTAACACCATCCACTTCCCTAAGGTGGCTCCAAAACAGACTTGTGAACAATGATGTTATCGTTATTTTAAATAATTTAATTACATAATTAATATTTAGATGGTCTAAAGTACTTCACTCCCACATTGTGGAACACTAATCCACTGATCATGGATAATCTAATGTCCTATTTTAATAATTAAATAATAACATAATCAGAGGATGACATGGTCTGCCATACTGGACACAAGTTTTCTCCAACTTGACTCCCACAAGTTTGTGTGAAACTCCCCAGTTCATGGCTTATTTATTCACAGAATTGAGTAGTAAAATGTGTATATGCTGAAATGTCATTGTGTATGCAGTTCTTTAGAACATATCACACATTTGATGTTGGACAGCTGACTCAAAAGAGATGATCTGCATTCCAATAATCCCTATGTCTACCCTAACACATGGATTATCACCAACCTGATGGAAGTTACCAAAGGAACACTCACCTTTTGATGAGTAATTGTGAGTCTTATTATCTTTTAATCCATAGTTTTACTTCTTAGAAGAGAGATCATTTATAAACAGAAGTCTTTGAACCTTTCATCCACAGACTGTATTCTCTGATATTAGGTAATGTTGAATTGGGTAATCAGTAATAGCGCTAGGACAACTTCCAGAGATTTGGCTATGACTTGGTTAGGGGAATCAAATGCTGCCATTAAAAGTTTTAGGAGATAGTTTTCTTGGGAGATTGTGATGTCCTGTGATAACACTTTATCAAAGCTGCTCTCTGGTCCTTGGCCCATGATATCAGGATAGAGAATGCAAGCAGGGTTGCCAGGCAACCTTTAGGATCCAACATTCTGTCACAATTTAGTGCACCTCCCACATGCTAAAATTAGCATACCCACCCATTGACTAACCTTACAGCCTCACTGATTTTCTCACAAAAACTAAAGAGGGATCTTTTTTTTTTGAGTTGTACATATTTACCAGTCTCTCAAGCTACAACATCCCTATAATGATATAAGGATGAAAATGAAAGCATCATTATGCCATTAAAGCACAATGATGAGTACTTCAACCTATTTTCTATGCTTCAATTTTCTCATTTCCAGAATGCAAACAATACCATTAATCGCCTCTACCATAATCCTTTCCTAAGTGTTGAAAATAAATTAAATTTCTCTTCATTCTGGTACCTGTAGAGCAGCTTGATATCATTGTTTCTCAGAGTTGTTTTATTTGCACTTGGCTGATGATTAAGGATTTTGAGTACTGCCTTATTGTCCTATGAATCACTTTAGATTCCTCAAATGATAATTTTCTATTGAGTCCTGAATCCCAATTTCTAATATGGTTATTTAGAGTTATTTGGAGTTGGAGGTGTGTCATGTTATCAGCCCAACAGAGTTCATTAGGTAAGATTCTCTGATCATGAGATTATTGAATTATTCAGTTTTTAAAATCGGTGTTGACTGTGTCCTTCATAGGTCAGCTCTATCGCAACCTCTCAGAAACTGATGATGCGAAATAATACAATTTTTTCAATCTTTTAATCATTCGATCTTTAAAAATCTATTATTACATAATCAGTAATCACTGCATAACCCAGTGTCCCTCATTCTCTGGGTACTGCTTCTGGTACCAGTCTCCTGCTGTGTCAGTCACACAGGGGCCAAACACATAATGGCACACGATTAATTCCCAGGGAGGAATAACCAGACTTCTGTCATGAACGATAACATCTTCATCGATTTAAATAAATAGTATGTAATGAAATATAATTGAATAATAATATGGTGCTTCATAATTAAATCCGACATGGAGAAGTCAACCCTTCTCTTCATGGAATAATGATGTATTTAAAAATTTAAATTGATAATTAATTAGTTGGTGCTTAATATTAACTCTACAAGTTGGCACCAAACTTGTAAAACTATGGCTGATGTAATGATCTGTTTCAATAGCGAAATAATTAAGTAATGAGATGATGTTACATCATCAACATCCAACATCTGACTCCAAAAGAGACCCATGGTCCATCACATCACCTTTATTTTAAATATGTTAATGATATGATGAATTTTTATTTAATTTCCTAGTATTACAGTTAAATAAGTATGTGTAGTATTAGATGATGTGATGGTCTGGCATGATTGACTCCCATAACGAAGCTCAAAACTCACTGAATAAATAATGACAGATTTTCATAAATATATGAATAAAAATTCAACAAGTGGATGGTGTTTTACACGTGACTCCTATGAGATTGCTCATGACTTAAGAGTTCATTGAGTATTTAATCACAGATTTGAACAAAAAAATGAATGAATAATGAGATAATATCTCATACTTCACCCCTAAAGGGATAACAAAATGATATCACCATTGATATAAGTATATAAATAATGAAATCACCGGAGACAATAGACCAGCATCTTCAACAAATGGTGCTGGCACAATTGGATGAGGGTGTGTAGAAGACTGCAGATAGACCCATGTGTGTCGCCATGAATAAAACTCAAGTTGAAATTGATAAAAGGCCTCAACATCAATCCAGCCACCTTGAACCTCTTAGAAGGGATAGTAGTAGGTACCCTTGAACAAATATTTATAGGAGACTGCTTCCTGAACATAACTCCAGGGGCACAGACACTGAGAGCATCAATTAATAAAGGGTTCCACTCGAAACTTAGAAGCTTCTGTAATGCAAAGCATAGAGTGGAGATGGCCAAACAGCAGCACACACACTAGGAAAGATTTTCAACTATCCTATATCCGACAAAGGGCTGATCTCCAAATTATACAAAGAACTCAAGAAACTAGTCAACAAAACACCAAATAACCCTATTAAAAATTGGGTACAGAACTGAAGAAAGAATTTTCTATAGAGGAAATCAAAAAGGCTGAAAGACACTTAAGAAAGTGCCCAACATCCTTAGCCATCAGTGAAAGGCAAATCAAAACAACTTTGAGATAACATTGTACTCCTGGAAGAATGGTTAAAGTTAGAAACACCAATGATGACTAATGCTGGAAAGGATGTGGAGAAAGGGGAACACTCCTCCACTGCTGGTGGGAGTGCAAACTCGTACAGCAATTTTGGAGATCAGTATGGCAGTTCTTCAGGAAAATGAGAATTAGTTTATCACAGGACCCAGCAATTCCCCTTTTAGGCATATACCCAAAATGATCCCTATCCATGCAACAAAGACATCTGTTCAACACAGAAGCACTATTTGTAATAGAAAGAACCTGGAAGCAACCTAGATGCCCCTCCATTGAAGAATGGATAATCAAGGTGTGTTACATCTACACAGTGTAACTGTATTCTGCAGAAAAAAAATAATGGTATCTTGAAATTCACAGGCAAGTTGATGGCACTTGAAGAAACCACCCTGAATGAGGTAACCCAGTCACAAAAAGAGGAAAATAGTATGTCCTCACTCATATATAGATTTTAGACCTAGAGCAAAGGATCACCAGACTGTAATTCACAGCACCAGAGGAACTAGGATACAAGGTGTATTCTAAAAGATTCATATAAAGTGCCTCACAGAAACGGGAAGGGACAAGTCACCCAGAGCACAGGGGAAGTGGGGGCAGTGAATGGAGAGAGAAGTAGGAGAATGCAAGGGGGAGGAAAGGAAACACCTGCGATTAGGAAGATTGAGCCCTGTTAGGAATAGAAGAAAGGAAGTAGAGAGAGAAAGATAGATAGATCGATAGAGAGAGAGAGAATGAGAGAGAGAAAGAGAGAGAAAGAAAACATAAAAGAAGGAACCAATATTGGTTTGAAGATAAAATTGAACATTAAAAAAGGTCTACAGGTCTACAAAAGTATCGCCAACTAACAATTTGAGCATCCGTGGAAAGGCTACCATAAATGCTCTTCCCAGATAGTGAGATCAATAACTAAGTTATCCATGGAGCCCTCATCTAATACCTGTTTGAAAAGGGAGCAAACACCCATACATAATCACTGAGTCGAACTTGAATCCAGATGCAGATGGAGAGGAAAAGACCAGGCTGCAGAAACAAATAGAGACTGCTTACCTGAAAGGAGGAGCTAACAGAGGAGGAGCCCCAGACTGACAGCTGGGAATCAAGCATGGAACTGACTCAGGGTTCCCTGAATATGGGTCTCAGCCAGATGGACTGAGCAGTCTAAGGGACCTCAGACAGTGGAGCCATGATGTATCCCTGGTGCACAAAAGGACCTTGCGAACACATCCCCCATGAAGGGATAACTGTCTTAACCTAGAGACAGGAGAGAAGCCCTAGTCCCAACTTCACATGACCTCTCAGATCTCCATGACCCCAACTGGATGGCATTCCCCAATATAGGGAAATGGGGTGGGGCGATTGGAGTGGAGAGTGGCTATGGTGCATGTGGGAGGGCAGAGAGTGTAAAGGTGAGAGAGGGATGGAGGGAGAGAGGGAGGGAGGGAGAGGGAAATAGGATCGACATGTAAAATAATAAGTTAAATAAATAAAACACAAAAACAAAAACAAGTGATCAGATGGTGGATGCTTTTGTATCTGCCCCACTCTGATGTCGATCCTATAATGGCAGATTTTAAAGGGCAGAGTCTGAACTGAGGTGAATTCAGTGGAGGGCTTGCTTTCGGTACCTGGAGGTTGGGGAATGGTATGATGCTACCTGAAACTCACTGCTATGGCTGAAACTTCACTTAACCCTCCTTCTCCACCTACTCCAGAAACAGATGCTAGAGGTCTCCAGACTCCAATCTAAGGGAAACTTCTCCATCCACCCCTCTTGCTGAGTCCACTAAAACCTGAATCCCCCACTCCACATTGTCCCTTGCCAGCAGGAAGAAGCCAGACTCAGACCAATGTGCCCACAGACAGTGAGTGACACAGGGTTGTTTAGGTGGAAGCCCTAATGGCATTGTGAAAATACAGAGCTCATTAAAACCATGACTATTGTTACTGATGTGCTGATGTGGAATCCAGATTTTCATATGGAGATTAATTCATCTGGGTATGTAAATTACAAGGGTAGATCAGATTCCTTACCAATCTGCATAACACTCAGTGGTATACCTCCAGGTGGTTGTTTGCATGATAGCTATAGAACTTTCCTCACTGACACTCCTGAAAATGAGCATGTTACAGATAAGAGTCCAAAACAGTGGCCTATGAGGCAACTACAAATTGCTACTTGGGGGCACTATAATTTTAATGACACTATGATAATAAATCAGCCGCTGCCTTCTAGATTGCCATATTGCTTGGTAAAATACAAAAAAGTTTATGGGAAGAAAATGAAGATCAGATGCCTAACTGGCTTCATTGTGGATTTCCTCACACTGGAACAAGGTTTGCTCCATTGGCTTCAGAAGAAATTATCTGGGATTTTTCTGTACCATCACCTGATCATGGATATTCTGGCTACCTTAAGGATCATTTTGCTCAATTTGGAGGATACACTCCTCAAAAAAAACGAGCTCATAAGGAGATGGTATTCAGAAGACTGGGTGTCACCTGTATGGTATTTTCAAAAACCGGATGGGACATATGGGACTCCTCAGACAGATCTGTTCAGGTTAGTTGCAGCAGCCAATGTTATAGAAAAAAACAAACAAACAAACAAACAAAAAAACCCCAAAAACAAAGGCTGGCAAGTCCATAGCTTGTCTCTCTTACCCTTATGCATTAATGTTTGGACATAATATGTTCGTGCTTATCAAGAAAGAAGGGGACTCATTTTTGTTGAGTGTCGATCCTGCATATTAACTAATTGTGTACAATAAGGTAATGGTAAACCTTTTCAACTATATTGATTGTTAAAAGGCCTGCTTATTTGATGCTGCCAGTAGATTTGGGTAATGATACTTGGTATGATAATTTGGCTATAAACATGTTTAGCAAAATTAATGAGTTGATTAGGCCAAAAAGATTTGTTGCCTCATTAATTGTAAGAATGACAGCACTGATAGCCATTTTGACTTCTTTTGCAGTTTCAACAACAGCATTAGTAAAGGAAATGCAGACAGCTTCCTTTGTGAATGACATGCATAGGAATGTCTCTTTTATTTTGTCAGAACAGAGGTTAATAGATCTGAAATTAGAAACTAGATTAAATGCTTTAGAAGAGGCAATGATAGAAATGGGCCCAGACATACAAAATCTTAAGACACAGTTAGCAACTAAATGCCATGCATAGTTTAAGTATATCTGGGTTACACCTCTTCCATACAACTCTTCCTCTAATTGGAACGAGACTAAGGCACATGTCTTGGGTATATGGGAGGATACCAATTTAACCTATGATATCAAGGCATTGCAAGAGGAAATTACGGTTATGAGTCAGAGAAAGATAGATACTGGGGACATTTCGGGCCTAGCATCAACATTTTTAGAAAAACTAAGATCCATGAATCCATTAAGCTTAACTCAGTATTTTGTTTTCCTAGGAATTGGAGCTGCTATTTTATTTATAGTGTGTTTGTCCTTTCCTATTCTTTTCAGAATAGTTCTTCACTCCATCAGCACCCTCCAGTGAGATTTCCAGCTGTTCTGCTTAAAAAATAAAAAAGGGGGAACTGCCACACCAGGCCCAGTGGAGACAGTGTAGCAATGGCTGAGAGAAATCTCAATGGCTACCTGTCCAGATGTTCACACCACACCTGGTTATGCCTCCTGGGGAAAAGTGGTTCAGGGCCCTGCAGGTGATTGCCCTACTGACAGGCTGGAACAGGTGCTAGGTGTTTGTTGTGCTACGATAGCTTTAATGCTTTTGGTCATAGGTGCTTTGGATTATTGCTCCACTGTTAATTCAGAGAAGCCTAGAAAACACTTAGATATAGTTTCAGGGACAGAAAGAGATACAGAGGAGCCCTCAGCTACAAATCCCAGGTCACCAGTGGAGACTTCAGGTGTCAGCCTAAGGCCTAATAAATTAACATACCTAAAGCTATAGGAATTTGCCCAAAAGAGGACCCTGCCTAATTAGACAGCCCAAAGCAAAGCTGTTGTGGGGTTTACTACTGAGATTTTAGTGCCCCTAAATCAATAAAACAGTACAAGAGTTCTTATCAATGCTGTTAAAAGTTTACTGACAAGAGACAATTATTACTCTCTAAACTAAGTAAATCAAATCCCTGGTAACCTGACCACAAGCAGGCCAAAATAAACATGATATGTATTTACGATCTCATGCTCCAAAATAAATGTTGACATTTCTATAGTATGTCTATAAGTATTAAACTGTGGCCAAAGATCTGTTCCTTGAACTTTCTGCATAAAAACCTGTTGCTCTGAAGTAAAAATCGCAGCAGTTGCAAACCTCCTCGAGTGTGTTTGTATCTGTCTGTCAAGCCGAAGCCACTCCTGAAATGTTCATCGAAGTCTTAGTCTCCCCAAAGCCCCATTGTCCACGGAAAGTTCTGCAGCAAATGAATAAAAATTAAATAAGGGGATGGTGTTTTATATGTGAAGCCTAAAAGATTGCCCAATACTGAAGAGACTGTAAGTTCTTAATCATAGATTTCAACAATAAAATGAATGAAGATAATTTTTCATAATTCACCCCTGTAGAGATAACAAAATGATATCAACATTGATTTAAATAAATAAATAAATGAACATTGAAATCACAAGAGACAATTTACACCAAGAAGGTGGATGCAGACTCCACTCTTCCTGGAGTAGAAAAAGACACATTTGAATAATGACATAATCAGGAAGTAGTACATAGATTATTAAATAATGTCACGTGATTAACTCCAATAGAAGACTTTGGCCAGAACAAAGTCAAGAAGAACAACGTCTACATTGATTTAAATAATTAATATACAATGAAAAATTATTGAATAATGACATGGTTGTACATACATAAATCCCACATGGAGTAGTCAGACTTATCTCTTCCTGGAATAGTGATGTTTTTAAAAAAATAAATTGATAATAAATTAGTGGGCATTTTATAATAACACTGAAGAAATGATACCAAAGTCCTAAACATATCGCTGATGTAAAGATCACTTAATATAGCTAAATGATGCAGTAATGAGATAATGTTAAATCAACTCCCAAAATCTGACTCCAAAAGGGACTTATGGTCCATAACATTACCTGTATTTTAAATTCATTAATTAAGTGATGAATTATCATTTCATTTCCTTGTTTAAAAGTTAAGGAAGTAAGTATAGTATTAGATGATGTGATGGTCTGGCACTATGGATTCCCCTAAGGAGGCTCAAAACTCCAGTGATCTCTGAATACATAATGACAGATTTACATAATTAAATGAATAAACTTTAAACAAGTGGATGGTGTTTTATGCGTGAAGCCTAAATGATTGCTCAATACTGAAGGGTCATTGAATTCTTAATCATAGATATGAACAAAAAAATGAATGAAAGAAGAGATAATTTCTCATAACTAATCCAAAGAGAAATAACAAATCAATATCTACATTGATTTAAAGAAAGAAAGGAAGGAAGTAAGAAAGAAAGAAGTCAGAAGAGACAATTTAACACGAACAAGGTGGATCCAGACTCCACTCTTCCTGGAGTAGAAAAAGAGAGATTTCTATAAAGAAATAATCAGATAGTTAGATCGTCTGTCACACTAGAGTCACAAAAGGTGGCACCAAACTTCAGGGATCACAGATTATATAATGAAAGAATTTAATAATTACATCTTTAAACATGTAAGTCATTGACATTTTTTTTTTGTATCTTCAAATCCTGGGCAGACTTGACAGATATGGAAATGTATGCTATCATCAAGGATTTTTACAATGACATCAGTTAATCTTCAGATAATCATACAATCTTACATGATGGATTCTGTTACCCTGACATCATCACCAGCACCTGAATCACTGTTGTGGTTCTGTAGGATCAGAGATAATGGGCCCATTACTGGCTGAGCAGTAGTAATCAAGATGTTGCTATCACCTGAAAAGATGGCTCCAGCAGGGGCATCACCAGCATATCTGAGAGAGAGATTTTCTTCCGTGTTCTGGGTTGTCATCCTTTTGCAAGGACTCGGTGATGGTGCCGACCTCCTCGTGCCACTACTTCTTCTCATGGTAGATCACAATCGATGAGAAGATGTGGAGGAACAGCAGGTAGACCACCATGCCGGCCTTGGTGTAGTCCTTGTACTTCTTGAATGGCCCCGAGCAATCTTCTGGACTCAGTCACCCAGCATCCTTTTTATTATGGGAGATGCATAGATCATTCAGAAAATGCTCTGCCCATGTCTACATCTTTCCTAAACTTATCCCTGACAGATATTTGCACACTAATCGTAATCAGTGATGGCATTGTCTGTCGTTTATGTAATCTAAAGAATTAATTAAGTCAGTAATAGCTAACTGTCACAATAAATAGGTGATGTAACATTTTACTGGCAGGGGAGCATGGCCAGACTCCAGATTAGAAGGATGTCATCATCCTCAATTGAATCAATGTATCATAAAATGTGATGATATTGCACATTATCTCCACAAGAGGAAGCTTTACAGGTCTCTTCATGGAATGGAGGATTTTTGGTGTAAGTAAGTAATTAGATCATCTGTGGCACCAGATTCCAGGTGTCATGGATGATATAATCATTGTTTTATATAGTTAAATAATCAAACAATGAGTTCATGTAACATCATCCACTTCCCTAAGGTGGCTCCAAACCAGGCTCTTGAACGATGCTGTCGTGATTAATTTAAATATTTTAACTACAAAATTGATATTTAGATGGTCCATAATAATTGCTTCCCACATCGTGGAATCCACTGATCATGGATTATCTAATGTCCTATTTTAATAATCACATAACAACATAATCAAATGATGAAATGATCTGCCATACTCGACACAATTGACTCTCACTGACTCCTACATGATTGGGGGAAACTCCCAGGTTCATTCCTAATTTCATCGGAGAGCAGAGTCGTAAAATGTTTAAATGCTGAAATATCATTGTGTATGCAGGGTTTTTAGAAGATCCTACATATTTCATGTTAGACCCCTGCCTCAAAAGGGAAGGACTGCATTCCAATAATCCCTAAGTCTACTCTAACAAATGGATTATCACCATCCTGAAGGAAGTTAGCAATGACAAACTCACCTTTTGATGAATAATTGTGAGTCTTATTATCTTAGTTTCCATAGTATTAATTCTTAGGAGAGAGAGAATTCATAAACAGAAGAAATTGAATGTTCTCTGATAATTAGATAATCTGAATTTGGTGACCAGTAAAAGCTGTAGCCAAACTTCCAGAGGTGTGGCTATGACTTGGTTAGTGGAATCAAACGCTGTCATTGAACGTTGTAGGAGATAGTTATCTTGGGAGAATATAATGTCCCATGATAACACTTACTTGAAGCTGCTCTCTGGTCCTTGGCCCATGATACCAGGATACAGAATGCAAGCAGGGTTGCCAGGCAACATTTATGATCCAACATTCTGTCACATTCTAGTGCCCCTCCCACATCCTAAAAGGAGCATACCTAAAGAAGAACTAACCTTACTGCCTCACTGAGTTTCACACAAAATCAAAGTACGGCTCTTTATTTGAGTTCTACATATTTACCCATCTCTCAAGCTACAACATGCCTATAGTGACATAAGCATGAAAACGAAAGCATCATAATGTCATTCAAGTACAAGGATGGGTATTTTAAACCTGTTTTCTATGCTTCAATTTTCTAATTCCTAGAATGGATACAATCAAATTAATCGCCTCTACCATAAACCTTTTCTCTTTTTTGAAAATAAAATAATCCCTCTTCATTCTTTGCCCTTTAGAGGAGCTTGATCCCATGGTTTCTTGGCATTGTTTAGATTTGCATTGGTCCAGAACAGCCAGGACCAGGGCCAGGGCCAGGCCCAGGGCCAGGGCCAAAATTAAATTGATAATAATTAAATTGATAATAAATTAGTAGGCATTTTATATTAACACTGACGAAATGGCACCAAATTCCTAAACATATCGCTGATGTAAAGAACTCTTTATATAGCTAAATGATGAAGTAATGAGATGATGTTACATCAACTCCCAAAATCTGACTCCAAAAGGGACTTATGGTCCATATCATTACCTGTATTTTAAATTCATTAATTAAGTGATGAATTATCATTTAATTTCCTAGTTTAAGAGTTAAGGAAGTAAGTGTAGTATTAGATGATGTGATGGTCTGGCACGATGGACTCCCAAGGGAGGCTCAAATCTCCAGTGATCACTGAATACATAACGACAGATTTTCATAATTAAATGAATAAACTTTAATCCAGTGAATGGTGTTTTATGCGTGAAGCCTAAATGATTGCTCAATACTGAAGGGTCATTGTATTCTTAATCATAGATATGAAAAAAAATGTATAAATGAAGAGATAGTTTCTCATAATTAACCCCTAGAGAGATAAGGAAATGATATCAACATTGATTTAAATAATGAAAGGAAGAAAGAAAGAAAGAAAGAAAGAAAGAAAGAAAGAAAGAAAGAAAGATTCACAAGATACAATTTAACACCAATAAGGTGGATCCAGACTCTACTCTTCCTGGAGTAGAAAAAGAGATTTCTATAATTAAATAATCAGATAGTTAGATCGTCTGTCACACTTGAGTCACACAAGGTGGCGCCAAACTTCAGGGATCACAGATTATATGATGAAAGAATTTAATAATTACATCTTTATATATGTAAGTCTTTGAAATTTTTTGTATCTTCAAATCCTGGGCAGACTTGACAGATATGGAAATGTATGTTGTCATCAAGGATTTTTAAAATGCCATAAGTTAATCATCAGATAATCATACTGTCTTTCATGATGAATTCTGTTGGCCTTACATCATCACCAACATCTGAATCTCTGTTTTGGTGCTGCAGGATCTGAGATAGTGGGCTCATTCCTGTCTTAGAAGTAGTAACCAAGATGTTGCTATCAGCTGAAAAGAAGGCTGCAGCAGGGAAATAACCAGCATATCTGAGAGAGAGATGTTCTTCCGTGTTCTGGGTCGTTATCCTTTTGACAGGTCTCAGAGATGGTGCCGACCTTCTAGTGCCGCTACTTCTTCTCATGGTAGATCACACCCGATGTGAAGATGTGGAGGAACAGCAGGTAGTCCACACACAGACCACCATGCCAGCCTTGGTGAAGTCCTTGTACTTCTCGAATAGCGCCTAGCAATCTTCTGGACTCAATCATCCAGCATCATCTTTACTCTGGGAGATGCATAGATCATTCAGAAAATGCTCTGCCCATGTCTACATCTTTCCTAACGTTGTCCCTGACAGATATTTGCACACTAATCGTAATTGGTGACGGCATTGTCTATCGCGTACATAATATAAAGAATTAAATAAGTCAGTAATAGCTAACTGTCACAATAAATAGGTGATGTAGCATTTTACTGGCAGGGAAGCATGGCCAGACTCTAATCATGAAAGATGTCATCATCCTCAATTGAGTCAATGTATCATAACATGTGATGATATTGCACATTACCTCCACAAGAGGAAGCTTTACACGTCTCTTCATGGAATGGAGGATTTTTGGTTTATATAACTTCATAAATAATTACAGTATCCTGGGTATTAACACAGACTGTCAATTTAAATACTTTAATTATGTATATACAAGTTCTGTGGCACCAGATTCCAGGTGTCATGGATGATATAGTCATTGTTTTATATAGATACATAATCAAACAATGAGTTCATGTAACATCATCCACTTCCCTAAGGGGCTCCAAACCAGGCTCTTGATCGATGCTGTCGTGATTAATTTAAATATTTTAACTACAAAATTGATATTTAGATGGTACATAATAATTGCTTCCCACATCATGAAATCCACTGATCATGGATTATCTAATGTCCTATTTTAATAATCAAATAGCAACAAAATTGACTCTCACTGAATCCTACATGATTGTGGGAAAAGCCCAGGATCATCCCTTATTTAATCAGAGAGCAGAGTGAAATGTTTAAATGCTGGAATGTCTTTGTGTATGCAGGGTTTTTAGAAGATACTGCATAATTCATGTTGGACGGCTGCCTCAAAGGAGGTGGACTGCAATCCAATAATCCCTAAGTCTACTTTAACAAATGGATTATCACTATCATGAAGGAAATTACCAATGACAAATTCACCTTTTGATGAATAATTGTGAGTCTTATTATCTTTGTTTCCATAGTATTAATTCTTAGAAGAGAGAGAATTCATAAACAGAAGAAATTGAATGTTCTCTGATAATTAGGTAATCTAGAATTTGGTGACCAGTAAAAGCTGTAGGCTAACTTCCAGAGATTTGGCTATGACTTGCTTAGGGAAACCAAATGTCATTGAAAGTTTAAGGAGATAGTTATCATGGGAGACTGTAATGTCCCATGATAACACTTTCTCGAAGCTGATCTCTGGTACTTGGCCCATGATAACAGAATACAGAGTGCATGCAGGGTTGCCAGGCAACATTTAAGAACCAACATTCTGTCACATTCTATTGCCCCTGCCACATATTAAAAGGAGCATACCTAAAGATGAACTAATCTTACAGCCTCACTAATTTTCTCACAAAAACAAAGCAGGGCTCTTTCATTTGGGTTCTACATATTTACCTGTCTCTCAAGCTTCAACATACCTATAGTGACATAAGCATGAAAACGAAAGCATCATAATGCCATTTAAGAACAATAAAGAGTATTTTAAACTTTTTTTTCTACGCCTCAATTTTCTAATTCCTAGAATGGATACAATACGTTTAATCGCCTCTACCATAATCCTTTTCTCATTTTTGAAAATAAAATAATACCTCTTCATCTTCTGCTCTTTAGAGGAGCTAGATCACATGTTTTCTCGGCATTGTTTAGATTTTAATTGGTCCAGAACACCCAGGGCCAGGGCCAGGGCAAGATCTAAAATTAAATTGATAATAAATTAGTAGGCAATTTATATTAACACTGTCGAAATGGCACCAAAGACCTAAAAATATCACTAATGAAAAGATTTCTTTATATATGTAAATGATGAAGTAATGAGATGATGTTACATCAACTCCCAAAATCTGACTCCAAATGGGACTTATGGTCCATAAAATTACCTGTATTTTAAATTCATTAATTAAGTGATGAATTATCATTTAATATCCTAGTATAACAGGCAAGGACGTAAGTGTAGTATTCGATGATGTGAGTGTCTGGCACGATAGACTTCCCTAAGGAGGCTCACAACTCCAGTGATCACTGAATACATAATGACAGATTTTCATAATTAAATGAATAAACTTTAAACCAGTGAATGGTGATTTATGCGTGAAGCCTAAATGATGGCTCAATACTGAAGGGTCATTGTATTCTTAATCATAGTTATAAAAAAAATGAATGAATAAAGAGATAGTTTCTCATAATTCACCCCTAGAGAGATAACAAAATGATATCAACATTGATTTAAATAATGAAAGGAAGAAAGAAAGAAAGAAAGAAAGAAAGAAAGAAAGAAAGAATTCACAAGATACAATTTAACACCAACAAGGTGGATCTAGACTCCACTCTTCCTGAAGGACAAAAAGACCGATTTGTATAATGAAGTAATCAGAATGTTAGATCGTCTGTCATACTTGAGTCACACAAGGTAGCGCCAAACTTCAGGGATCATAGATTATATAATGAAAGAATTTAATAATTACATCTTTAAATATGTAAGTCATTGAACTTTTTTTTTATCTTCAATTCCTGGGAAGACTTTACAGATATGGAAATGTATGCTGTCATCAAGGATTTTTAAAATGCCACAAGTTAATAGTCAGATAATCATACTGTCTTGCATGATGAATTCTGTTGGTCTTACATCATCACCAGCAGCAAAATCTCTGTTGTGGTGCTGCAGGTTCTGAGATAATGGGCCCATTCCTCTCTTAGAAGTAGTAACCAAGATGTTGCTATCAGCTGAAAAGAAGGCTGTAGCAGGGTAACAACCAGCCTATCTGCGGAAGAGATGTTCTTCCGTGTTCTGGGTCGTCATCGTTTTGTCACGTCTCTGAGATGGTGCCGACCTCCTAGTGCCACTACTTCTTCTCATGGTAGATCACACCCGATGTGAAGATGTGGAGGAACAGGAGGTAGTCCACACCCAGACCACCATGACGGCCTTGGTGTAGTCCTTGTATTTCTCTAATGGCCCCGAGCAATCTTTTGGACTCAATCATCCAGCATCCTTTTTACTCTGGGAGATGCATAGATCATTCAGAAAATGCTCTGCCCATGTCTACATCTTTCCTAACCTTGTCCCTGACAGATATTTGCACACTAAACGTAATCGGTGATGGCATTGTCTATTGCTTACATAATTTAAAGAATTAAATAAGTCAGTAATAACTAACTGTCACAATAAATAAGTGATGTAGCATTTCAATGGCAGGGAAGTATGGCCAGACTCCAGTCATGAAGGATGTCATCATCCTCAATTAGTCAATGTATCATAACATGTGATGATATTGCACTTCATCTCCACAAGAGGAAGCTTTACATGACTCTTCATGGAATGGAGAATGTTTGGTTTATATAACTTTATAAATATTTACATTATCTTGGGTATTAACACAGACTGTCAATTTAAAATCATTAATTATATAATTAGATGATCTGTGGCACCAGATTCCAGGTGTCATGGATGATATAATCATTGTTTTGTATAGATACATAATGAAAAAATGAGTTCATGTAACATCATCCACTTCCCTAAGGGGCTCCAAACCAGGTTCTTGAACGATGCTGTCGTGATTAATTCAAATATTTTAACTACAAAATTGATATTTAGATGGTCCATAATAATTGCTTCCCACATCATGGAATCCACTGATCGTGGATTATCTAATGTCCTATTTTAATAATCAAATAACAACATAATCAGATGATAAAATGGTATGCCATACAGGACATCATTGACTCTCACCAACTCCTACATGATTGTGGGAAACGCCCAAGATCATCCCTTATTAATCGGAGAGCAGAGTCGTGAAATATTTAAATGCTGAAATGTCTTTGTGTATGCAGGGTTTTTAGAAGATCCTGCATATTTCATGTTGGACGGCTGCCTCAAAAGAGGTGGACTGCAATCCAATAATCCCTAAGTCTACTTTAACAAATGGATTATCACTATCCTGAAGGAAATTAACAATGACAAATTCACCTTTTGATGAATTTTTGTGAGTCTTGTTATCTTTGTTTCCATAGTATTAATTCTTAGGAGAGAGAGAATTCATAAACTGAAGAAATTGAATGTTCTCTGATGATTAGGTAATCTAGAATTTGGTGACCATTAAAAGCTGTAGGCAAACTTCCAGAGATTTGGCTTTGACTTTCTTAGGGAAATCAAATACTGTCATTGAAAGTTTAAGGGGATAGTTATCTTGGGAGACTGTAATGTCCCATAATAACACTTTCTCGAAGCTGATTTCTGGTACTTGGCCCATGATAACAGAATACAGAATGCATGCAGGGTTGCCAGGCAACATTTAACAACCAACATTCTGTCACATTCTAGTGCCCCTCCCACATGCTAAAAGGAGCATACCTAAAGATGAACTAAACTTACAGCCTCACTGATTTTCTCACAAAAACAAAGCAGGGCTCTTTCTTTTGGGTTCTATATATTTACATGTTTCTCAAGTTTCAACATGCCTGTAGTGACATAAGCATGAAAACAAAAGCATCATAATACCATTCAAGTACAATAATGAGTATTTTAACCTTTTTTTTTTCTATGCTTTAATTTTCTAATTCATAGAATGGATACAATACAAATAATCAACTCTACCATAAACCTTTTCTCATTTTTGAAAATAAAATAATACCTATTCATCTTCTGCTCTTTAGAGGAGCTAGATCACATGTTTTCTCGGCATTGTTTAGATTTTAATTGGTCCAGAACAACCAGGGCCAGGGCCAGGGCCAGGGCCAGGGCCAGGTCTAAAATTAAATTGATAATAAATTAGTAGGCAATGTTTATTAACACTGACGTAATGGCACCAAAGACCTAAATATATCACTGATGTAAATTTCTCTTTATATATCTAAATGATGAAGTAATTTGATGATGTTACAGCAATCCCAAAATCTGTCTCCAAAAGGGACTTATTGTCCCTAAAATTACCTGTATTTTAAATTCATTAATTAAGTGATGAATTATCATTTAATATCCTAGTTTAACAGTCAAGGACGTAAGTGTGGTATTCGATGATGTGAGTGTCTGGCAAGATGGATTTCCCTAAGGAGGCTCACAACTCCAGTGATCACTGAATACATAATGACAGATTTTCATAATTAAATGAATAAACTTTAAACCACTGAATGGTGATTTATGCGTGAAGCCTAAATGATTGCTCAATACTGAAGGGTCATTGTATTCTTAATCATAGTTATAAAAAAAATGAATGAATAAAGAGATAGTTTCTCATAACTCACCCCTAGAGAGATAACAAAATGATATCAACATTGATTTAAATAATGAAAGGAAGAAAGAAAGAAAGAAAGAAATAATACACAAGATACAATTTAACACCAACAAGGTGATATCCAGACTCTACTCTACCTGCAGGAGAATAAGACATATTTGTATAATGAAATAATCAGATAGTTAGATCGTCTGTCATATGTGAGTCACACAAGGTAGCGCCATACTACAGTTATCATAGATTATATAATGAAAGAATTTAATAATTACATCTTTAAATATGTAAGTCGTTGAACTTTTTTTGTATCCTCAATTCCTGGGCAGACTTGATAGATATGGAAATGTATGCTGTCATCAAGGATTTTTAAAATGACATCAGTTAATCGTCAGATAATCATATTGTCTTGCATGATGAATTCTGTTGGTCTTACATCATCACCAGCAGCTGAATCTCTGTTGTGGTGCTGCAGGTTCTGAGATAATGGGCCCATTCCTGGCTTAGAAGTAGTAAGCAAGATGTTGCTATCAGCTGAAAAGAAGGCTGCAGCAGGGGCATAACCAGCATATCTGAGGGAAAGATGTTCTTCCGTGTTCTGGGTCGTCATCCTTTTGACAGGTCTCAGTGATGGTGCTGACCTGCTAGTGCCATACTTCTTCTCATGGTAGATCACACCCGAAGTGAAGATCTGGAGGAACAAGAGGTAGTCCACACCCAGACCACCATGACGGCCTTGGTGTAGTCCTTGTACTTCTCGAATGGCCCCGAGCAATCTTCTGGATTCAATCATCCAGCATCCTTTTTACTCTGGGAGATGCATAGATCATTCAGAAAATGCTCTGCCCATGTCTACATCTTTCCTAACCTTGTCCCTGACAGATATTTGCACACTAATCGTAATCGGTGATGGCGTTGTCTATCACGTGCATAATTTAAAGAATTAAATAAGTCAGTAATAGCTAACTGTCACAAAAAATAGGTGATGTAGCATTTTACTGTCAGGGAAGCAAGGCCAGACTCCAGTCATGAAGGATGTCATCATCCTCAACTGAGTCAATGTATCATAAAATGTGATGATATTGCACTTTACGTCCACAAGAAGAAGCTTTACAGGGCTCTTCATGGAATGGAGGATGTTTGGTTTATATAACTTTATAAATATTTACATTATCTTGGGTGTTAACACAGACTGTCAATTTAAATACTATAATTATGTAATTAGAGGATCTGTGGCACCAGATTCCAGGTGTTATGGATGATATAATCATTGTTTTATATAGATACATAATCAAACAGTGAGTTCATGTAACATCATCCACTTCCCTAAGGGGCTCCAAACCAGGCCCTTGAAAGATGCTGTCGTGATTAATTTAAATATTTTAATTACAAAATTGATATTTAGATGGTCCATAATAATTGCTTCCCATATCATGGAATCCAGTGATCATGGATTATCTAATGTCATATTTTAATAATCAAATAACAACATATTCAGATGATAAAATGGTATGCCATACTCGACACAATGACTCTCACCGACTCTAACATGATTGTGGGAAACGCGCAGGATCATCCCTTATTAATCAGAGAGCAGAATCATGAAATGTTTAAATGCTGAAATGTCTTTGTGTATGCATGGTTTTTAGAAGATCCTGCATATTTCATGTTGGACGGCTGCCTCAAAAGAGATGGGCTGCAATCCAAAAATCCCTAAGTCTACTTTAACAAATGAATTATCACTATCCTGAAGGAAATTAACAATGACAAATTCACCTTTTGATGAATAATTGTAAGTCTTATTATCTTTGTTTTCATAGTATTAATTCTTAGGAGAGAGAGAATTCATAAACAGAAGAAATTGAATGTTCTCTGATGATTAGGTAATCCAGAATTTGGTGACAAGTAAAAGCTGTAGGAAAACTTCCAGAGATTTGGCTATGACTTGCTTAGGGAAATCAAATGCTGTCATTGAAAGTCTAAGGAGATAGTTATCTTGGGAGACTGTAATGTCCCATGATAACACTTTCTCGAAGCTGATTTCTGGTACTTGGCCCATGATAACAGAATACAGAATGCATGCAGGGTTGCCAGGCAACATTTAACAACCAACATTCTGTCACATTCTAGTGCCCCCCCACATGCTAAAAGGAGCATACCTAAAGATGAACTAAACTTACAGCCTCACTGATTTTCTCACAAAAACAAAGCAGGGCTCTTTCTTTTGGGTTCTACATATTTACCTGTCTCTCAAGCTTCAACATGCCTATAGTGACATAAGCATGAAAAGGAAAACATCATAATTCTGTTCAAGTACAATAATGAGTATTTTAAACTTTTTTTTCTATGCTTCAATTTTCTAATTCCTAGAATGGATACAATACAAATAATCGACTTTACCATAAACCTTTTCTCATTTTTGAAAATAAAATAATACCTCTTCATCTTCTGCTCTTTAGAGGAGCTAGATCACATGTTTACTCGGCATTGTTTAGATTTTAATTGGTCCAGAACAGCCAGGGCCAGGGCCAGGGCCAGGGCCAGGGCCAGGGCCAGGGCCAGGGCCAGGGCCAGGGCAGGCCAGGGCCAGGGCCAGGGCCAGGGCCAGGGCCAGGGCCAGGTTTAAATTAAATTGATAATAAATTAAATTGATAATAATTAGTAGGCAATTGATATTAACACTGACGAAATGGTACCAAAGACCTAACAATATTGCTGAAGTAAAGATCTCTTTATATATCTAAATGATGAAGTAATGAGATGATGTTACATTAACTCCCAAAATCTGACTCCAAATTGGACTTATGATCCATAAAATTGCCTGTATATTAAATTCATTAATTAAGTGATGAATTATCATTTAATATCCTAGGTTAACAGTCAAGGACGTAAGTGTAGTATTCGATGATATGAGTGTCTCGCATGATGGACTTCCCTAAGGAGTCTCAAAACTCCAGTGATCACTGAATACATAATGACAGATTTTCATAATTAAATGAATAAACTTTAAACCACTGAATGGTGTTTTATGCATGAAGCCTAAATGATTGCTCAATACTGAAGGGTCATTGTATTCTTAATCATAGATATGAAAAAAATGAATAAATGAAGAGATAGTTTCTCAAAATTAACCCCTAGAGAGATAACAAAATGATATCAACATTGATTTAAATAATGAAAGGAAGAAAGAAAGAACGAAAGAAAGAAAGAAATAATTCACAAGATACAATTTAACACCAACAAGGTGGATCCAGACTCCACTCTTCCTGGAGTAGAAAAAGACAGATTTGTATAATGAAATAATCAGATAGTTAGATCGTCTGTCACACTTGAGTCACACAAGGTGGCGCCAAACTTCAGTGATCACAGATTGTATAATGAAAGAATTTAATAATTACATCTATATATATGTAAGTCTTTGAATTATTTTGTACCTTCAAATCCTGGGCAGACTTGACAGATATGGAAATGTATGCTGTCATCAAGGATTTTTATAATGCCATAGGTTAATCATCAGATAATCATACTGTCTTGCATGATGAATTCTGTTGGCCGTACTTCATCACCAACAGCTGAATCTCTGTTTTGGTGCTGCAGGATCTGAGATAGTGGGCCCATTCCTGGCTTAGAAGTAGTAACCAAGATGTTCCTATCAGCTGAAAAGAAGTCTGCAGCAGGGGCTTAACCAGCATATCTGAGAGAGAGATGTTCTTCCGTGTTCTGGGTCGTAATCCTTTTGCCAGGTCTCAGAGATGGTGCCGACCTCCTCTGTGGCACCAGATTCCAGGTGTTATGGATGACATAATCATTTTTTTATATAGAAACATAATCAAACAATGAGATTTGGCTATGACTTTCTTAGGCTAATCAAATGTTGTCTTTGAAAGTTTAAGGAGATAGTTATCTTGGGAGACTGTAATGTCCCATGATAACATTTTCTCAAAGCTGCTCTCTGGTACTTGGCCCATGGTAACAGAATACAGAATGCAAGCAGTGTTGCCAGGCAACATTTATGAACCAACATTCTGTCTCATTCTAGTGCCCCTCCCACATGCTAAAAGTAGCATATCTATAGATGAAGTAACCTTACAGCCTCACTGAGTTTCTCACAAAAACAAAGCAGGGCTCTTTCTTTTGGGTTCTACATATTTAGCCATCTCTCAATCTACAACATGCCTATAGTGACATAAGCATGAAAACGAAAGCATCATAATGACATTCAAGTACAATTATGAGTATTTTAAACCTTATTTCTATGCTTCAATTTTCTAATTCCTAGAATGGATACAATACAATTAATCACCTCTACCATAAACCTTTTCTCTTTTTTGAAAATAATATAATCCCTCTTCTTTCCCTGTCCTTTAGAGGAGCTTGATCCCATGGTTTCTCGTCATTGTTTAGATTAGCATTGGTCCAGAATGCCTGGGGCCGCGGCCGGGGCCAGGGCCTGGGCCAGGAAATCAAAATCATGCGAACAATTTATTGAAGATTTTAGCCATCATACTTTACTTTAATTTCAATAATCATGTTTTTTTTTTTTTTTTTTTTTTTTTTTTTTTGTGGAGCACAGTTCTTACAAAGTTCACTACACCCAAGATAATTGACAAACAGGTCAGCCCTTCTGATATAATCTGCAACCCAAGAGAGAGAAAGAGAGAGAGGGAGAAAGACACAGAGACAGACAGATCTGACAGAGAGAGAAAGAAAGACAGCATGAGGAGGGAGAAAGGGGGAGAAAAGAGATAATGGGAGCAAGAGAGACATCAACCCAAGCTTCTCCACCTTCTGGTTTCACACTCAGTACCAAAGGCACCTCATATAAGACTGGGAAGAAACCTCCCCTATGACTGGTGGCTATGCTTGAAGCTCGGATTGGAAGACAATGGACTTTGAGGCAGAAAACCTGCATTTGATGGGCACCATCTTCTGTTACTGGAGTTTAGTACCAGAGCCGGTTGTCTGGCTACACTAACAACCAGGCTCAGTCATTCATTATAAGGGAGCCAAGCGAATTAACTAAGTTCTGTTGACAAGCCAAACTACAATGCCAGCACTCTGGATTCAAGGTGGACAGATAGATATCTCTCATGTCCTACGGCAGACTAATCCATAATGTGAGTTCTATTTAAGACAGGATGTCACAGTAATACTATTCTTAAAAAGAAGAGAAAAAATACAAAAGTAAAATTAATGAAAATTTAAAGCATATATATTCAATTTGAACACTTATGAAAACAAAAAAAGAAAACAGTAAATAATCTATATCAAGGGTCATAATAGGCTTAGAATGCAAATAAATGCAAAACAAAATAAGAAAGCTAAATATGGAATTTTTCCCATCTCTAAAGCACTCCCATATACTTGGTTCCTGTTTCTGATATAAGGTGGTCATATAAGAAGTCAATGTTTCTTTCATAGAGACATTTTCATTTGAAAGACTCAAGACTTTTTCTACAATGTGACTCCCTGCAAAATGAGAATTTTATGAGTCTATAGTTGCCGTGGTGGAAGGCCAAAAGAGGACCCCACGATGTTGACTTATGACCTTCACACATATGTCATTGTCTAAAAACTGGTAATTTATTAACAGACACACACATACAACAGGATTTGTTCTGTTTCTCTTCTGGTAAAAATGTCTTTGCCATGGTATTTTATAGCATCTTTGCATAATCTATTTTGAAGGCCGTACTTCAAGTTGAAGCACCCATGGGCAAATAGTGAGGACATGAAGAAGCATGGAATTTGAAGGAATAATTACTTATATTATTATCCACAGCACAATAAGCTATGTTGTGGAATAATGGCATATGCCATGGGGTTTCTCATGCTGCCTGAGTGAGTTCCAGCATTTTTAAGTTGTAGATCAAACTCAATTCTCCCGCATGTGTGGAACAAAGTGTTGTGGACTGGAGTTTGTAGGACTGCAATCAGAAACAGCAGCTCAGTCCCATGTCCATTCCTCAGTCAGTGAGTGTGGACTAGTGGAAGACAAGCTATCATTGATGAAAGTAAGACAGAGACATAATATGATGTCAGGCAGGCAGATTCAGTCAATACTGAAAGCTCCATTTTATTCATACACCAAACTTAAGTAGTCAAACAAAGGTGCGGTAATAGAATGGGAAATCTATTAATATGTATAAAGGGAAAACAGAAATTGCTTCCACTAATGCTAAAGGCACTCCATAATTGTATATACTATGTGCCTTCAGGCACCCCATTGCTGCACTTCCTCCCTTACTTCTGGGTGGTTAACCTGTCTACTCCCAAATCATTGCTATTTAGATAGGAGACATTCATCATCAAGGCACAGGTGTCCTGTAGCAGGAAAGGTAATGTCTTAAGAACAATAGGAGTTATTGGAGCACTTTGAACTCATGACAAGTTGGAATGTATTCCCATTTATGATTTGAGAAACTTCAGAGTGGCAGAATATATTCCAGGGCTGCCAAAGCCATAAAGAAGCCTTGTATGCAAACAGATGATGAGATCTACTTTTAACTGCTTGGTGGCAGTGCAAATGTTTACCAAGGACACAGGAGGCTGCCTGATTTTGCTTAGGTTGAGGCCAGCCAAATCCAAGAATGAGTTTAAGTCCTGCACAGATAAACCCTGTTTTGAAAACAAAAGACAAACAAAACAAAGTCACATAAAGGAAAAATGAGATCAACCTTCTGGTGGTAGCCTACATGTATAAATGGTATTGAAGGAGGAAACTTTCCCTCTTTGGCTACTTACCCTAGCTCTGCGTACCAGATTCCTTCCTTTACTACCATTAGAGAATACTTTTTTTGGAATTTTGATGTATAATGACCAGCTGACACATCCATCCTGATAAACTAAAAAACTCCTGTACTCTTCAGATTCCCATTGGTAGGCAACCATTGTTGGACTAAATATATCATAGCTTGTGAGACATCGTAATGAATCCACTTTCTACATATATGGAGAGATTCATCCTACATTCCTTTTCGTGCAGAGAACCTTGATTACTGCAGTTGGTTTTTGTTTTGTTTTATTTTTTATATGCTTACTGAAGATGTATTTCTCAGTAAATATTCAATTTTCCATGAAGACTACTTTTCTCATTATAATGCCTTTGCCAAGTGTTTGCTCTGAATTTCAGGGATAAAATTCTACATTCATGGAGCCATCATCCAGCATTCTGCCACGAGAAAGATCATTTATATTTTTTTTGAGATGTGGCCCCTTCTTTTCTTTCCTTATTATCTGACGTTCCTGTGACAAACAGGTAAAAAGCAAATTTAGTTCAACTAAACTCAGTGTTTAACCAAATAACAAATAACACATTTTGCATTCCTAAATCTCTTTGTGGTAGTTAACGAATATTGGAGCTCCCTTCCAACTTTTACACCAAGAATCACTCAATTCATTTAAGTAAGTATATTTAGCTAGCAACACTGCGTCTAGGAGGAAGAAAGGTAAAGGCCTGTGTACTAAAGAATGATAGCACAGGTCAGCTATAGGACAATTGCTATAGAAATGCACCTCACTGCTGATGTAGAAAAGTCTTAGTGCTAGAAGGCAATCAGTAACCATTGCAATTTGTCCTTAAGCACTCTGCCACCACCTGGGAGTGCTTTTATCACTCAGGCCTTAATAGCTAAACAGTCCCCTTTGTGACCTGCCTGTCAAAAGAAGTGCAGGGCCCTTCTGTTCTGGATTTGAAGAGAAACTGCAGCCAGTGGTTTTGAGTGATGTGCTTTGAGGAAGGGCAAACTGGAAAACCATAGCATGGTGAGTGAGCGGCTGCCATCCTCAGATCGGTAGTGGGAGATAGTGAGGTGATGGATCCAGTGTGGTGGATATTCCCTGGATCTGGGTGGGAAGCTACAAGGAGACAACATGTCCCCTGAGTTCTCATGTAGTCCTCGAAATTCCCAGAAGCTAGAGGCAGTCCACCAAATAACTATTCTGTGGGCTGTATCTGCTTTGAGTACTGTGAGCAGGGAGGTGTCTATGGAAACATTTTTTAAGTCAACTTCTACATACTTCACGTGCACCCACTGAAAGCAAGGAAACAAACTTCCAGAGGCCTTTTAGTTAAGTACCTTTTATAAATTCAGCCATTTGCATTTTAATTTTATGTGTAAAATCCATGTATTGTTAATTTTCTGCAGGTTGTAAAAGGCATCTCATGTAAGGGTAGCACTTCAATATTGAGCAGTGATCTACAAGAGTAGAATTTGTAACACAAATGATTATGAGATATATCTCATAAAGTAGAATTTAACTGAGGTAGTACTGCCTCTAAAACACATAAAGATAAGTGTATGCTGACCAGTTCTGTTAGAATTTTGAATCTTAAATACACATTTGTTGTCCATGATTTTCCAGACCTTTGACTGCAAACAATTACACAGAAGCTACTCTTGTTTTGCAACAGCATCTAGTCCCTTACCCTTATCATAGACCTGCCCCATAACATGATGCTCAGAGAGATATTACAGTGTCATAAGCAACCTTAAATTGTATTATATCATATAGTTGCAGTTTTCTTCTCCAGAAAAGCATAGTTCTACCACTGTGGCAATAGGACACCAGATTTTAAAAAGTAAACCAATGATGTATGAGTGGCCTGATAAAGCAAAGCTTTTACTTAGGTCCTCATGCAGGGATGAGAAACATTCTTAGAAGAGATAGTAACAACCACAGGCCTAGGCCTTGAAAGATTTTCCTAAGGGCCTGGTATATTGACTACAAAACACAGAACCTCGTCAAAAACCAGGTATTTGCATGGGAGAGCTGGTAATAGTATGGAACAAAGCCTTTGTGGACAGGTTCCTTCTGATATGTAGATATAAACTCCATAGAGCTATGGTTCTCAGTCCCAAAGCCACTGTGGGCTTAGTCAGCAATGATCAAGAGATATCCTGTATTCCCTAGCACTGCATTGTTTTAGTGGTGTTCTCCTGAGTTTGTCCCATTGAATGGGCTTCTACTAACTTCAAATAAGTATCCCCTTTCCTTCCATTTGGTCTGTGGAAATAGTATACAAGAGTCTATGCTCCTTAAGAAATTTTCATGGGACACATCTCCCTATACCAGCTTTTTAAAAAAATCTTTTCTACCTTCTACATTTCCTACCTATCGCATTCCCCATCACCTTCACCTCAGGATCCTATATGTGGAACAGGTACTTCAGTTACAGGTATCTGGTGGCCTTTAGGAACAGTACTGGGAACACATTTGCTGTGTAATCCTCCCATATCCCTAAGTAGCTAGACATGCTGTCTCCAGTCTCTACTGAAATTGATCACTATGCACAATGCAGCTTGAACCAAAAGCCATTTAAGAAGGGTAGCACATATGAAAAGCAAACTATGTCTAGGCTGGCTTCTCTCTGAGTATTTTCCAGAGATAGATACATATTATGTTAGAAATATTTGTCTTTATGGATCATCTCTGTGGAAGAGGTGATTTTTCCATGGGAAGGCATATTAATGCTACAACAGATGCATTTTCATCCTGTTAGAAGAATGTTTATGAGACAATCCCTTATGTTGATGCAAGTGGCATTGGTTGCAGTCTGTTGCTCTCCAAACAATGGCCTTGCTGTCTTCTGTACTATACCTTCAAATTTCTTAAATTACTGTAACACCTAAGAGTTTTAAATATTCCATTAGAGTCAGGTGGCCAACTATCCAGGGCAGTCACAGGAAAAGCATTTGCAAGTGGAGCATTGCTTCTGCCTTCAGTGCAGAATAAGGAAAATTCTTTACACTGCAGGAGGATTCAGGGTAAGCAACCAGGTGCTGAATTCACCACTATGAAAAAAGTACATGACTGTGTTAAGGGGAGTGGTTTTGTTATTTCCCAGCATGTTTTAATCTGTCAAGTGTTTGAAAACAGACCAGAGTATGTAGGTGTACAGTTTGTGAGGGATGAAAAGAAAGGCAGGGTTTCTCAGTGGCTAGCGTTGCCACTTTTGTGGGTGGAGCTTCTTTCAGTGTCCATCAGTTGTCTTGGTGGAAATGGGTGGTGCCAGCAGCTGGCCTGTCTATCTGTTAAAAAAAGCTTTTTAATGAGACATTTTAAATGCCATATTCTCTAGATCTCTGAGCATTTGAGGGCTGTCTGACTGTTTAGCATACCTTAGTATACAAAATAACCCTGTAATTAATCTGATTTGAAAACAGGATCCAAGCTGAGAGGCTGTGGAGGGATATTTTACTCAGGGCCCTGCAGCCTGACAGTAACTGGTTTTTACTTAGTAGGGTACACTTATGACCACAGAGGACAAAGAGGTAGAGAAAAACTCCTTGTGATAGTAGAGGCTTAACCTTAATAAACAGCTCACAGGAAAGACTGGGTGGCATAAATATTTTGTTAGCTTGAAATAGACATTTATAACCTTAAATGTTTAACACCATTTAAAGGCTCATAGCAATTTAGAAATATTTGATACTTAGTATAATAGAATTTAAGTTGTATGAAGTTAGCATACATTTACATAAAGTTAAAGTTAAATGTACAGATATATTAAACAGGACTGTGTAAAATTGAGAAGGACTAGAATGTGAAGCTATGTATGACATAGTGAAAAATGAAATTAGAGACAAAGAATAAAGAATAAAGCAAATAAAAGAATAAAAGCAAATGTAAATGGATTACAGGTTCTGTTGGCGGCAGAAGCTGGCTATACTCCCTGTGCCTAGGTGGCTGGTGTAGCAGAGGGAAGAACCATGGGGGGTGAGGCTAGGCCACGTTGTCAAAATGGCAGCTGCCAAAAACATATCCCCAACAGCTGGCAGAAATCATAGTGTTTTGAAATTCAATTTTGTCTTGAGTAGATGCTGACCCAGCCCAGCCTACTGCCCTGAGAGAAGCTGCAGCTGCAGCAGGCAGGAGAGTTTTAATGTGGCGGGAAGAGAACAGAACCAAGTTGAGGGTAAGATATTGTTTAGCAGAGAGATAGAAAAAACTCCTTCCATCTACCTGTTCACTGGCAGTAATTTGAAAGATCCTGAAAAATATCTGGATCTAGAGAGCCGTTTCACGGCCAATTTGAATGTCCTAGGGGATATCTAGGCCACTTTTCAGTACAAAGGTAAATAAGTCTGGGTGTCTTAACAAGTGGCATTAAGTGAAAAGGTTTTAAATTTTCTATCAGGCATCCAAGTGGAGTGGTGGGAGATATTTCCTTAGTTGGTTTATTCCCCATGTGTAGAGAGGAAAGTGACCATGCAGTCTTGGAACTCTTCAGCCCAAGAGTGTGGCCACATGATAAGCGAGAATGGCAGAGAGTTATTCATAGATGGTCAGCCCAAAAATGTTGCCAGGGCCAATAGAGGCCATAAGGACTCAGCAGTCCCAGAGCAGAACAGATATCCCGTCCCAGGCATTATGTCTTCCACCCGTGAGGAATACACCAGACCTTAAGGAAATGGGTTAAAATTTAAAAGGGTACGTTACCTAATTGAAGCCTGTGTGTGGTGGTATTTCCAGTGAATGGGAGGGGGTAGGGGTGAATGGAGGCAGACTACTGGTATTGGAAACAGAATCCCGAGTGTCTCTGGCAGGCCGCCCACCAGCAAACAGCTGCCAGTGACCCTCAAGGAGAGCCTGCCTGGGTTTTGGCACCAATGTTGTTCTTTTCCTGTGCAGCTAATACCTAAGAAACACAAACACGAGACTCGGCGCCCACGTGTAGTTTTTTGAGAGAAGGGAGAAAAACAGGGGGTAGCTGGTGGCCAACTGAAAGCATGAGAGAGAGAGGGGGTGTGGGGCACTTGCTTTAAAAGGGGAGGCTTGCACATGTGTAACTGACTCCTCTGGCAGCCAGTTAAAGCTTGAGCCATCAGGTAAAGCTGATGTAGTGATGACATGGCCATGAGGGTCCCTCCCATCATGGGGGGGGGGCTCAAATGGCTGCTAGTTCCTAACAGTCAGATTACTAAGCGGAGTCACTATTTAGCTACACATGTAGTTAAGTGTAAGTCACTAGTTAGCAAAAACTAACCCACTAGTTAGCCACACATACTAGCTCACTAGTACCCCCACACACCATGCCACTTTTTAGCCACATACTTAACTCACTATTTACCCACACACATGAAGTCACTAGTTAGACAAACACCTAAATCAATAGTTAGCCCCATACCTATGTCACTAGTTAGCCACAAAAACTAAGCCACAAGTCCATCACACAAATAAAGCAATACTTAGCCCCACACACTAAGACAGTAGTTAATCATACACCTAAGTTAATATTTAGCTACATCCCTAAGCAGTAATTAACCACATTGACTAAGTCACTAGTTAGCCACAAAGCTAGGTTACTAGTTAGCCACAGTCTCTATGTCTCTAGTTAGTTACACACAATATATCACTACTTACCCACACATACTAAGTCAGTAGTCAGCCACACATCTAATTTACTAGCTAGTCACAAACACGAAGAAAATAGTCAGCCACACACACACTGAGATAGTAGTTAGCCATGCACCTATGTATTTCTATGTATTTAGTCAACTACACATCTAAGTCACTAGTTAGCTACCAACACTAGGTCACTAGTTATCCACACACATTAAATCAGTAGTTAGACACACACACTATGTCACTAGTTAGACACATACTAAGTCTGTCTAAAAGAAAAACAGCTCACACTAAGGTGGTCCCAGGACATGGGAATCAGGCCTTTATTCCCAGCAGCAGGGATTTGGAGATAGGAGTGACATGGCTGGACAGAGAGAGGAAGATAAGGTAGAGGAGCGAGTAGAGCATGCTGTGAGATGATTTTGTTTGAGAAGTTAGTCTGAGGGATTGAAGCGATAGCAGTCAATCTGAGTAGGCAGTGTGAGGACAGGAACACATCGCTTGTCTGAGAATAGGTAGAGATAACAACTCTAGTAGCCAGATGCTCTGAATCTGTGATCCTTCAGTTTTCACCTTCCCCTCCCTGTCAGATTACTGTGAGTTTTTATTATTAAGATCTATTAGAACTTGTGCTGGAAGTGATGTTCTCTCTGTGGAGGTGTGATATTTCAAAGTCAATAGAGGTAAAAATTTTAAATTATTAAAATATTAACTTTATTTTTTTGAAAATTACATTGGTATCTTTTTAATGTTTTTAATTTGTAAATTTTTTTATTATACTTATCAAACCAGTTCCCTCCAACTTACTCCCACCCTGCTTCCCGTCCTAACTTCCCAGGCCCCCAGCCACTCTCTCCTCCCATCCAACCAACACTATACACGTAGGTGGATGCCTTCCAGGAGGGGTCATCTAAATCCTTCAAGTCATTTTAAGTAGACACTAAAATGTCTCTCCTGTCTCAGGGTTAATGGAGTATCCCTCCATAGGGATTTTCCCCCAATGTCCTTTTTGCAACAGGGATACTTCCTGGTCCCTCTCTCTGAAGACCCTTAGAATGCACAGGCCTTTTAGCTGACACCCATGTTCAGGGGTCTGTGTCAGTCCCATGTTTGATTCCCAGCTATAAGTCTGGAGCCCCATTAGCTCCTCCTTGTTCAAATCAGCTGTGTCTTTGGGTTTCTGCAATGTGGTCTTGTCCTCCCTCTCCGCATATGGATTCAATTTTGGCTCAGTGTTTAGTTGTCCAAGGTTGCTTCTGTTTCCATCAGCTACTAGATGTGGTCTCCATGATGGTGCATAGGTTAGTCATTGATCTCATTGCCAGCGAAGGGAATTTATGGTAGCCTTTACACTGTTGCTCAAATTGTTAGTTGGGGTCATTCTTGTAGGGCTCTGTACATTTCTCTAGGTTCTGTTTCCTCTTCTAACCTATAATGGCTCACTCTTTTATAGTCTCTTTCTCTCTTTTCTCTCCTCTGTTCTCCTCTCCTCTCCTCTCTTCTCTTCTCTTCTCAAGTCTATTCCTCCCCTGACCAAATGTTCCTAGACCCACAATCTTTCCTCTCCTCCCATTTTCCTTGTGCTAGTTCCCTCTCCACTCACTACCTGCCAATACCCACCCATACGCTCTGAGGACCTTGTCCCTTCCTGCTTCTGCGAGTGTCCTTATGTAAAACTGTTAGAATCCTCCTTCTATCCTAGTTTCTCTGGCAGTTTGATTTGTAGGCTGGTGAACCTTTGCAATATGTCTAAAATCCACATATGAGTGAATACATACCATGTTTCTCTTTCTGTGATTGGGATACCTCATTCAGGATGGTTTCTTCAAGTTCCATCCACTTGTCTGTGAGTTTCAATATTCCATTGTTTCTACCCACCCCCACAGAGTAGTATTCCATTGTGTAAATGTGGCAAATCTTCTTTATTTATAATTCAGTTGAGGGGCATCTTAGTTGATCCCAGGTTCTTGCTATTATAAATAATATTGCTATGAACATAGGTGATCACAGGTCTTGGTTGCATGGATTGGGATCATTTGGGTATGTACTTAAGTGGGAGATTACTAGGTCTCGTGGTAGACTGATTCCCATTATCCTGAGAAACTGCCATGCTAGTCTCCAAAATGGCTGTACAAGTTTGCAGTTCCACCTGAAGTGGAGGTGTGTACCCACTTCTGCACATCCTCTCAAGCATAAGTTGGCATTACTGTTTCTAATTTTAGCAATTCTGACAGGAGTAAGATGGTATCTCAAAGTTGTTTTAGTTGGCATTTCCTTGACAGCTAAGGATGTTGAATACTTTCTTAAGTGTCTTAAATCATTTTTTATTTCCTCTATGGAGATTTATATCAAATACAGAGTCTCTGTATATTAATTGGTGCTGGCACAGCTGTGGGACAAGACCAGCAGCAGGTGGAAAACCTTACTCAGCATTTTTTGAAGATGCTTTCCTCATCCCATTGTATACTTTTAGCTGTTTTGTTAGTATGTGTTTGGGTTAATATCAGAATTTTCTATTCAATTTCATTGAGGTACTTGTCTATTTTTGTGCTAATACCAGGCTGTTTTCAGGACTATAGCTCTGTAGTAAATCTTAAAGTCAGGGATAATGATCCCTCATGAAGTTCCTTTATTATACAGGTCGTTTTGGCTATTCTGGTTCTTTTGGTTTTCAATATAAAGTAGATATTATACTTTCAAGGTCAGTGAAATATTGTGCTGGGATTTTAATGGAGATTGCATTGAATATGTAGATTGCTGTTGGTAAGATTGCCATTTTTCTGTTTTTTCTACCTATCCATGAGATTGGGACATCTTTACATTTTATGGTATTTTCTTTAAAGACAAAATTCTTATTATATAGGTCTTTCACTTCTTTGGTAAGTGATACCCCAAGATACTTTATGTTTTTTGTGGCTATTGTGAAGGGTGATGTTTCTCTGATTTCTTTAACAACCCCTTTGTTGACTGAATATGTAATGGCTACAGATTTTTTTTTAATTTAATCTGGTATCCTCATACTTTACTGAATGTATTTTTCAGCTGTAGGAGAATACTGGTAGAATTTTTTGGTTGCTTATGTAAACTATCATATCATCTGAAAATAGAGAAAGTTTGAGTCCTTCCTTACCAATTTGCATCCCGTTGAACTCCTTTTCTTGTCTTATTTATTTAGCTAGCCCTTCAATTACAATAATGAAGAGATATGGAGAGATAGGGCAGCCTAGTCTTTTTCCTGATTTTATAGGAAACACCTTAAGCTTCTCTACATTCAGCTTGATATTTCCCATGGGTTTACTATATATTGCTTTTATTATGTTTACATAAATTCCTGTTATCCCTAATCTCCCCAAGACCTTTAACATGAAAGTATGTTGAGTTTTGTCAAAGGTTTTTTTCTACATCTAGGGAGATGATTATGTGGCGTTTCATTTTCAGTTTGTATATATAGTGTTATATTTGATATATTTTCATATGTGAAACAATCCCTGTAAGCCAGAGATGAAGCCTACTTGATCATAGTAGATGATTTCTCTGACATATTCTTGGATTCAGTTTTCCCATATTTTCTTGAGTATTTTTGCATCAATGTGCATGAGGGATATTGGTCTGTAATTTTCTCTCTTCTTTATGGCTTTGTGTGGATGGGCATCAAGGTGATTGTAGCCTCATAAAAAGAGTTTGGTAATGAAACTTCTTTTCTATTATGTGGAACAATTTCAGGAGTATTAATATAGCTCTTCCATGAATTTTTGGTAGAATTCTTCACTGAAGAAGACATCTGGCTCTGGGATTTTTATGTTGGAAGGCTTTTCATTATTATTCCTACTTTGTTAGTTGTTATAGGTCAATTTAAGTTGCTTGTCTATTCTTGATTTAATTCTGGTAAGTAATAGTTATCCAGAAATTTGTCCATATCCTTTGAATTTTCAAATCTTGTGGACTATAGGTTTTCAAAATATGACCTTAAAATTGTCTGCATTTCCTCAGTGTCTATTGTTATGTACTACTTTTTCTTTCTGATTTTGTTAATTTTCATGTTCTTTCTATGCTTTTTGGTTAGTTTGGATAAAGGTTTCTCTACCTTGTTAATTTTCTCGATAAACGAACTCTTTGTATCATTGATTTTTTTTGTATTGTTTTCCTGTTTTTTATTTATTATTTTTTAGAGACCCCCCATTTATTTTTGGCTCTGCTGCCTGTCCCACAACTATATATTGTGGAACAGGTTGGTCTTGAACTCACAGAGATAAGCTTCCATCTGCCTCCTGATCACCAGAATACTTGCCACCACCACCCAGCTTTTGGTACCTTTTTAAATGTCTTCTTTAAACATATTACTATTTTTATCACTATTTTGCTGCACTCCTATGTTTCTTAGATTTTACTTATTTCATTCTTTTTCTCAAGTGATGCTGATTATTGATTTCTGTGTAGAGCAAAGTTTCTTCTAACTGTGGCTTGTCTTATGCTGTGTAATTTAGAATTGTTTTGAACTCCTAATCCTGGCTTCTCCTGTACAGTGCTGGGAAGAAAATCCTACACTTCGTTCCAGTTGGGCCCTTGCCTGGTCAGGGAGAAGGAAAATAGACCAGAAAATGAGTGAACTCCCAAGATCTCTGATTATTGTGGGGTCTTATAAATGAAGAGGGATTTGTGCAATGATTGAATTCATGTCCCACTTGGATACTGGTGGAGTCACAATGCAGAAAGGGAGAGGCAGGATGGAAGCTGAGGTTTCCTCCTTCAACAGTAGTTGAGGTGAGCAATGTAGAAGTAGATAATCATTCCTAGAAAATCCATCATTGTCTCACAGGGCAGTTTCTTGGAATCCACAGATGAGGGCTATCAAGACTTTGGATAGAGGAGAGACCTTATCATGTATACAAATTACTATAATTACAGTATTTAGCCAAAACCAGTCTGGGTGAACTCTTGTGGACTATGTAACTGGACTATTTTTTTTTTTTGTTCGTTTGGATGTACAGTCTGAGAGAAAAGGTTTGAGGAATACTTGGTGTGCTCTAACTGAAACCCCTAGTCTCTGGAGCACATGGCCATGAAGCTATTTTCAGCTTTTCAAAATATTTTTTCAGATCATAGCTACATCATATCCACATATACTTTTCTGCCCACAAGCCCTGCCATGATTACTTGTGTTCTCTAATTCACAGCCTGCTTTTCTTAAACAGGAGTTTCACATTAAACACAGTGAATATTAGAAGGTGTCATACATTTGGCTGCAGTATTTCCCAGCTATGAGGTCAATGGTTACTGGCCAGTAACAATGAGTGTGTAACAAAATGTGCACACAAGGTACAGTGTGATTTTAATAATGAGCAGCTTGACTTCCAGGACAGTAGAAGAATGTATACTAAAACACAAACTGGATTAGGCCGCTATCTATCTCCTGGGTGTGTAGTGCAGAGCTACAAGGTCTATGCAATCTGAGTCATTGATTTCTGATTCTCTGGTAGTGGGCTGCAAAATTTTAGGTCCAACTGGGTGGTCCCAGCCAATGCTGGACTCTGAGAAGCCTTCTTTCCATGATTCTCTTTTCCTTATGCTCTATCGAGTTGTAAGGAAGAACACAGGTTACACTATTCTGAGTGTACGGTTTTCAAAGCAGGTCTGCTCAGATGTCATTTCTGCAAAATTTGTATGGACCATGAGACAGACTGGGGTTCTTTTGGTCCATGTGGTGACCTGGGCAGTTACCCTTGTCCTCTGAGCCTTCCTCTCCATGTGTTTCTTGGTTTGGGGGAGACTCTGCAGCCCTGGCATGGGAGGGTGTGTTGCTTATTATATAACTGTCCAGTGTGCATATGCATGCAATGCTGTTGGTGTGCATTGGGGGCTGACCCTGGATAACTGAAGGTCTGATTTCTTGAAGTTCTGAATATTCCATTCCACTTTCAGGTTTGCCTTATAAATATTTTAGAAAGTAGTAAAAAATGGTGATGTGGATGTCTCTCAGCAATACAAGATTATAAGTTTTTAACTCTCTGCTACCAAGAGTTACAATACTGTGTTAACTGACATTAAATTCCGGTGTACAAAATGATTCTCTATTCTGCAGAGATATCTCAGGTGTGTATGGTTTTGGGTAGGGATTTAGGTCAGGATCTTCACCTTGGGCCATAAACCACTTGGCAGGAAGTTGATTTTAAATTATTCTCCCATGTTGTCTGTGGAGTGCGCATCAGTGTGGCTAGGTTTACCTGAAACAATAAAGGGGTGTAAATGTCTACAGAGCCATAGCAGGAGGTCAGCTCCTTTTGCATGGAGAGCTCTAGAACAGGGACATCCTGTCTTTGGAATAAATATCCATAGCTACAGGGTCAAAAGTGTCTAAGGGTCACTTTTAGTTGATTTAATTGGAGTTTTGAAGTCTGTGTTTATTTAATCTCTGTACACATGGATTCATAGATATCTGAATAACATTGGTCAAGATCACACTTTTCTTGGCTAAGTTTCTTTTGTACTTTATATTAATAGTTGATATTTTTTGACCTTTGCTCTTGGGATATTCTCTCTATCTCTTTTATTCTTTTACACATATTATACATATTTTGATTGTTGTTGCTTTGTGGTAAGTATAAAAGTCATATTATGATAGTTTGTGTACTGTGTTTTCATAATTCCATTGAGCATTCTGAGTATTTCCAAAAAAATTGTTACTGTGCCTTTGCAATCTGCATTTTGTTATTAATTGTTGTTCATTGTCATTGGATTGTATTCATTTCATGTTACAAACTTACCATGTATAGGATCTTAAATTCTGATACTTCATGTTGTGAAAACCATTACATAATTATTTATTTATTTTGGTTTTATTGTTAATCTGTGGAAGAGATTTGGTTCATCAGGTAAAACATGTTGTGTATCTTGGCAAGAGACTCTGCACATTTTTTGGAGATGACCAGAGTTCAGATACTTACACTCAACTTCACATCATTATCTACAATCCATAACCTGTATACTTATACAAACCATTTTTTCTCAAACTCATACATACAAAATATAGCAATAAACTTGAGAAAATGGTAAAGATTAGAATATCAATATTATTGCCCTAAATTCTAGTCTTGTACACTACAGTTTAGATTTTACACACTGCGCTGGAAATTGTAAAGCTACTTCTACTTGTACTTAATAATCAAAACATGGATTCAGATATGTGATTAATGATGAAAGATCAGAGAAGCAGAGCAGTCAAACCCTAGCTCATATTTCTACTGAAGTTCTCATACCAAAGGGGTGGGCAATTCTGATACTAGGAGTCTTCCCTCAGAAAACAATGAGTTTTTTTCTTCTTCCTCCTTATATTTCTTTCTCCTCCCATCCATATCTACCTCCCAATTTCAGGGATAAAGGAATGAGCCACCACTTGTCTCTCTTTCTCTTTTAGACTGGATCAATGTGGTGTAGCCTGGGGTGGGAGTGAAATTACAGACATGCACCTGATTATGTCTCCCATAGGGATTATGTATCCCTATGTGCTAGGATTAAAGGTGTACTCCACCATGGCCTGTCCTCTATGGCTAAGCACTGCATAGCTCCACATTCTATTCTTAAAGCAAGTTTGTTTTTTGTTTATATATGTTTATGTTTGAAGAAGAGAATAGTTTCAGTCTGAATTGTATAATGATCTTTGCAAGCTCTTCACATTGTGTGGAGAGAGAAAGAGAGTTTGAAATTCTCCTCTGCAGGAACAGAGCTGGGCCATCTACTGATGACATGGGAAAGTGACATTGAAATTAATGTCTGACTATGCAGTGTTGGCTTTTGCCTTTGGTTCCAGCACTGAGGAAATAGATGCAAGTGGATCTCTCTGATTTAGAGGTCAGCCTGGTCTACAGAATAAGTTCTAGGACAGTAGGGCCACAAAAGGAAACTCTGTCGCAAAAATAAAAATAAATAAGTAAATAAATGTATCAATAAATATTAGACAGTTAATGAAAAAAAACTATTAGAAAACAACAACAACAAGATTAAAATTAAAATAAGAAATTCACCAGCACAGTTTACTAAGGAAGGAATAGGATGGCAAGAGCCACACAGGGAAATTCTGTCAAAAAAAAAAAAAAAAAAAAAAACCCAAAAACCAAATAATTTCCTATTTGTGCAGATCTCTGAAATGTCTAGGTCTGGAGTAAAAGCCAGAGTCAAAGGAGGTGCTGGGCCTGGTGTGTCTTTACGAACATGCTAACCCTTTAGGAAGAGCTCTTGGCAATCCAGCCTCACTAGCCAGGTACACTGAGCCAACACACAAGTCTCAGGTCTGGAAGGAGACTTCCTGGAGTCATGCTGCAGGCTTGCTTTTATATCAGAACAGGCACCAGAGGAATGATTGCTGCTCTGTGAGTGCTGCTGGGGAATGAAGGAGAACAGAAGCTGCAGCATGGTGGGTGAGTGAATTCAGAGGGTGGTATGGGAGTCATGAATGACTGTTTTGCAGGCCTTCTAGGAGGACGCTGGGCTTGAAAGTGCTGTCAAATTCAGTGTTCTGTTAGGTCCATTGTGGTCCTAGGAGCTTCCCCAACCAGGGTGTGGCCCAGGAATACTTTTCCTTGTGGGCTGCATCTGTGGAAAGGATTTTGATTATGCAGCAAGGTGAATAAATACTTTGAAGTCAGCTCCATTATGCTTTTGGTGCACAGGGATGGCAAGTTACCAAAGAAGGAGAGGTTCAGTTTGTCCAGTGCCTTCCAGAAGCTTTGCCCTTCACATCTAACATTTAGGGGTCAGATACATGCAGAGTTATTACCATTTTTTGCCATCAAAATAACTTAACTTCTGTTGTAAGAAATGATTAGAAAGATCTTATTTTGCATATCATTCTCACTTCCATCTCCCTCCCTCCTCCAGTGACCTCCCCATCCCATCCCACATACATTTCTCTGGGAGGCTGAGTTCTTTAGGAGGATTCATCAAAACCTGTCAAGACATTTGGGTTTGGCGCGGGCCCTCCTCCTTGTCTCTAGGCTAAGGGAGTATTCACACATGGAGTTGATTTTGTGTATGCTCTAAATGGCATTCTTTTTCTTAATTATATATATATATATATATATATATATATATATATATATATATATAAATATGTATATACATATATGGATTTTTGTGTTACAGCATGATCTGGAATTTTCTTTTTTTAATGCTTGTTGTATTTTACTTTTCATCCTTTAATCCATTTGTTTATGCTTACTGATACATCATCGGCAGAGCCTGAATCTCTGTTTGTGGTGTGGCAGGACCTGAGATAATGGGCCCATTCCTGGCATAGCAGTAGTAGCCAAAATGTTGATACCAGCTGAAAAGATGGCTGCAGCATGGGCATTAGCAGCTTTGCTTCTGGACTCTATCATCTAGCATCCCTAGTACAATGTGAGATGCATTGATCATTCAGAAAATGCTCTGCCCATGTCTACAACTTTCCTAAACTTCTCCCTGACAGATATTTGCACCCTAATCTTAATCGGTGATGGGTTGGCATTGTCTGTCGTTTAAACAATTCAAAGAATTAAATAAGTCAGTAATAGCTAACTGTCACAATAAAGAGGTGATGTAGCGTTTAACTGGCAGGGAAGCATGGCCAGATGCCAGTCTTGAAGGATGTCATCATCAATTGAAACAGTGAATCATGAAATGTGATGATATGGCACATTACCGCCACAAGAGGGTGCTTTACAGGTCTCTTCATGGAATGGAACATTTTGGTTTACATAACTATACAAACATTTACATTATCTTGGGTATTAACAAGAATTGACAATTTAAATACTTTATTTATGTAATTAGATGATCTGTGGCACCAAATTCCAGGTGTCATGGATGATATAATCATTGTTTTATATAATTTAATAATCAAATAATGAGTACATGTAACATCATCCACTTCCCTAACATGGCTCCAACCAGACTCGTGACCGATCCTGTCGTGATTAATTTTAATATTTTAACTACATAATTAAGACTTAGATGTTCTATAATAATTGACTCCCACATCGTGGAACCACAATCCACTGATCATGGATTGTCTAATGTCCTATTTTAATAATCAAATAACAACATTATCAGAGGATGAAATGGTCTGCAATTTCAACTCGACACAGTTGACTCTCACTTGACTCCCACATGTTTCAGTGAAACAACCAGGTTCATCCCTTATTTAATCGCAGAGTTGAGTGAGTAGTAAGTGGTTTAAATGATGATATGTCGTTGCGCATGCAGGGTTTTAGAAGACATCACATATTTAATGTTGGATGGCAGCCTGCAAAGAGATGGCTTCCAATTCAATAATCCCTAGGTCTACTCTAACAAATGGATTATCGACAACCTGAAGGAAGTTAACAATGGAAAACTCACCTTTTGATGAAAAATTGTGAGTCTTATTATCTTTTGTTCCATAGCTTTACTTCTTAGGATAGAGAACATTCATAAAGACAAACCTTTGGACTGTTTCTCCACAGACTATGTTCTCTGAAAATTAGGGAATCTTGAATTTGGTAATCAGTAAAAGCTGTAGGCAAAATTCCAGAGATTTGGCTATGACTTGGTTAGGCGTATCAAATGCTGTCATGAAAAGTTTTAGGAGATAGTTATCTTGGGAGACTGTAATGTCCCATGATAATACTTTCTCGAAGCTGCTCTCTTGACCTTGGCCCATGATACCAGGATACAGAAAGCAAGCAGAATTGCCAGGCAACATTCATGATCCAACATTCTGTCACATTCTAGTGCCCCTCCCACATGTTAAAAGTAGTATACCCATGGATGAACTCACCTTACAGCCTCACTGATTTTCTCACAAAAACAAAGCAGGGCTCTTTCCTTTTAGTTATACATCGTATTTACCAGTCTCTCAAACTACAACACGCCTATAGTGAAATAAGCATGAAAAGGAAAGCATCATTATGCCATTCAAGTACATTGATGAGTATTTTAAACCTGTTTTCTATGCTTCAATTTTCTAATTTCTGGAATGGAAACAATACAGTTAATCGCCTCTACCATATTCCTTTTCTCTTTATTGAAAATAAAATAAACTCCTCTGCATTCTTGTACCTTTAGAGGTGCTTGATCCCATGGTTTCTCAGAGTGGTTTCGATTTGCCTTTGGCTGATGACTAAGGATTTTGAGCAGTGTCTTATGTTTCTTTCAGTCATTTTGAATTCCTCAATTGATAGTTCTCTATTAAGTCCTGTACCCCGCTTTTTAATATGGTTACTTAGAATTATTTATTGTTGGTGGTGTGTCATGTTCACAGCCGACAGAGTTCATTAGATGAGATTCCCTGATCAAGAGATTATTCAGTTAATCCATTTTTCAAATCGGTGGTGACTGTGTCCTTCATGGGTCAGTTCTGTTGCAACCTCGCAGATAATGATGATGTGAAACAATACAGTTTTTTTTTTTTTTGAATCGTGTATTCATTCGATTGTTAAAAATCTCCAATTACTTAATCAGTAATCACTGGGTAACACAGTGTCCCTCATACTCTGAGCACTGCTTCTGGTACAGACCTCCTGCGGTGTAAGTCCCACAGCAGCCAAATGACAGATGACACCATCATCCATTGAAACCATGAATCATAAACTGTGATGATATTGCATATTAAAGCCACAAGAGGGAGCTTTACAGGTCTCTTCATGGAATGGACAATTTTTGGTTTACATAATTACACACATATTTACATTATCTTGGGGATTAACACAGATTGTCAATTTAAATACATTAATTATGTAATTAGGTGATCTGTGGCACCAGATTCCAGGTGTCATGGACGATATAATCATTGTTTTATATAAATAAATAATCAAATAATGAGTTCATGTAACATCATCCACTTCCTTAAGGTGGCTCCAAACCAGGCTCATGAACGATGCTGTCGTGATTAATTTAAATATTTTAACTACATAATTGATATTAAGATGGTCTATAATAATTGCCTCCCACATCGCGTCACCACAATCCACTGATCATGGATTATCTAATGTCCTATATTAAACAAACAAATAACAACATAATGAGAGGATGAAATGGTCTGCCATGCTCCACACAATTGAGTCTCAGTTGACTCCCACATGATTGTGGGAATCTCCCAGGTACATCCCTTATTTAATCGCAGAGCAGAGTAGTAACATGTTTAAATGGTGAACTCTCATTGTGTATACAGGGTTTTAGAAGATATCACATATTTAATGTTGGAGGGCTGCCTCAAAAGAAATGGACTGAAATCGAATATTCGCTAAGTCTACTCTAACAAACAGATTATCACCTTCCTGAAGGAATTCAACAATGTCAAACTCACCTTTTTGATGAATAATCATGAGTCTTATTATCTTTTGTTCCATAGTTTTACTTCTGAGGATAGAGAGTATTCATAAACAGAAGTCTCTGAACTGTTTCTCCACAGCCTATGTCCTCTGTTGAGGTAATCTTGCATTTCGTAACCAGTAAAAGCTGTAGGCAAACTTCCAGAGGTATGGCTATGACTTGGTTAGGCGAATCAAATGCTGTCATGAAAAGTTTTAGGAGATAGTTATCTTGGGAGACTGTAATGTCCCATGATAACACTTTCTCGAAGCTGCTCTCTCGTCCTTGGCCCATGCTACCAAGATACAGAATGCAAGCAGGTTTGCCAGGCTACATTTATGAACCAATATTCTGTCACATTCTAGTGCCCCTCCCACAGGCTTAAAGGAGTATACCCACCAATGAACTAACCTTACAGCCTCACTGAGTTTCTCACAAAAACAAAGCAGATTTGAGTTCTACACATTTACCAGTCTCTCAAGCTACAACATGCCTATAGTGACATAAGCATGAAAACGAAAGCATCATTGTGCCATTCAAGTACAATGATGAGTATTTTAAACCTGTTTTCTATGCTTCAATTTGCTAATTTCTAGAATGGAAACAATACAGTTAATCGTCTCTACCATAATCCTTTTCTCTTTATTGAAAATAAAATAAACTCCTCTTCATCCTCTTACCATTGGAGGAGCTTGACCCCATGGTTTCTCAGAGTTGTGTAGATTTGCATTAGGCTGATGATTAAGGATTTTGAGCAGTGTCTTATGTTTCTTTCAGTCATTTTGGTTTCCTCAATTGACTGTTCTCTATTAAGTCATGTACCCCTCTTTCTAAGATGGTTATTTAGAGTTATTTATTGTTGGTGGTGTGTCATGTTATCAGGCCGACAGAGTTCATTAGATGAGATTCCCTGATCAGGAGATTATACAGTTATTCCATTTTTAAAATCGGTGGTCACTGTGTCCTTCATGGGTCAGTTCTATTGCAACCTCTCAGAAACTGATGATGCGAAACAGTACAGTTTTTTAAAATCGTGTAATCATTTGATTGTTAAAAATGTACTACTACGTAATCAGTAATCACTCTACAAGGCAGAGTCCCCCATTCTCTGGGCACTGCTTCTGTTACCGATCTCCTGCTCTGTCAATCCCACATGACCATCATTACTTATACAATCAAGTAAGTTAATAATTGGATAGTCCTCCATACTTAACTTTCATAAGATGGAACCAAACTCCAGTGATTGTCAAGGAAGGAGTACTTAGATGATTAAATAATGCCACGTGATTAACTCCCATGGAGGAATGGCCCGACTCCCGTCAAGAAGAACAACACCTTCATCGATTGAAATAATTAATATATAATGAAAAATGATTGAAAAATGACATGGTGGTGCACACTTAAATCCTACATGGAGTAGTCAGAATGATCTCTTTTTTAAAAAATTAAATTGATAATTAATTAGTGGGCCTTTTATAGTAACACTGACGAGATGGCACCAAAGTCCTAAACCTATCGCTGATGTAAAGATCTATTTACATTGCAAAATGATGAAATAATGAGATGATATTACATCATCAACTCCCACAATCTGACTCCAAAAGGGACTTATGGTCCATAACATTACCTGTATTGTAAATATGTCAATTAAATGATGAATTATTACCTAATTTCCTAGTTTAACAGTTAAAGAAGCAAGTGTAGTATTAGATTATGTGATGGTCTGGTACAACGGTCTCCCCTAAGGAGGCTCAAAACTCCAGTGATCACTGAATACATAATGACAGATTTTCATAATTAAATGAATAAACATTAAACAAGTGGATGGTGTTTTATGCGTGAAGCCTAAATGATTGCTCAATACTGAATAGACATTGAGTTCTTAATCTTAGATTTGAACAAAAAATGAATGAATAAAGAGAAAGTTTCTCATAATTCACCCTTAGAGAGATAACAAAATGATATCAACATTGATTTAAATAAGGAAAGAAAGAAAGAAAGAAAGAAAGAAAGAAAGAAAGAAAGAATTCCCAAGATACAATTTAACACCAACATGGTGGATCAAGACTACACTCTTCCTGGAGTAGAAAAAGACAGATTTGAAGAATGAAATAATCAGATATTTAGATAGTCTGTCACACTTGAGTCACACAAGGTGGCGCCAAACTTCAGGGATCACAGATTATATAATGAAAGAATTTAATAATTACATCTTTAAATATGTAAGCCGTTGACCTTTGTTTGTATCATCAATTCCTGGGCAGACTTGCCAGGTATGAAACTGTATGCTGTCATCACACAATTTTAAAATGCCATCAGTTAATCGCCAGATAATCATAGTGTCTTGCGTGATGAATTGGCTTGAACTCATCACAAGCGCCTGAATCTCTGTGGTGTTGTGGCAGGACGTGAGATAATGGGCCCAATTCTGGCATAGCAGTAGTAGCCACAATGTTGATAACAGCTGAAAAGATGGCTACAGCAGGGGCATCACCAGCATAGCTGAGAGAGAGAGATGTTCCTCCATGTTCTGAGTCGTCATCCTTTTGCCAGGTCTCGGTGATGGTGCCGACCTCCTAGTGCCACTCCTTCTTCTCATGGCAGATCACAACCGGTGTGAAGATGTGGAGGAAGATCAGGTAGTCAACACCCAGACCACCGTGCCGGCCTTGATGAAGTCCTTGTACTTCTCAGAGGGCACCGTGCAACTTTCTGGACTCAATCACCCAGCAACCCTCGTACTCTGGGAGATGCATAGATCGTTCAGAAAACGCTCTGCCCATGTCTACAACTTTCCTGACCTTGTCCCTGACAGGTATTTGCACCCTAACCGTAATCGGTGATGGCACTGTCTGTCGTTTGCATAATTTAAAGAATTAAATAAGTTAGTAATAGCTAACTGTCACAATAAATAGTGGATGTAGCATTTTACTGGCAGGGAAGCATGGCCAGACTCCATTCATGAAGGATGTCATCATCACCAATTGAGTCAATGAATCATAAAATGTGTAGATATTGCACATTATCTCCACAAGAGGGAGCTTTACAGGTCTCTTCATGGAATGGAGGATTGTTGTTTACATAACTATACAAATATTTACATTATCCTGGGTATTAACCCAGATTGTCAGTTTAAAGTAATTAATTATGTAATCAGGTGATCTGTGGCACAAGATTCCAGGTGTCATGGACGATAAAATCATTGTTTTATATAACTAAATAATCAAATAATGAGTTCATGTAACATCATCCACTTCCCTAAGGTGGCTCCAAACCAGGCTCATGAATGATGCTGCCGTGATTAATTTAAATATTTTAACTACATAATTGATATTAAGATGGTCTATAATAATTGCCTCCCACATCGCGTCACCACAATCCACTGATCATGGATTATCTAATGTCCAATTTTAATAAACAAATAACAACATAATCAGAGGATGAAATGGTCTGCCATGCTCCACACAATTGAGTCTCAGTTGACTCCCACACGATTGCGGGAAACTCCCAGGTTCACCCCTTATTTCATCGCAGAGCACAGGAGTAACATGTTTAAATGCTGAACTATCATTCTGTATGCAGGGTTTTTAGAAGATATCACATATTTAATGTTGGACGGCTGCCTCAAAAGAGATGGACTGAAATCTAAGAATCACTAAGTCTACTCTAACAAATGTATTATCACCTTCCTTAAGGAAGTCAATAATGTCAAACTCACCTTTTTGATGAATAATCGTGAGTCTTATTATCTTTTGTTCCATAGTTTTACTTCTGAGGAGAGAGACTATTCATAAACAGAAGTCTCTGAACTGTTTCTCCACAGCCTATGTCCTCTGATGATTAGGTAATATTGCATTTGGTAACCAGTAAAAGCTGTAGGCACACTTGCAGAGGTATGGCTATGATTTGGTTAGGCGAATCAAATGCTGTCATGAAAAGTTTTAGGAGATAGTTATCTTGGCACACTGTAATGTCCCATGATAACACTTTCTCAAAGCTGCTCTCGCGTCCTTGGCCCATGATACCAGGATACAGAATGCAACAGGGTTGCCAGGCAACATTTATGAACCAAACTTCTGTCACATTCTAGTGCCCCTCCCACAGGCTTAAAGGAGTATACCCACCGATGAGGTAACCTTACAGCCTCACTGAGTTTCTCACAAAAACAAATCAGGGCTCTTTATTTTGAGTTCTACATATTTACCCGTCTCTCAAGCTACAACATGCCTATAGTGACATAAGCATGAAAACGAAAGCATCATTGTGCCATTCAAGTACAATGATGAGTATTTTAAACTTGTTTTCTATGCTTCAATTTGCTAATTTCTAGAATGGAATCAATACAGTTAATCGCCTCTACCATAATCCTTTTCTTTTTATTGAAAATAAAATAAACTCCTCTTCATCCTCTTACCATTAGAGAAGCTTGATCCCACGGTTTCTCAGAGTTGTGTAGATTTGCATTAGGCTGATGATTAAGGATTTTGAGCAGTGTCTTATGTTTCTTTCAGTCATTTTGGATTCCTCAATTGACTGTTCTCTATTAAGTCCTGTACCCTGCTATCTAAGATGGTTATTTAGAGTGATTAATTGTTGGTGGTGTGTCATGTTATCAGCCCGACAGAGTTCATTAGATGAGATTCCCTGATCAGGAGATTATTCAGTTATTCTATTTTTAAAATAGGTGGTCACTGTGTCCTTCATGGGTCTGTTCTGTTGCAACCTTTCAGAAACTGATGATGCGAAACAGTACAGTTTCGTGCAATCATTCGATTGTTAAAAATCTACTATTACGTAATCAGTAATCATTGCATAAGGCAGTGTCCCCCATTCTCTGGGCACTGCTTCTGGTACCGATCTCCTGCTCTGTCAATCCCACAACAGCCACATGAGGGATGACACCATCATTACTTACGCAATCAAGTAAGTTAAAAATTGGATAGTCCTCCATACTTAACTTTCAAAAGATGGAACCATACTCCAGTGATTGTCAAGGAAGTAGTACTTGGATGATTAAATAATGCCACGTGATTAACTCCCATGGAGGAATGGCCCGACTCCCGTCAAGAAGAACAACACCTTCATCGATTGAAATAATTAATATATAATGAAAAATGATTGAAAAATGACATGGTGGTGCACACTTAAATCCTACATGGAGTAGTCAGAATGATCTCTTTTTTAAAAAATTAAATTGATAATTAATTAGTGGGCCTTTTATAGTAACACTGACGAGATGGCACCAAAGTCCTAAACCTATCGCTGATGTAAAGATCTATTTACACAGCTAAATGATGAAGTAATGAGATGATATTACATCATCAACTCCCACAATCTGACTCCAAAAGGGACTTATGGTCCATAACATTACCTGTATTGTAAATATGTCAATTAAATGATGAATTATTACCTAATTTCCTAGTTTAACAGTTAAAGAAGCAAGTGTAGTATTAGATTATGTGATGGTCTGGTACAACGGTCTCCCCTAAGGAGGCTCAAAACTCCAGTGATCACTGAATACATAATGACAGATTTTCATAATTAAATGAATAAACATTAAACAAGTGGGTGGTGTTTTATGCGTGAAGCCTAAATGATTGCTCAATACTGAATAGACATTGAGTTCTTAATCTTAGATTTGAACAAAAAATGAATGAATAAAGAGAAAGTTTCTCATAATTCACCCTTAGAGAGATAACAAAATGATATCAACATTGATTTAAATAAGGAAAGGAAGAAAGAAAGAAAGAATTCCCAAGATACAATTTAACACCAACATGGTGGATCAAGACTACACTCTTCCTGGAGTAGAAAAAGACAGATTTGAAGAATGAAATAATCAGATATTTAGATAGTCTGTCACACTTGAGTCACACAAGGTGGCGCCAAACTTCAGGGATCACAGATTATATAATGAAAGAATTTAATAATTACCTCTGTAAATATGTAAGCTGTTGACCTTTTTTTGTAACATCAATTCCTGGGCAGAATTGCCAGGTATGAAACTGTATGCTGTCATCACGCATTTTTAAAATGCCATCAGTTAATCGTCAGATAATCATACTGTCTTGCCTGATGAATTCTGTAGGCCTGACGTCATCACAAAAGCCTGAATTTCTGTTGTGGTGCGGCAGGACGTGAGATAGTGGGCCCAATCCTGGCATAGCAGTAGTAACCACAATGTTCATAACAGCCGACAAGATGTCTGCAGCAGGGGCATCAATAGCATAGCTGAGAGAGAGATGTTCTTCCGTGTTCTGACTCGTCATCCTTTTGCCAATCTCTGTGATGGTGCCGACTTCCTAGTGCCACTCCTTCTTCTCATGGTAGATCACAACCGATGAGAAGATGTGGAGGAAGAACAGGTAGTCAACAGCCAGACCACAGTGCCGGCCTTGGTGAAGTCCTTGTACTTCTCAGAGGGCCCTTGCAACATTCAGGACTCAATCACCCAGCATCCCTCATACTCTGGAAGATGCATAGATCATTAAGAAAATGCTCTGCCCATGTCTACAACTTTCCTAACCTTGTCACTGACAGATTTTTGCACCCTAACCGTAATCGGTGATGACACTGTCTGTCATTTACATAATTTAAAGAAGTAAATAAGTCACTAATAGCTAAATGTCACAATAAATAGGGGATGTACCATTCTACTGGCAGGGAAGCATGGCCAGACTCCATTCATGAAGGATGTCATCATCATCAACTGAGTCAATGAATCATACAATGTGAAGATATTGCACATTATCTCCACAAGTAGGAGCTTTACAGGTCTCTTCATGGAATGGGGATTGTTGTTTACATAACTATACAAATATTTACATTACCTTGGGGATTAACACAGATTGTCAATTTACATTCATTAATTATGTAATTAGATGATCCGTGGCACCAGATTCCAGGTGTCATAGACGATATAATCATTGTTTTATACTATTAAATAATCAAATAATGAGTTCATGTAACATCATCCACTTCTCTAAGGTGGCTCCAAACCAGGCTCATGAACTATGCAGTCATGATTAATTTAAATATTTTAAATACATAATTGATGATAAGATGGTCTATAATAATTTCCTCCCACACCGCATCACAACAATCTACTGATCATGGATTATCTAATGTCCTATTTTAATAATCAAATAACAAAATAATCAGAGGATGAAATGCTCTGCCATACTCCACACAATTGACTCTCTGTTGACTCCCACATGATTGTGGGAAACTCCCAGGTTCATCCCTTATTTAATCGTAGAGCAGAGTAGTAACATGTTTAAAATGCTGAACTGTCATTGTGCATGCAGCATTTTTAGAAGATATCACATATTTAATGTTGGGCAGCTGCCTCAAAAGAGATGGAGTGAAATCCAATAATCACAAAGTCTACTCTAACAAATGGATTTTCACCTTCCTGAAGGAAGTCAACAATGGCAACTCACCTTTTGATGAATAATTGTGAGTCTTATTTGTCTTTTGTTCCATAGTTTGACTTCTTAGGAGCTAGAGTATTCATAAACAGAAGACTTTGAACTGTTTCTCCACAGACTACGTTCTCTGATGACTGGGTAATCTTGAATTTGGTAACCAGTAAAAGCTGTAGAAACACCTCCAGAGGTGTGGCTATGACTTGTTTAGGCGAGTCAAATGTTGTCATTAAAAGTTTTAGGAGATAGTTACCTTGGGAGACTGTAATGTCCCATGATAACACTTTCTCGAAGCTGCTCTCTGGTCCTTGGCCCATGATACCATGATACAGAATGCAACAGGGTTGCCAGGCAACATTTATGAACCAACATTCTGTCACATTCTAGTGCCCCTCCCACAGGCTTAAAGGAGTATACCCACCGATGAGGTAACCTTACAGCCTCACTGAGTTTCTCACAAAAACAAAGCAGATTTGAGTTCTACACATTTACCAGTCTCTCAAGCTACAACTTGCCTATAGTGACATAAGCATGAAAACGAAAGCATCATTGTGCCATTCAAGTACAATGATGAGTATTTTAAACCTGTTTTCTATGCTTCAGTTTTCTAATTTCTAGAACGGAAACAATACAATTAATCGCCTCTAATGTAATCCTTTTCCCTTCATTGAAAATAAAATTAACTCCTCCGCATCCTCTTACCTTTAGAGGAGCTTGATCCCTTGGTTTCTCAGAGTTGTATAGATTTGCATTAGGCTGATGATTAAGGATTTTGAGCAGTGACTTCTGTTTCTTTCAGTCATTTTGGATTCCTCAATTGACTGTTCTCTATTAAGTCCTGTACCCTGCTTTCTAATATGGTTATTTAGGGTTATTTACTGTTGGTGGTGTGTCATGTTAACAGCCCGACAGAGTTCATTAGATAGGATTCCCTAATCAGGAGATTATTCAGTTATTCCATTTTTAAAATCAGTGGTCACTGTGTCCTTTATGGGTCAGTTCTTTTGCAACCTCTCAGAAACTGATGATGCGAAAGATTACAGTTTTTTAAAAATCATGTAATCATTCGATTGCTAAAAATCTACTACTACGTAATCAGTAACCACTGTAAAAGGCAGTGTCCCCCATTCTCTGGGCACTGCTTCTGGTACAGATGTCCTGCTGTGTCCATCCCTCAGCAGCCAAGTGACTGATGACACCAGCATTACTTACACAATCAAATAAGTTAATAATTGGATAGTCCTCCATACTTAACTTTTAAAAATGGAATCAAACTCCCCCGATTGTCAAGGAAGTAGTACTTAGATAATTAAATAATGCCACGTGATTAACTCCCATGGAGGATTGGCCCGACTCCAGTCAAGAAGAACAACATCTTCATCGAGTTAAATAATTAAGATATAATGAAAAAAGATTGAAAAATGACATGGTGGTGCATACTTAAATCCCACATGGAGTAGTCAGACTGATCTCTTCCTGGAATAATGATATTTTTAAAAAATTAAATTGAAAATTAATTAGTGGGCCTTTTATATTAACACTGATGAGATGGCACCAAAGTCCTAAACCTATCGCTGATGTAAAGATCTATTTACATAGCTAAATAATGGAGTAATGAGATGATATTACATCATTAACTCCCAAAATCTGACTCCAAAAGGACTTACGGTCCATAACATTACCTGTATTTTAAATACATAAATTAAATGATGAATTATTACTTAATTTCCTAGTTTAACAGTTAAAGAAGTAAGTGTAGTATTAGATGACGTGATGGTCTTGTACAACGGTCTCCCCTAAGGAGGATCAAACCTCCAGTGATCATTGAATAAATAATGACAGATTTTCATAATTAAATGAATACACATTAAACAAGTGGATGGTGTTTTCTGCGTGATGCCTAAATGATTGCTAAATACTGAAGAGACATTGAGTTCTTAATCATAGATTTGAACAAAAAATGAATGAATAAAGAGATAGTTTCTCATAATTCACCACTAGAGAGGTAACAAAATGATATCAACATTGATTTAAATAAAGAAAGGAAGAAAGAAAGAAAGAATTCACAAGATACAGTTTAGCACCAACAAGGTGGATCGAGACTCCACTCTTCCTGTAGTAGAAAAAGACAGATTTGAATAATGAAATAATCAGAGAGTTAGATTGGCTGTCACACTTGAGTCACACAAGGTGGCACCAAACTTCAGGGACCACAGATTATATAATGAAATAATTTAATAATTACATCTTTAAACATATAAGCCGTTGACCTTTTTTTCTATCATCAATTCCTGGGCAGAATTGTCAGTTATGAAATTGAATGTTGTCATCACGCATTTTTAAAATGCCATCAGTTAATTGTCAGATTATCATACTGTCTTGCCTGATGAATTCTGTTGGCCTGACATCATCACAAGCGCCTGAATCTCTGTTGTGATGCGGCAGGACGTGAGATAATGGGCCCAATCCTGGCGTAGCAGTAGTAGCCACAATGTTGATAACAGCTGAAAAGATGGCTGCAGCAGGGCCATCACCAGCATAGCTGAGAGAGAGAGATGTTCTTCCGTGTTCTGAGTCGTCATCCTTTTGCCAGGTCTCGGTGATGGTGCCGACCTCCTAGTGCCACTCCTTCGCATGGTAGATCACAACCAAAATGGAGATGTGGAGGAAGAGGAGGTAGTCAACACCCAGACCACCATGCCGGCCTTGGTGAAGTCCTTGTACTTCTCAGAGGGCACCATGCAACCTCCTGGACTCAATCATCCAGCATCCCCTGTACTCTGGGAGATGCATAGATCATTCAGAAAATGCTCTGCCCATGTCTACAACTTTCCTAACCTTGTCCCTGACAGATTTTTGCACCCTAACCATAATCGGTGATGGCACTGTCTGTCGTTTACATAATTTAAAGAATTAAATAAGTCAGTAATAGCTTACTGTCACAATAAATAGGTGATATAGCATTTTACTGGCCGGGAAGCATGGCCAGACTCCAGTCATGAAGGATGTCATCATCATCAATTGAGTCAATGAATCATAAAATGTGATGATATTGCACATTAACTCCAAAGAGGGAGTGTTAGACGTCTCTTCATGGAATGGAGGATTGTTGTTTACATAACTATACACATATTTACATTATCTTGGGGATTGAAACAGATTGTCAATTCAAATATATTAATTATGTAATTAGATGATCTGTGGCACCAGATTCCAGGTGTCATGGATGATATAATCATTGTTTTATATAATTAAATAATCAAATAATGAGTTCATGTAACATCATCCACTTCCCTAAGGTGGCTCCAAAGCAGGCTCATGAATGATGCTGTAGTGATTAATTTAAATATTTTAACCATAATTGATATGAAGATATTTTTCATTAACTGTCTGTTGGTTTTTTATTTATTTATTCATTCATTTATTTATTTATTTATTTATTTTGATCTTTGAAACAGTGTTTCCCTTTGTGGCCCTGCTGTCCTGGAACTTACTCTGTAGACCATGCTGTCTTCAAACTCATAGAGATCCACTTGCATCTTCTTCCTTATTGCTGCAATCAAAGCAAAAGCCACCACAGCCTAGTCAGATTCAGATTTCATTGTCACTTACCAATGTCACCAATAGACGACCTAGCTTTCTTCCTGCAGTGCACAAGTACAAACTCTCTTTCTCACTCCACGAAATTTGCAGAGCTTACACCCATCATTACAGGATGCAGACTGAAATGATTCTCTTCTTCAACCATAAACACTTCTAAACAAAAACAAACTTGCTTTAAGAATAGAGTGTGGAGCTATGCAGTAGTTAGGCATAGATGACAGGCCATGGTGGAGCACACCTTTAATCCCAGCACTTGGGAGACATAATAAGGTGGATTTCATGGCTGCCCCAGGGTACACCAGATTGATTCAGTCTAAAAGAGGAAGAGAGACAAGTGGTGCCTCATTCCTTTATCCCTGAACTTGGGAGGTTGTTATTGTTGGAGGAAAGAGAAATATAAGGGGGAAGAAGACAAAAGCACATTGTTTTCTGAGGGAAGAATCCTAGAGTAAAAATAGCCTGCCCCTTTGGTCTGAGGATTCAGTAGAAGTGAGATCTAGGGCTTGGCTGCTCTTCTTCTCTGATCTTTCATCATTAATCGCATATCTCAATCCAGGTTTTGATTATTAAGAACAACTAGAAGTAGCTTTACAATTTACAGTGCAGTGTGTCAAACTAAACTGTAGTGTATAAGATTAGAATTTATGGCAATAATATTCATGGTACTAATCTTTAACATTTTATCAAGTTTATTCCTATATTTTGTATCTATGAGTTTGAGAGAAAATGGTTTGTATAAATATACAGGTTACAGGATATAGATAATTATGTGAAGTTGAATGTCAGTATCTGAACTCTGGTCATCCCACAAAAGATGTGCTGAGTCTCTTGCCAAGATACACAACGTGTTTTATCTGATGAGCCAAAACTCTTTCATGGATTAACAATAAAACTAAAATAAATAAAGAACTAAATAATGGTCTTTAAGAACATGAAGTATCAGAATTTAAGATCCTATACATGGTAAGTTTGTAACATGAAATGAATACAATCCAATGACAATGAACAACAATTAATAACAAAATGGAGACTACAAAGGCACATTAACATTTTATTTTGGAAATACCCAGAATGCTCAATGGAATTATGAAAACAAGATACACAAACTGATATAATATGACTTTTATACTTACCACAAAGTAACAACAATCAAAATATGTATATTCTTTGTAAAAGAATAAAAGAGATAGAGAGAATAACCCAAGAGCAAAGGTCAAAATATATCAACTATTAATATAAAGTACAAAAGAAATTTAGCCATGAAAAGTGTGATCTTGACCAATGTTGTCCAAATACCTATGAATCCAAGTGTAAAGAGATTAAATAAACACAGACTTCAACACTCCAATTAAATCTATTCAAAGGGACCCTTCAACACTTTTGACCCTGCAACTATGGATATCTATTCCAAAGACAGGATGTCCCTGCTCTAGAGCTCTCTATGCAAAAGGAGCTGATCTTCTGCTATGGCTCTGCAGACCTTTATGCCCCTTTATTTATTCAGGTAAACTAAGCCCCACTGATGCACATTCCACAAACAACATGAGAGAATAATTTAAAATCTGCTTCCTGCCAAGAGATTTAAGCCCAAGATGAAGACCCTGACCTAACTCCCTGTCCTAAACCATACACACCTGAGGAATCTCTGCAGAACATAGACTCATTTTGTACACTGGAATTAAACTTCACTCAGTACAGTATTGTAACTCTTGTTAGCAGAGAGTTAAAAACATTATAATCTTGTATTGCTGAGAGACATCTGCATCACCACTTTTTACTACTTTCTAAAATATTTATAAGGCAAACCTGAAAGTGGAATGGAATATTCAGAACTTCAAGTAATCAGACCTTCAGTTATCCGTCATCAGCCCCCACTGCACACCAATAGCATTGCATGCATGTGCACAATGGACAGTTATATCATAAGCAACACACCCTCCCATGCCAGGGCTGCAGAGTCTCCCCCAAACCAAGAAACACATGGAGAGGAAGGCTCCGAGGACAAGGGTAACTGCCCAGTTCACCACATGGACCAAAAGAACCCTAGTCTGTCTCATGGTCCACACAAATTTTGCAGAAATGACATCTGAGCAGATCTGCTTTGAAAACCGTACATTCAGAATGGTGTAACCTTTGTTCTTCCTTATAACTCGATAGAGCAGAAGGAAAAGAGAATCATGGAAAGAAGCCTTCTCAGAGTCCAGCATTGCCTGGGACCACTCAGTTGGACCTAAAATTTTGCAGCCCACGACCAGGGAATCAGAAATCCATGACTCAGATTGTATAGTTCTTGTAGCTCTGCACAACCCACCCTGCAGATAGTGGCCTATTCCAGAAAGTTTGTGTTTTAGTATGCATTCTTCTACTATCCTGGAAGTCAAGCTGCTCATTATGAAAATCACAGTGACCTTTCTGTGCACATATTGTTACATACTCATTGTACCTGGTCAGTAACCTTTGACCTCATAGCTAGGAAATCCTGCCACCAAATGTATGCCACCTTCCAATATCCACTGTGTTTAATGTGAAACTCCTGTTTAAGAAAAGCAGGCTATGAATTAGAGAACATTGAGTAATCATAGTAGGGCTTGTGGGCAGAAAAGTGTAAGTGGATATGATGTAGTTATGATCTAAAATAAAAAAAAAATATTTTGAAAAGCTGAAAATAGCTTCATGGCCATGTGTTCCAGAGACTAGGGGTTTCAATTAGAGCACATCAAGTATTCCTCAAACCATTTCTCTTAGATTGTACAACCAAACCCACAAAACATAACAGTCCTGTTACATAGTCCACAAGAGTACACCCAGACCGGTTTTTGCTGAATACTGTAATTATCACAATTTGTATACATGATAAGGTCTCTCCTTTATCCAGAATCTTGATAGCCCTCATCTGTGGATTCCAAGATACAGCCCACAATTATGGATGTATGGATGTATACAATCCACAATTATGGATTCTCTAGGAATGATTACGTAACTCCACATTGCTTACCTCAACTACTGTTGAAGGTGGAAATGTCGCTTCCATCCTGCTTCTATCTTTCTGCACTGTGACTCCAGCTGTATCCAAGGGGGGCATGAACTCAATTCTTGCACAAATCCCTCTCCATTTATAAGATCCCACAATAATCAGAGATCTTGGGAGTTCACTCATTTTCTGGTCTATTTTCCTTCTCACTGACAAGGCAAGAACCTGAGTGGAATGAAGTGTAGGATTTTCTTCCCAGTACTTCTACAGTACTTCCCTCCTGGAAGGCATCCACCTATGTGTATAGTGTCGGTTGCATGGGAGGGGAAAGTGGCTGGGGGCCTGGGAAGTTGGAGGGGAAGAAGGTTGGTGGGAGTAAGTTGGAGGGAACTTGTTTGATAAGTATAAAAATATTTTTAAAAATTAAAAACATTAAAAATATACCAATGCAATTTTCAAAAAACAAAGTTAACATATTTTAATAATTTAAAAATTTTACCTCTATTGACTTTGAAATATCACACCTCCACAGAGAGAACATCACTTCCAGCACAAGTTCTAATAGATCTTAATAATAAAAACTCATAGTAATCTAACAGGGAGGGGAAGGTGAAAACTGAAGTGTCACAGATTCAGAGAATCTGGCTAATAGAGTTCTTTTCTCTGCCTATTCTCAGACAAGCCATGTGCTCCTGTCCTCACACTGCCTCCTCAGATTGTTTGCTATCTGTTCGATCCCTCAGACTAATTGCTCAAACAACATCATCTCACTGCATGCTCTTCTGTCTCCTCTAACTTATCTTCTTCTCTCTGTCCAGCCGTGTCAATCCTATCTCGAAATCCATACTGCTGGGATTAAAGGCCTGATTCCCAAGTCCTGGGACCACCTTAGTGTGAGCTGTTTGTCTTTTAGACAGACTTTGTATGTGTCTAACTAGTAACATAGTGTGTGTGTCTAACTACTGATTTAGTATGTGTGGATAACTAGTGACTTAGGTGTGTAGCTGACTAAATACATAGAAATACGTAGGTGAATGGCTAACTACTAGCTCTGTGTGTCTGGCTGACTAACTTCTTGGTGTTTGTGGCTAGCTAGTGAATTAGATGTGTGGCTGACTAGTGACTTAGTATGGGTGGGTAAGTAGTGATATAATGTGTGTGGCTAACTAGAGACATAGTGACTGTGGCTAACTAGTAACCTAGCTTTGTGGTTAACTATTGACTTAGTCAATGTGGTTAGTTACTGCTTAGGCAACGCTAGCCACAGAACGATCCTGCCTTTCATCTCAACCTTCACAAACTGTACACCTACATACGCTGGTCTGTGTTCAAACACATGACAGATTAAAACATGCTGGGAAATTACAAAATCACTCCCCCTACCACAGTCATGTACTTTTTTCATAGTGGTGACTCCAGCACTTGGTTGCTTACCCTAAATCCTCCTGCATTGTAACGAGTATGGTTTTTGCGCCCACTGCCTGGTCTTGTCCCGCTGCCATGCCAGCCCCAAATAACACACAGAGACTCTGTATTTGATACAAAGCTATTGGCCAGGTGCTAGTTTCTTATCGGCTAGCTATGTCTTAATTATTAACCCATTTCTATGTATTTCCACGTGGTCTTACCGGGGAGTGAGGTAGGCTTCTGGTCTTTCCATGCTGACTCCTTCTCCCTACTTCCTATTTCCTCCTTGTCTCCTAGTCCCTCCTATCTTCCTTTCCTATTGGCCAACAGTGCTTTATTTATTAACCAGTATGAGAAACATATACAGGATGACATCTCCCATCACTGCAGTGTAAACAATTTTCCTTATTCTGGTCTGAAGGCAGAAGCAATGCTCCACATGCAAATGCTTTTCCTGTGACTGCACTGGATAGTTGGCTACTTGACTCTAATGGAAAATTTAAATCTCTTAGGTGTTACACTAATTTAAGAATTTTGAAGGTATAGTACAGAAGACCGCAAGGCCATTGCTTTGGAGAGCAACAGCATGCAACCAATTCCACTTACATCAACATAAGAGATTGTCTCATAAACATTCTTCTAACATGATGAAATTGCATCTGTTCTAGCATTAATCTGACTTCCCAGGGAGAAGTCACTTCACCCACAAAGGAGATCCATAAACACAATTATTTCTAACATAACATGTATCTATCTCTGGAAAATAATCTATTTGTTCAATGGTACATCCTACTTTTTCTTCTAAGAGGTTCAAGGTGGTTGGATTGATGTTGAGGACTTTTATCCATTTAAACTTGAGTTTTGTGCATGGCGACACACATGGGTCTATCTGCAGTCTTCTACACACCCTCATCCAATTGTGCCAGCACCATTTATTGAAGATGCTGGTCTATTGTCTCCGGTGATTTCATTATTTATTTATTTATATCAATGGTGATATCATTTTGTTATCCCTCTAGGGGTGAAGTATGAGATATTATCTCATTATTCATTCTTTTTTTATGTTCAAACCTGTAATTAAATACTCAATGAACTCTTCAGTCATCAGCAATATCATAGGAGTCACGTGTAAAACACCATCCACTTGCTGAATTTTTATTCATATATTTATGAAAATCTGTTATTATTTATTCAATGATCGCTCGAGTTTTGAGCTTCGTTAGGGGAGTCAATCATGCCAGACCATCACATCATCTAACACTACACATACTTATTTAACTGTAATACTAGGAAATTTAATAAAAATTCATCATTTCATTAATGTATTTAAAATAAAGGTGATGTTATGGATCATAGGTCCCTTTTGGAGTCAGATGTTGGGAGTTGATGATGTAACATCATCTCATTACTTGATTATTTAGCTATTAAAACAGATCATTACATCAGCCATAGTTTTACAAGTTTCGTGCCAACTTGTAGAGTTAATATTAAGCACCAACTAATTAATTATCAATTTAAGTTTTTATTTTTTTATTTAATTTTATATAACAAAGTCCAATTAAATGAAAAGAAACATTTATACACAATATTTGGGAATTTGGGCGTCGTTCTTTCCAAACTACTTCCTGCTGGTAAGGGGCGCTGTCTTGGGGGATTCGAAGAAGATTCAGATATCCTAGCTGTAGTCTGTAGGGCTGTTTTGTCCAGCTGTTTGGAATGTAGGATCAGCTTGTACTCTGTTTCAGGCGGTCTGGTGTGATCAAACCACATTAGTCTGGAAGGAATCCACATCTTTTCATTTTCTGTGGAAACAAAAATAGAAATACTTTTCTCCAGGAACTTGTTCTTCAACTTAAATTTTAGAGTCAAAGCGTTTTTTTTTTTTTTTAATTTATTATTTTACATGTCGATCCCAGTTCCCTCTCCCTCCCTCCCTCCCTCCCCTCCAACCCTCCCTCCCTCCTTCCCTCCCTTTTGCCCTCTCTACCCTCTCCCATGCACTCTAAACACCCTCCCCTCCCAACCCCCCCACCACAATACCATATGTAGGGGAATGCCATCCAGTTGGGGTCATGTAGATCTGACAGGTCCTGTGAAGTAAGGACTAGGGCCTCTCTCCTATCTCTAGAATAAGGCAGCCATCCCTCCATGGGGGATATGTTTGCAAAGTCCTTTTGTGCACCAGGGATACATCCTGGCTCCACTGTCTGAGGTCTCTTAGACTGCTCAGACCTTCTGGCTGAGACCCATATTCAGGGGGGTCCGAGTCAGTCCCCTGTTGGCTTCCCAGCTATCAGTCTAGTGGCCCTTAGCTCCTCCTTGTTCAGGTAAGCTGTCTCTATGTACTTCTACCGCATGGTCTTGTCCTCTCCATCTGCTTCTGGGTTCTAGTTTGACTCAGTGTTTATGTATGGGTGTTTGATCCTGTTTTCGACAGGCATTAGTTGAGGACTCCATGGAGAAGTTAGTTGTTGATCTCACTCTCCGGGAAGGGCATTTATGATAGCCTTTCCACGGAAGCTGAGATTGTTAGTTGGGAGCAGTCTTGTAGTTCCCTCGACCTTTCTTTGTGTTCAACTTTATCTTCAAACCAATATTGGCTCCCTCTTTTATGTTCTCTCTCTCTGTCTCTGTCTCTCTCTCTCTTTCCTATTTTCCAATCCTAACCAGGCTCAATCATCCTGGTCGCACATGCCTTCCTCTCCTCCCTCTCATTTTCTCCTACTTCTCTCTCCATTAGCTGTCCTCCCCCACTATACCTGAAGTCTGGGGGGCTTGTCCCTTCCCAGTTCTGTGAGGGACTTTATATGAATCTCTTAGAATACAACTTGTATCCTAGTTCCTCTGGTGATGTGAGTTATAGGCTGGTGATCATTTGATCTAGGTCTAAAATCCATATATGAGTGAGTACATACTGTGTTCCTCTTTTTGTGACTGGGTTACCTCATTCAGGATGGTTTCTTCAAGTGCCATCCACTTGCCTGCGAATTTCAAGATACCATTATTTTTTTTTCTGCAGAGTAGTATTCCATTGTGTAGATGTGCCACATCTTCATTAACCATTCTTCAATTGAAGGGCATCTAGGTTGCTTCCAGGTTCTTGCTATTACAAATAGTGCTGCTATGAACATAGTTGAACAGATGTCTTTGTTGCATTGATGTGAATCCTTTGGGTATATGCCTAAGAGGGGGATTGCCGGGTCCTGTGGTAAACTAATTCCCATTTTCCTGAGGAACCGCCATACTGATCTCCAAAGTGGCTGTATGAGTTTGCACTCCCACCAGCAGTGGAGGAGTGTTCCACATTCTCCACATCCTCTCCAACATAAGTCATCACTGGTATTTCTAATTTTAGCCACTCTGGCAGGGGTAAGATGGTATCTCAAAGTTGTTTTGATTTGCATTTCCCTGATAGCTAAGGATGTGGAGCATTTTCAGCCTTTTTGATTTCCTCCGTTGAGAATTCTTTCTTCAGTTCTGTACCCCATTTTTTAATAGGGTTATTTGGTGTTTTGTTGACTAGTTTCTTGAGTTCTTTGTATATTTTGGAGATCAGCCCTTTGTCGGATATAGGATTGGTGAAAATCTTTTCCCAGTCAGTGGGCTGCCGTTTGGTCTTGTCAACTGTGTCCTTTGCCTTACAGAAGCTTCTAAGTTTGAAGAGGTCCCATTTATTAATTGTTTCTTTCAGTGTCTGTGCCCCTGGAGTTATGTTCAAGAAGCGGGCTCCTATACCAATTTGTTCAAGGGTACCTCCTACTTTCTCTTCTAAGAGGTTCAATGTGGCTGGATTGATGTTGAGGTCTTTGATCCATTTGGACTTGAGTTTTGTGCATGGCGACAGACATGGGTCTATCTGCAGTCTTCTACACACCCTCATCCAATTGTGCCAGCACCATTTGTTGAAGATGCTGTCTTTGCCCCATTGTATAATTTTTGCTGTTTTGTCAAAAATCAGGTGTTCATAGGTGCGTGGATTAATATCAGGATTTTCATTTCGATTCCATTGGTCTACCTGTCTATTTTTATGCCAATACCAGGCTGTTTTCAGAACTATAGCTCTGTAGTAGAGCTTAAAGTCAGGAATGGTGATGCCTCCTGAAGTTCTTTTATTGTATAGGGTTGTTTTGGCTATCCTGGGTCTTTTGTTTTTCCATAAAAAGTTGATTATCCTTTCAAGGTCGGTGAAGAATTGTGGTGGGATTTTAATGGGGATTGCATTGAATCTGTAGATTGCTTTTGGTAAGATTGCCATTTTTACTATGTTTATCCTACCTAACCAAGAGCATGGGAGGTCTTTCCATTTTCTGGTATCTTCTTTACTTTATTTCTTTAGAGTCACAAAGTTCTTATTATATGGATCTTTTACTTGTTTGGTAAGCATTACACCAAGATACTTTATGTTGCTTGTGGCTATTGTAAAGGGTGATGTCTCTCTGATTTCTTTCTTTGCCTCTTTGTCGTCTGAAAAAAATAGGGCTACCGATTTTTTTGAGTTTATCTTGTATCCTGCTAGTTTGCTGAAGGTGTTTATCAGCTGTAGGAGTTCCCTGGTAGAGTTTATTGGGTCGCTTATGTAAACTATCATATCATCTGCAAATAGAGACAGTTTGACTTCTTCCTTTCCAATTTGGATCCCCTTGATCTCCTTTTGTTGTCTTATAGCATTAGCTAGAACTTCTAGTACAATATTGAAGAGATATGGAGAGAGAGGACAGCCTTGTCTTGTTCCTGATTTTAGAGGAATTGGCTTAAATTTCTCTCCATTCAGTTTGATGTTGGCAGTTGGTTTGCTGTATATTGCTCTTATTATGTTTAGGTATGTTCCTGTTATCCCTGACCTCTCTAATACCTTTATCATGAAAGGGTGTTGAATTTTATCGAAGGCTTTTTCCGCATCTAGGGAGATAATCATATTGTTTTTCTTTTTCAGTTTGTTTATATGGTGGATCACGTTGATAGATTTTCGTATGTTAAACCATCCCTGCAATCCAGGTATGAAGCCTACTTGATCATGGTGGATGATTTCTCTGATGTATTTTTGAATTCGGTTTGCCATTATTTTATTGAGTATTTTTGCATCGATGTTCATCAGGGATATTGGTCTGTAGTTTTCTTTCTTAGTTGTGTCTTTGTGAGGTTTGGGTACCAAAGTTATTGTGGCCTCATAAAAAGAGTTTGGCAATAAACCTTCTGTTTCTATCTTGTGGAACAGTTTGAGGAATAGTGGTATTAGTTCTTCCTTGAATGTCTGGTAGAATTCTGCACTGAATCCATCTGGCCCTGGATTTTTTTTCGTTGGAAGGCTTTCGATGACTGCTTCTATTTCATTTCGGGTTATAGGTCTATTTAAGTTGTTTGTCTGTTCTTGATTTAATTTTGGTAAGTGATAGTTATCCAGAAACTTGTCCATTTCCTTTGAATTTTCAATTTTTGTGGAATACAGATTTTCGAAGTATGACCTGAAAATTGACTGGATTTCCTCTGTGTCTGTTGTTATGTTCCCCATTTCGTTTCTGATTTTGTTAATTTGCATGTTCTGTCTCTGCTTTTTCGTTAATTTGGATAAAGGTTTATCTATCTTGTTGATTTTCTCAAAAAACCAACTCTTTGTTGCATTGATTTTTTTTTATTGTTTTCCTGGTTTCTATTTTGTTGATTTCAGCCCTCAAGTTGATTATTTCCTGGTGTCTGCTCCTGCGGGGTGAATTCGCTTCTCTCTGTTCTATGGTTTTCAGTTGGGCTGTTAATTCATTTATGTGACTATCCTCTGTTTTCTTCATATGGGCACTTAGTGCAATGAACTTCCCTCGTAGCACTGCTTTCAAGGTGTCCCATAAGTTCGGGTAGGTTGTATCCTCATTCTCGTTGAATATTAGAAAGTCTTTAATTTCTTTCTTTATTTCTTCTTTGACCCAGGAGTGGTGCAATTGGAGATTGTTAAGTTTCCATGAGTTTGCAGGTTTTCTGCTATTTGTGTTGTTGTTGAATTCCAATTTTAAAGCATGGTGGTCCGATAAGATACAGGGGGCTATTCCTATTCTCTTGTATCTGTTGAGGTTTGTTATGTCTCCTAGTATGTGGTCGATTTTAGAGAAGGTTTCATGTGGAGAAGAGAAGAAGTTATATTCTTTTGTCTTTGGATGGAAAGTTCTATAGATGTCTGTTAGCCCCAGTTGAGACATAACTTCTGTTAATTCTTTTGTTTCTTTGTTGAGTTTCTGATATGTGGTCCTGTCTAGTGTTGAGAGTGGTGTATTGAAGTCTCCCACTATAAGTGTGTGAGGTTTTATATGAGCTTTGAGTTTTAGTAGTGTTTCTTTTACGAATGTTGGTGACTTTGTATTAGGGGCATAGATGTTCAGAATTGAGACTTTGTGTTGATGGATTTCTCCTGAGATGAATATGAAGTGACCGTCTTCATCTCTTTTGACTAGTTTTGGTTTGAAGTCTAGCTTGTTAGATATTAGGATAGCTATGCCTGCTTGCTTCTTATTTCCATTTGATTGGAAAATCTTTTCCCAACCCTTTACCATGAGGTAATGTCTATCTTTGGAGCTAAGATGTGTTTCTTGTATGCAGCAGAAGGATGGACTCTGTCTTCGTATCCATTCTGTTAGCCTGTGTCTTTTTATAGGTGAGTTAAGACCATTAATGTTGAGGGTGAGTAAGGTCCATTGATTGTTGATGCTTGTTTGGTTTAGGTTTGTTGTTGGCAGTGGTATTGTGAATATATTTGTTCTGCTTCACCCTAGGTTTCTGGTGTAGTTGGATTATCTGTTGCCTACATTTTTGTGGGCGTAGTTACCTTCCTTGGGTTGGAATTTTCCTTCCAATACTTTCTGTAGGGCTGGATTTGTAGATACATATTGGGAAAATCTGGTTTTGTCATTGAATATCTTGTTCTCTCCATCTATACTGACTGAGAGTTTTGCTGGATTTAGTATCCTAGGCTGGCATCCATGTTCTCTTAATACTTTTAGAACATCTGTCCAGGACCTTCTGGCCTTGAGGGTTTCCATGGAGAAGTCAGGTGTAATTTTGATAGGTCTGCCTTTATATGTTACCTGTCCTTTTTCCTTCGCTGCTCTTAATATTCTTTCTTTATTCTGTATGCAAGGTATTTTGATTATTATATGTCGAGGGGTCTTTTTTCTTTGGTCCAGACTATTTGGTGTTCGGTATGCTTCTTGTACTTTCATAGGCATGTCCTTCTTCAGATTTGGAAAGTTTCCCTCGACGATTTTGTTGAATATGTTTTCAGCACCTTTGAGCTTGGCTTCCTCACCTTCCTCTATTCCTATTATTCTTAGGTTTGGCCTTTTCATGGTGTCCCACATTTCCTGGATGTTGTGTGTTAAGGATTTGTTGGATTTATGGTTTTCTTTGGTCGATGAATCTATTTCTTCTAGTTTATCTTCTGCGCCTGAGATTCTCTCTTCCATCTCTTCAATTCTATTGGTTATGCTTGTGTCCGTGGTTTCCAATTTTTTGCCCAGCTTTTCAATTTCCAGCTTTCCTTCCATTTGTGTTGCCTTTATTTTCTCAATTTCGGTTTTCAAATCTTGAACCGTTTCTTTCACCTGGTTAATTGTTTTTTCTTGGCTTTCTGTACTTTCCTTAAGGAATTTGTTCATTTCTTCCACTTTTTTGATTGTTTTTTTCCTCTATTTCTTTAAGGGATTTTCTCATGTCTTCTTTGAGGGCCTCTATCATTTTTATGATGGTGATTTTTAAGTCGTACCCTTCTGCTTCCTCTGCTTTGTTGTTGTGTTCCATTCTAGTTGGTGTAGATTCCCTAGATTCTGGTGGTGTCATGTTTGTCTTTCTGTTGTTAGGTGTTCTCTTGTATTGCCTTCTTCCCATAGTTTCTTCCAGTAGGTGTTGGTGGTGTCTCTTCCCTCTCTCTATGGTCCTTCCCAGATGGGCTTATGTGGATCAAAGATTCAATGTCTGTAGCTCTGTGTGGTCCAAGCTCTCTAGGAGGTTTCTCTCTGGCCAATAGCCGGCAGAAGAGGACGAGGGCTGGGCTGGAACTTGAGAAGGTTTTGCAGGGTAATGGTATCTCACTGGAAACTGGAGCTCTTCAGCTGAGACCTCGTTCTTTGGCAGGGGCCCGGATTTGGGGGTCAAGGATCTTCTCAATTTAAGTTTTTAAATACATCATTATTCCATGAAGAGAAGGGTTGACTTCTCCATGTCGGATTTAATTATGCAGCACCATATTATTATTCAATTATATTTCATTACATACAATTTATTTAAATCGATGAAGATGTTGTCGTTCATGACAGAAGTCTGGTTATTCCTCCCTGGGAATTAATCGTGTGCTATTATGGGTTTGACCCCTGTGTGATTGACACAGCAGGAGACGTGTACCAGAAGCAGTACCCAGAGAATGAGGGACACTGGGTTATGCAGTGATTACTGATTATGTAATAATAGATTTTCAAAGATCGAATGATTAATCGATTGAAAAAAAATTGTATTATTTCGCATCATCAGTTTCTGAGAGTTTGCGATAGAGCTGACCTATGAAGGACACAGTCAACACCGATTTTAAAAACTGAATAATTTAATAATGTCATGATCAGAGAATCTTATCTAATGAACTCTGTTGGGCTGATAACATGACACACCTCCAACTCCAAGTAACTCTAAATAACCATATTAGAAATTAGGATAAAGGACTCAATAGAGAATTATCAATTGAGGAATCTAAAGTGATTTAAAGGACCATAAGACAGTACTCAACATCCTTAATCATCAGCCAAGTGCAAATAAAACAACTCTGAGAAACAATGAGAACAAGATGCTCTAAAGGAAGAGAAATTTAATTTATTTTCAACACTTACGAAAGGATTCTGGTAGAGGCGATTAATGATATTGTTTGCATTCTGGAAATGAGAAAATTGAAGCATGGAAAATAGGTTGAAATACTCATCATTGTGCTTGAATGGCATAATGATGCTTTCGTTTTCATGCTTATATCATTATAGGGATGTTCTAGCTTAAGATACTGGTAAGTATGTACAACTCAAAAAAAAAAAAAAAAAAAAAAAAAAAAGATCCCTCTTTTGTTTTTGTGAGAAAATCAGTGAGGCTGCAAGGTTAGTCGATGGGTGGGTATGCTAATTTTATCATGTGGGAGGTGCACTAGATTGTGACAGAGTATTGGATCATAAATGTTGCCGGGCAACCCTGCTTGCATTCTGTATCCTGATATCATGGGCCAAGGACCAGAGAGCAGCTTCGAGAAAGTGTTATCATAGGACATCACAATCTCCCAAGATAACTATCTCCTAAACCTTTTAATGGCAGCATTTTATTCCCCTAACCAAGTCATAACCAAATCTCTGGAAGTTGGCCTAGAGCTATTACTGGTTACCCAATTCAACATTACCTAATGTCAGAGAATACAGTCTGTGGATGAACGGTTCAAAGACTTCTGTTTATGGATGCTCTCTCTTCTAAGAAGTAAAACTATGGATTAAAAGATAATAAGACTCACAATTACTCATCAAAAGTTGAGTGTTCCTTTGGTAACTTCCATCAGGTTGGTGATAATCCATGTGTTAGGGTAGACATAGGGATTATTGGAATGCAGTTCATCTCTTTTGAGTCAGCTGTCCAACATGAAATGTGTGATATGTTCTAAAACCCTGCATACACAATGACATTTCAGCATATACACATTTTACTACTCAATTCTGTGAGTAAATAAGCCATGAACTGGGGAGTTTCACACAAACTTGTGGGAGTCAAGTTGGAGAAAACTTGTGTCGAGTATGGCAGACCATTTCATCCTCTGATTATGTTATTATTTAATTATTAAAATAGGACATTAGATTATCCGTGATCAGTGGATTATTGTTCCACAATGTGGGAATCAAGTACTTTAGACCATCTAAATATTAATTATGTAATTAAAATATTTAAATTAATGATGGCATCATTGTTCACAAGTCTGGTTTGGAGCCACCTTAGGGAAGTGGATGGTGTCACATCAGCTCATTATTTGATTATTTAGTTATATAAAGCAATGATAATATCATCCGTGACACCTGGAATTTGGTGCCACCTTGTGGGGTCAAGTGTGACAGATCATCTAATTACATAATTAAAGTATTTGTATTGACCGTTCGTGTTAAGACCCAAGATAATGTACATATTTGTATAGTCATGTAAACCAGTAATCCTCTATTCCGTGAAGAGTCATGTAAAATTCCCTCTTGTGGAGTTAATATGCCATATCATCACATTTTACGATTAATTGTTTCAATTGACAATGATGACATCCTTCATGACTGGAGTCTGGCCATTCTCCCCTGCCACTTAACTGCTACATCACCTCTTTATTGTGGGTTAGCTATTACTGACTTATTTAATTATTTAAATCATTTAAACGGCAGACAATGACATCATTAATTACGATTAGTGTGCAAATATCTGTCCGGGACAAGGTTAGGAACGTCATGGACATGGATAGAGCAGATTCTTGATGATCTCTGCATCACCCAGAATACTAGGGATGCTGGATGATTGAGTCCAGAAGATTCCATGGTGCCCTCCGAGAAGTACAAAGACTTCACCAAGGCAGGCATGGTGGAGAAGAGTCTGACTTCTCCATGTGGGATTTAAGTATGCACCACCATGTCATTGTTCAATTATTTTTCTTTATATATTAATCATTTAAATCGATGAAGATGTTGTACTTCATGACTGGAGTCTGGCCATCCACCCTGGGAGTTAATCGTGTGGCATTATTTAATTATCTTAGTAATACTTCCTTGACCATCGCTGGAGTTTGGCTCCATCTTATGAAAGTTAAGTATGCAGGACTATGCAATTCTTTACTTATTTTGTTACATAAATAATGATGGTGTCATCCATTGTGGGTTTGGCTGGTGTGTGATTGAAACATACAGGAGATTGGTACCAGAAGCAGTGCCCAGAGAATGAGGGAGACTGTGTTATCTAGTGATTAATGATTATGCAATAATAATTTTTTAACGATCGAATGATTAAACGATTTTAAAAAAACTGTAATATTTGGCATCCTAATTTTCTGAGAGAGTGCAACAGAAGTGACCCATGAAGGACACTGTCAACACCGATTTTAAAAACTGAATCATTTGATAATCTCATGATCAGAGAATCTTATCTAAAGAACTAGGGCGTACTGATAACATGGCACGCCAACAGCAATAAATAACTCTAAATAACCATATTACAAAGCAGGGTACAGGACTAAATAGAGAACTATCAATTGAGGAATCCAAAATGACTGAAAGAATAATAAGACAGTGCTCACAATCCTTAGTCATCAGCCAAATGCAAATCTAAACAACTGAGAAACCATGGGATCAAGCTGTGTTTCCATTCTGGAAATGAGAAAATTGAAGCATAAAAAATAGGTGGAAATACTCATCAATGTACTAGAATGGCATAATGATGCTTTTGTTTTTATGCTTATATTACTATAGGCATGTTGTAGCTTAAGAGACTCGTAAATATGTGTAATTCAAAAAAAAAAAAAAAAAAAAAAAAAACAGGGCCCTGCTTTGTTTTTGTTTTTGTGAGAAAATCAGTAATCAGTGAGGTTAAGGTTAGTCGATGGGTGGGTATGCTAATTTTAGCATGTAGAAGGTGCTCTAGAGTGTGACATAAGGTTGGATCATAAATATTGCCTGGAAACCCTGATTGCATTCTATATCCTGGTATCATGGGCCAAGGACCAGAGAGCAGTTTCGATAAAGTGTTATCATGGCATACTACAATCTCCCAACAACACTATTCCCTAAAATTTTTAATGATATCATGTAATTCGCCTCAGTATGTCATAGCCATATCACTGGAAGTTTGCCGACAGCTTTTACTGGTTACCCAATTCAAGATTACCTAATATGAGAGAACATAGTCCGTGGCGAAAGAGTTCAAAGACTTCTGTTTATGAATGGTCTCTCTCTCTCCTAAGAAGTAATATAATGGTTTAAATGATAATAAGGCTCACAATTACTCATCAAAATGTTAGTTTTCCATTGTCAACTTCCTTTAGGAAAGTGATAATCCATTTGTTAGAGTAGACTTAGGGATGATTGGATTGCAGTCCATCTCTTTTGAGGCAGCGTTGTTCCCGAGAATGGTTTGGAGCCACCTTAGGAATGTTAATGATGTTACATCAACTCACTGTTTGATGGTTTAGTTATATAAAACAATGATTATATCATCCATGACACATGGAGATTGTTGCCACCTAGTGGGGTCAAGTCTGGCAGATCATCTAATTACATAATTAATATATTTAAATTGACAAATACTATTAATACCCAAGATAATGTAAAGATTTGTATATTTATGTAAACCAATAATCCTCTATTCCATGAAGAGTCCTGTAAAGCTCCCTCTTCGGCAGTTATAATGCAATATCATTATATTTTATGACTGATTGTTTGAATTGATGAAGATGTCATCGTTCATGACTGGAGTCTGGCCAGTCTTTCCTTCTAGTTAAAGCTCATCACCTCTTTATGGTGACAGTTATCTATTACTGGCTTACTTAATTATTTAATTCATTTAATCGATGGACAATGACATCATTGATTCTGTTTGGGGTGCAAATTTATATCAGGGACAAGGATAGGAAGGTTGTAGACATGGACACAGCAGTTTCTGGATGACCTATGCAGGACCCAGAGTACTAGGGATGCTGCTGTGCCAGGTGTGAGCCCATCATCTCAGGTCCTGCCGCACCACAACAGAGATTCAGGAGCTGGTGATGATGTCAGGCCAACAGAGTTCATCAGAGAAGACAGTACAATTTTCTCTTTATTGACTTATGGAATTTTAAAAATCAATGAAGACAGCATACTCTATCATGTCCAGCACGCCTGCCAGGAATTGATGAGACAAAAAAGTTCAACGACTTACACCTTTAAATATGTAATTATTAAATCGTTTCCTCATATAATCTGTAAACCCTGAAGTTTGGTACCACCTTGTGTGACTCAGGTGTGACAGACGATCTAACTATCTGATTATTTCATTATTCAAATCTGCTTTTTTTCCTCTCCAGGAAGAGTGGAGTCTTGATCCACCTTTTTTGTGGTAATTGTCCCTTTTGGTGATTTCATTATTTAGTTATGTATTTATTTTAGTGAATGGTGATAGCATTTTTTAGATCTCAACGGGTGATTTTGAGTAATTATCTCATTATTCATTCAATTTTTGTTCAAATCTATGATCAAAAACTCAATTTTCGCTTCAGTTTTTTGCTATCTTGTAGGTGTCACATATAAATCACCATTAATTATCTAAGTATTACTTCCTTGACAATCACTGGACTCTGGTTCCATCTTATGGTATAGAATACCGCTTCATGAACATAACTCCAGAGGCACAGACACTGAGAGAAACAATTAATAAATAGGACTTCTTCAAACTTAGAAGCTTCTGTAAGGCAAAGGACACAGTACACAAGACCAAATGACAGCCCACAGAATGGGAAAAGATTTTCATCAATCCTAAATCTGACAAAGGGCGGAACTCCAAAATATACAAAGAACTAAAGAAGCTAGTCAACCAAACACCAAATAACCCTATTAAAAAATCGGGTACAGAACTGAAGAAAAAAATTCTCAATAGAGGAAATCAAAAAGGCTGAAAGACACTTAAGAAAATGCTCCACATCCATAACTATCAGGGAAATGCAAATCAAAACAACTTTAAGATACCATCTTACTCCTGCCAGAATGGCTAAAATTTGAAACACCAATGATGACTCATGTTGGAGGGGATGTGGAGAAAGGAGAACACTCCTCCACTGCTGGTGGGAGTGCAAACTCATACAGCCATTTTGGAGATCAGTATGGCGGTTCCTCAGGAAAATGGGAATTAGTGTACCACAGGACCTAGCAACCCCACTCTTAGGCATATACCCAAAGGATTCACATCCATGAAACAAAGATATCTGTTCAACTATGTTCATAGCAGGACTCTTTGTAATAGCAAGCAACCTAGATGCCCCTCAATTGAAGAATGGTTAATGAAGATGTGGCACATCTACACAATGGAATACTAATCTGCAGAAAAAACTAATGGAATCTTGAAATTCGCAGGCAAGTGGATGGCACTTGAAGAAACCATCCTGAATGAGGTAACTCAGTCACAAAAAGAGGAACACAGTATGTACTCACTCATATATGGATTATAGACCTGGATCAAAGATCACCAGCCTATAATTCACATCACCAGAGGAACTGGGATACAAGGTGTATTCTAAGTGATTCACATAAAGTCCCTCACAGAACTGGGAAGGGGCAAGTCCCCCTGAGCTCAGGAGAAGTGGGGGGGGAGCAAATGGAGAGAGAAGTAGGAGAAAATGAGGGGGAGGAAAGGAAAACATGTTCGACCAGGAAGATTGAGCCAGGTTAGGAATAGAAGATAGGAAAGAGAGAGACAGAGACAGAGAGAGAGAATATACAAGAGGGAGCCTATATTGGTTTGAAGATAATATTGAACACAAAGAGAGGTCTAGAGAACTACAAGTCTGCTCCAACTAACAATCTGAGCTTCCGTGGAAAGGCTATCATAAATGCCCTTCCCGGATAGTGAGATCAACAACTAACTTCTCCATGGAGCCCTCTACTAATGCCTGTTGAAAATAGGATCAAACACCCATACATTAACACTGAGTCGAACTAGAACCCAGATGCAGATGGAGAGGACAAACCATGCTGCAGAAACACATACAGACAGCTTACCTGAACAAGGAGGAACTAATGGCAACTAGACAGATAGCTGGGAAGCCAGCATGGGACTGACTCAGGCCCCCCTGAATATGGGTCTCAGCCAGAAGGACTGAGCAGTCTAAGAGACCTCGGACAGAGGAGCCAGGATGTATCCCTGGTGCGCAAAAGGACTATGCGAACATATCCCCCATGGAGGGATAACTGCCTTAATCTAGAGACAGGAGAGAAGCCCTAGTCCCTACTTTCAATATCTGTCAGATCTACATGACCCCAACTGGATGGCATTCCCCTACATATGGAATTGGGGTGGGGGGATGTGAGGGGAGGGTGGTTAGAGTGCATGTGTGAGGGAACAGAGGGTAAAAAGGAGGGAAGGAGGGAGAGAGGGATGGAGGGAGGGAGAGCAAACTGGGATCGACATGTAAAATAATAAATTACATTTAAAAAATGCTTTGACTCAAAAATTAAGTTCAAGGACATGTTACTGGGAAAAGGATTTCTATTATTTTTTCCACAGAAAATGAAAAGATGTGCATTCCTTCCAGACTAATGTGGTTTGATCAAGCCAGACCCAAAATACCAGGTGATCCTACATTCAAAACAGGTGGACAAAGCAGCCTTACAGACTACAGCCAGGATTTCTGCATCTTCATAGAATGCCCATGACAGCGCACCTTACCAGCAGGAAGTAGTTTGGAAAGATCGACACCTAAATCCCCAAATATTGTCTATAAATGTTTGTTATTATTTAAATGGACTTGGTTATATAAAATGAAAAAAAGAATAGAAGTGTTGATTGAAAAAAAAACTTTATAAAATCAAAAATAAAAATGGGGCATAGAACAGAAGAAATAATTCTCAATAGAGGAAACTAAAAAAGCTGAAAAACACTTAAGAAAATGTTCAACATCTTTAGCTATCAGGGAAATGCAAATCAAAACAACTTTGAGATAACATCTTACTCCTGCCAGGATGGCTAAAATTAAAAACACCAATGACAACTTATACCAAAGAAGATGTGTAGAAAGGGAACATTCCACCACTGCTGGTGGGAGTGCAAACTCGTACAGCCATTTTGGCGATAAGTATGGTGGTTCCTCAGGAAAATGCGAATTAGTTTACCATGCGACCCAGCAATCCCCCCTTAGACATATACCAAAATGATCCATATCCTGGCAACAAAGACATCTGTTCAACTATGTTGATAGCAGCAAGAAACTGGAAACAACCTAGATGATCCTCATGTGAAGAATGGATAAGAAGATGTGGCACATCTACACAATGTAATACTCTGCAGAAAAAAATAATGGAATCTTGAAATTCGCAGGCAAGTCAATGGCTCTTGAAACAACCATCCTGAATGAGGTAACCCAGTCACAAAAAGATGAACATAGGATGTACTCACTCATATATGGATTTTAGACCTAGAGCAAAGGATCACCAGCCTATAATTCACACAACCAGAGGAACTAGGATACAAGGTATATTCTAAGAGATTCATATAAAGTCGCTCACAGAAGGTTGATGGGACAAGTCCCCCAGAGCACATGGGAGGTGGGGGGAGGTCAATGTATGTAGAGAGAACTAGGAGAAAGGGAAGGAGAGAAAAGAAATTGCGACTAGGAAGATTGAGTCAGGGTAGGAATACAAGACAGAAGAGAGAGAGAGAGACTGAGAGGGAGTGAGAGAGAGGGAGACAGAAAGAGAGAGAGAATAAAAGAAGGAGCCAGTATTGGTTTGAAGAGAAAAGTGAATCTAAAGAAAAGTCCAGAGACCTACAAGACTGTTGCCAACTAACAATTTGAGCAACTGTGAAAAGGCTACCATAAATGCCCTTCCTGGATAGTGAGATCAACAACTAACGTATTCACCATCATGGAGCCCTCCTATAGTGCTGTTGGAAACAGAAGCAAACACCCAAACCTAAACGCTGAGTTTAACTAAAATCCAGATGCAGATGGACAGAAGAAGACCAGGTTGTAGAAATACACAGAGACAGCTGACCTGAACAAGGAGCAAATAACAGGCACCCAGACTGATAGCTTGGAATCTAGCATGGTACTGACTCAGTCTTCTCTAAATATGGGTCTCAGCCAGAAGGAATGAGCAGCCCTAGGGACTGCAGACAGTGCAACCAGGATGTATTCCTCCTGCACCAAAGGTCATTGCAGACACATCCCCCATGGAGGGTACTCCCTTAACCTAGAAACAGGAGAGAAGTCCTAGTTCCTACTTCAAATGACTTGACAGATCTACATGACTACACCTGGATGGCATTGTCATACATGTGGAATTGGGTTGGGAGCTGGGAGCAGAGGGTGGTCAGGGTGCATGTGAGGGGGAATAGCGTGTAAATGGTGGGAGGGAGGGAGAGGGAAATGGGATCAACATGTGAAATAAAAAATAAATAAGAAAATTAAAAAATAAAATAAAATAAATACTCCCAGGCCAGAATCTTACAGGCTGCTGGTAATACAGAACACCAGTGTAAACAGCACCAGGCTCCTCCTGGTACAGAAGCCCTAAGCCATGCTCATCCAGGATCCATGCTGGGTTGCTGAAGGTCTAGGTGCATTGGGCCACGTGGTGGGCAGTCAGAGAGGAGAGGAGTTCTGAATCCCTAGGGGCTATTGACAGAACCAGACCCTCGCCCAGCCCTCCTCTCCTCAGGTGGCAGTGACTGTGACCATAGGGAAAGGGGTGAGGGTGAGAGTGGGGAGGAGGAGGATGAGCAGTGTTGGGGAGAACAACTTTGGTAAAGATTTTTGTGTCAACTAAGAAAAGTAACAATAACAAAATATATGGTATTTAGAAGTGATGGCTATGTGCAGACTTGTTACAATCAGTCTGAAGCAAAGAAGACAAAATAAGATAACAGTGGTCTAGTAGACACGTCATGTGGCCTGCAGATTTATAGGTCAATGCAACTCACCAAAGCAGAACAGAGAACATCAGAAGGAAATTCAGGTGTTACGAGTATGATTCCATTTCTCTGGGCAATAAAAGTTACAACAGGAAAAAGGATTGGCAAGATCCAGAAGAGTGGAAAAGAGATAATAATAAAATTATAATACTGAAAGATGACATAAAAGAAGATCTGGTGTAACCCTCAAAATCCATAAATGAGCCAACAATTAATAAAGCAGAGGGTGCAGAGAGTCTCAGGGAACAGCACCAATGTAAGAAGGTGGAGTCTGGAATTAAATAAATAAATAAGATTTCACTTCAGGCATACATATCTGGGTAAGAGTCACTGATAAGAAAAAAGAAAAAGAGAAAAGGAGAGACATTTCTATGCTAGGGATGTCTGAGAAACTCATAGAGAGACTAAAGGTAATGTAAAAAGTTATGGAGGTTCAAAGAAAAGTCGTCAAATGTCGAGAAAGATGTAAACTGTTTGCTGTGGGGTCTCATATCTACAAATATAAATTTAAGATTAGTAATATGAGTTAAAATTTTTGACCATACCAGGTTAATGGTTTAAAAGTTCTGTTTATTTCTCTCAAGAAAAATATATGTACTTGCTAAAAAGTTCTATCAGTGTTTCCTGTTAGAAACCGATTTGTTGCAAGAATAGAGCAAAAACAAAAATGGTTTAAACATTTTTGCTGTCTAATGATAACAGCCCCCAACTCAAAATTTACCTCTGAGCACTGGTCATTAAATTCAGATTATCAGAAAATCAGATGTCCTTTTAATGTAGATGAAATTAATTCTGTTTTATGTCGAAAGCTGTTAAACATTGAATCTAGTTAAAAAGTTAGAATTATTAACACTGGAAATTGACATAAACTTAAAAGGCACCAAGGAGACAATGGGTTTAAAGACATAAAGGATGCTAAAATTATTTGATATTATAAGAAGTCAGTACAGGATGTTTAATTGTTTTATCAAACAGTTTTTTATATGTTTAAATTCAGAAGGTTACATTATATTTGTGCTTTATTACATTGTTAATATTTGTACTTAAATTAAAGGGCTAAAATTTAAGATCATAGCCATAAACTGTATATACTAACCAAAAGTTGAGAAGCTCATTTTTTATGATACAGATGGCAAGCCATCCTTGTTTTTGCTAAATTTGGTAAGCATAAGTTATTTAGATAAACTTAATCACATAGCTGTTTTATGTTTTCCTAAAAGGAGTTTCAAATTAAAATCAGTATTTTTAAAGCTAAAACTGACAATGCAAAGTTCTAGTTTTATAAAATCTGGTAACTATTATAAAATGTTAAGAAACACAAGTTACCAGCCATCCTTATAGATTAACTTTTGGTTATAGTCAAACTAAGTATTAATGATTAATAACAGGAATAAACCTCACTCTGTCTCCTATACATATTCTAAAAGTTTAAGCTTAAATCGAGTAAATGAAAACCACGTTGTCTATTAAGATCTACCTAGAAAGACTTCTAATACTACAGAGATCTGTAGAATAAGACATTTAAATATTAACTAAAAAAATGTAATAATTTCAGACAAAGAATCACAGAACCTAACAATGACCAAAGAAATGTCTCTAAAGAACATTGTGGGGCAGCATGGATTGTGATGACACTGACCAGGGAGCAAGATGCTGAAACAAAATGCCTGCAGCATGATAGGACCCAGCTCGGACTCTGTAGAGCCTGCAGGGTACTGGAAAATTGTCTGCACTTTGCCTAGACAAAATAAGTTCAGACTTTTCCAATTCCAGGTTCCATAGGGAAAAAAAAAACACCTCTCACATTATGTACTTGGTGAAAAATTTCTCCCCTCAATGTCATAGAAAATTGGATATGGCTAAGAATATAAGGAATGGTCCCTGTGATTTTTTAATAGATTCAAAAGTAACATATAGTTTATCCTTCTCAGATCTCTAATTCTATTGATGGCTTGGCTAACCAAATGTTTGTGAGATTGGCAATAAAGGCAGCCTTGATATGGCTCCTAAATCAGAATTTAAAAATATAAAGATATATGTATTTTTGAACATTTATTTATTAATTATGCTTACAGTGTTCTGCCTGCATACATGTCTGCACACCCAAAGAGGATACCACATCACATTATAAATGTTTGTGAGCCACAATGTAGTTGCTGGGGATTGAACTCAGGACTTCTAGAAGAGGAGCAAGTAATCTTAACCTCTGCCACATCTCTCTAGCCCAAGACATATACTTCTTAAAGATATAGAAAATTAATTTACAATATAAAAATTCAGAGCTTAACATTAATCAAGTTCCGATAAGCTAATAGAACAGGGACTCCCAGCTGTTTAGTCACAAACTCAAAGTTTTATGATTTTTATTGGGTGTCATCGAAGTGTAAATATGAAGGATGTTTCATTAGGCCTAAGGCACCACTGACCAATCTATACATGGATCGCTCTTGACAGAAGAAAAAGCTTCTACCCCAAATCTGTAAATTTTGCTAGGACTCAAAGGCATAAGTACATTCCTGCTGTTTTATAGATACCCAAAACCTACTTTTTGTACAATTTGGATTTCAGCACAAATTGGTGATGATAATATATCTAAAACTTTTATGTCCTTTTATATAACACAGTTCATATAGGCTTCAGAGGAACAAATGTCATAAAGCTTTTATCCACTTCTTACAGGTCAAAAGGACTGCAGATTTATACAGCTATCCTGAGGATGGAATTTTCTCCCTGGTCTTGCTGTCTTTCTTGATCACCAAAGGTAAGGAACAAAGAGTTCCAATTAAATATATACATTTTAACCTTTGTTCCAAGTTTAAACATGTCTCAGACGATTTGTGCTTCTGGCAGATGAGTATCAGTTGCTGACTACAGCCTGCTCCTCTATAGTGCTCTCCCTACTTACTCTGAACCAGCCCAACCAAAGTGAATCTTCAACAGTGTCTACAAACTGATGCGTCTGATAAATGGTCCATTTCTGGAATCCCACTTCCTTTTGTTGGTATTGTCTAGCATTTTAGCCTACTTGCAGGTAAGAAAACACTGCAAAAGTAAGCAGGAAGTAGTACAGGCATGTCGCTGGCACAACAGTGTTTTGATTTTCAAATAGCTGTCACCTGGAGTTCTATACCTATAAAGACTCCTTGAGCAGCTTGTTACTATTATGCCTACTGGTTTCCTCAACTTCCAAGGAAGTGACTCCTGGCTGCAAAAGCAAATGGTTTTTACTGGTAAAAATCAAACCAGCTGGGACCTCACTCTGTCAGAAAAGTAAGGTAGTAGCTTAAAATTGTGAGGGGTTTATAACATGGTAAAGAGAAAGGGAAATTTCAGACCACTAATCTCAGTCAACAAGGTTTCCAAGATACAGGCAGATGATAGAGTACAAATTTATTTACAAGGTCATCATGGAACTAAGTTAATATTATCCATCATTTGTTTAGGCAAGATTGATGAGCACACCTGAAAGGTTGGTGTTTTTTCTTTGTTTTTAATTCTCCTCCTGAGAATAGGATGTGGGTTCTGTACTCTGTAGTCAGGGATTTATCTATTGGCAGAAATTCTTGTTGTCATTATTTTTTCCTTGGCCCGGGGCCCTGGCCCTGGCTGTTCTGTACCAATGCAAACCTAAACAATGCCAAGAAACCATGGGATAAAACTCCTCTAAAGGGCAGAGAATGAAGAGGGATTATTTTATTATCAAAAAAGAGAAAAGGTTTATGGTAGAGTCGATTATTTGTATTGTATCCATTCTAAGTATTAGAAAATTGAAGCATAGAAAATCTCTGGAAGTTTGCCTACAGCTTTTACTGGTCATGAAATTCTAGATTACCTAATTATCAGAGAACATTCAATTTCTTCTGTTTATGAATTCTCTCTCACCTAAGAATTAATACTATGGAAAGAAAGATAATAAGACCCACAATTATTCATCAAAAGGTGAGTTTGTCATTGTTAACTTCCTTCAGGATGGTGATAATCCCTTTGTTAGAGTAGACTTAGGGATTATTGGATTGCACTCCATCTCTTTTGAGGCAGCCGTCCAACATGAAATATGCAGGATCTTCTAAAAACCCTGCATACACAATGACATTTCAGCATGTAAACATTTCATGACTCTGCTCTCCGATTAAATAAGGGATGAACCTGGGAGTTTCCCACAATCATGTGGGAGTCAATGAGAGTCAATTGTGTCAAGTACGGCAGACCATTTCATCATCTGATTATGTTGTTATTTGATTATTTAAATAGGATATTAGATAATCCATGATCAGTGGATTCCACGATGCGGGAAACAATTATTATGGACCATCTAAATATCAATTTTTTAGTTAAAATATTTAAATTAATCATGACAGCATCATTCAAAAGCCTGGTTTGGAGCCACCTTAGGGAAGTGGATGATCTTACATGAACACATTTTTAGATTATTTAACTATATAAGACAATGATTATATCATCCATGAAACCTGGAATCTGCTGCCACAGATCATCTAATTAAACAATTAAAGTATTTAAATTGACAGTCTGTGTTAATACCCAAGATAAGGTAAAAATTTATAAAGTTATGTAATCCAAAAATCATCCATTCCATGAAGAGACCTGTAAAGCTTCCTCTTGTGAAAAGAAAGAAAGAAAGAAAGAAAGGAAGGAAGAAAGAAAGAATACACAAGATACAATTTAACACCAACAAGGTGGATCCAGACTCCACTCTTCCTGGAGTAGAAAAAGACAGATTTGAATAATGAAATAATCAGATAGTTAGATGGTCTGTCACACTTGAGTCACACAAGGTGGCATCAAACTTCAGGGATCACAGACTAAATAATGAAAGAATTTAATAATTACATCTTTAAATATGTAAGCCATTGACCTCTTTTTGTACCATCATTTCCTGGGCAGAAGTGTCAGATATGGAAATGTATGCTGTCATCAACGATTTTTAAAATGACATCAGTTAATCGTCAGATAATCATACTGTCTTGCCTGATGAATTCTGTTGTCCTAACATCATCACAAGCGCCTGTATCTCTGTTGAGGGGCAGCAGGACGTGAGATAATGGGCCCAATCCTGGTGTAGCAGTAGTAGCCACAATGTTGATAAGAGCTGAAAAGATGGCTGCAGCAGGGTCATCACCAGCATAGCTGAGAGAGAGAGTTGTTCTTCCATGTTCTGAGTCATTATCCATTTGCCAGGTCTCAGTGATGTTGCCGACATCCTATTGCCACTCCTTCCTCTCATGGTAGATAACAACCGATGTGAAGATGTGGAGGAAGAGCAGGTAGTCAACACCCAGACCACCATGCCAGCCTTGGTGAAGTGCTTGTACTTCTCGAAGTGCTTGTACTTCTCGGAGGGCACCGTGACACCTCCTGGACTCAATCATGCAGCATCCCTCTTGCTCTGGGAGATTCATAGATCATTCCGAAAATGCTCTGCCCATGACTACAACTTTCCTAACCTTGTCGCTGACAGATATTTGCACCCTAACAGTAATCGGTGATGGCACTGTCTGTCGTTTACATAATTTAAAGAATTAAAGAATTCATAAAAGCTAACTGTCACAATAAATAGGGGATGTAGCATTTTACTGGCAGGGAAGCATGGCCAGACTCCAGTCATAAAGGATATCATCATCATCAATTGAGTCAATGAATCATAAAATGTGATGACATTGCACATTAACTCCACAAGAGGGAGCATTAGAGGTCTCTTCATGGAATGGATGATTGCTAGTTACATAACTATACACATATTTACATTATCTTGGGGATTAAAACAGAATGTCAATTTAAAGTCATTAATTATGTAATTAGATGATCTGTGGCACCAGATTCCAGGTGTAACAAATGATATAACCATTGTTTTATATAATCTAATAATCAAATAATGAGTTCATGTAACATCATCCAGTTCCCTAAGGTGGCTCCAAACCAGGCTCATGAACGATGCTGTCGTGATAAATTTAAATATTTTAACTACATAATTGATATGAAGATGGTCTATAATAATTGCCTCCCACATCGCGTCACCACAATCCACTGATCATGGATTATCTAATGTCCTATTTTAATAATCAAATAACAACATAATCAGAGGATGAAATGGTCTGCCATACTCCACACAATTGAGTCTCAGTTGACTCCCACATGATTGTGGGAAACTCCCAGGTTCATCCCTTGTTTAATCGCAGAGCAGAGTAGTAACATGTTCAAATGCTGAACTTTCATTGTGTATGCAGGATTTTTAGAAGATATCACATATTGCCCTGGCCCTGACCCTGGACTTTGACCTAGCCCTGGCATTGGCCCTGCACCTGGCCCTGCACCTGGCCCTGCATCTGGCCCTGGCCCTGCACCTTGCCCTGACCCCTGCACCTGGCACTGCACCTGGCCCTGGCCTTGGCCCTGCACCTGGCCCTGGCCCTGGCCCTCCACATAGCCCTGTCATTGGCCCTGCACCTGGCCCTGGCCCTGGCCCTGCACCTGGCCCTAGCCCTGGCCCTCCACCTAGCCCTGGCATTGGCCCTGCACCTGGCCCTGGACCTGGCCATGGACCTGGCCCTGCACCAATGACTGGCCCTGCACCTGGCCCTGTTCCTGGCCCTGACCCTGCACCTGACCTTTGCCCTGGCCCTGAACATGCCCCTTCACCTGGCCCTGGCCCTGCACCTGGCCCTGAACCTGGCCCTGGCCCTTCACCTGGCCCTAGCCCTGCACCTGGACCTGGCACTGTCCCTGCACCTGGCCCTGGCCCTGGCCCTGGCCCTCCACCTAGCCCTGGCATTGGCCCTGCACCTGGCCCTGGACCTGGCCCTGGACCTGGCCCTACACCTATGACTGGCCCTGCACCTGGCCCTGGACCTGACCCTGCACCTGACCTTCGCCCTGGGCCCTGCACCTGGCCGTGAAACTGGCCCTGGCCCTTCACCTGGCCCTTGCCCTGCACCTGGCCCTGGCACTGGCCCTGGCCCTGCACCTGGCCCTGGTCCTGCACCTGGCCCTGACCCTGCACCTGGCCCTGGCCCTGCACCTGGCCCTGGCCCTGTCCCTGCCCCTGCACCTGGCCCTGACCATGGCCCTGGCCATGCACTGGCCCTGCACCTGGCCCTGGCCCTGGCCCTGGCCCTGGCCCTGCCACCATGGCCCTCCCCCTGGCCCTGGCCCTGGCCCTGCACCTGGCCCTGGCCCTGGACCTGGCCCTGGCCCTGGCCCTGGCCCTGGCCCTGGCCCTGGACCTGGCCCTGGACCTGGCCCTGCACCTGGCCCTGGCCCTGCACCTGGCCATGCACCTGGCCCTGGCCCTGGCCTTGGCCCTGCACCTGGCCCTGGCCTTGGACCTGGCCCTGCACATGGCACTGGCCCTGCACCTGGCCCTGGCCCTGCACCTGGCCCTGGCAGTGGCCCTGCACCTGGCCCTGGCCTTGGACTGGCACCTGGCCCTGCACCTGGCCCTGGCCCTCCACCCAGCCCTGGCATTGGCCCTATACCTGGCCTTGGACCTGGCCCTGGACCTGGCCCTGCACCTGGCACTAGCCCTGCACCTGGCCCTGACCCTGCACCTGACCTTGGCCCTGGCCCTGCACCTGGCCCTGCACCTGGCCCTGCACCTGGCCCTGCACCTGGCCCTGCACCTGGTCCTGGACCTGGCCCTGGCCCTTGCCCTTTCACTGGCCCTGGCCCTGGCTGTTCTGTCCTTGGCCCTGGCAATGCACCTGGCCCTGATATAGGCCCTGGCCCTGGCCGTTTTGGCCATTACCAGGTGCAGGGCCAGAGCCAGGTGCAGGGGCCAGGGCCAGGTGCAGGGCCAGGGCCAGGTGCGGGGCCTGGGCCAGGTGCAGGGCCAGGGCCAGGGCCAGGTGCAGGGCCAGGGCCAGGTGTGGGGCCAGGGCCAGGGCCGGTGTAGGGCCAGGGCCAGGGTGGGCCCTGGCTAGGGCCAGGTGCCGGGCCAGGGCCAGGTGCAGAGCCAGGGGGGGGCCAGGTGCCGTGGGGCCAGGGCCGGGTGCAGGGCCAGGGCCGGGGCCGGGTGCAGGGCCAGGGCCAGTGCCAGGCCTGGGCCAGGGCCAGGGCCAGTTGCACGCAGGGGTCGGCCTGCAGCAGCAGGTCCAGGGCCAGGTGCAGGGGCATGGACAGGGCCAGGTGCAGGGCCAGGGCCAGGGCGCAGGGCAAGGTGCAGGGCCAGGGCCAGGTTCAGGGCCAGGTGCAGGGCCAGGGCCAGGTGCAGGGCCAGGGCCAGGGCCAGGGCCAGGTGCATGGCCAGGTGCAGGGCCAGGGCCAGGGCCAGGTGCAGGGCCAGGGCCTCAGGGGGGCCGGGGCCAGGTGCAGGGCCAGGTGCAGGGCCAGGGCCAGGGCCAGGTGCAGGGCCAAGGTCAGGGCCAGAGCCAGGTACATGGCCAGGTGCAGGGCCAGGGCTAGGTCCAGGTCCAGGGCCAGGGCTGGGCCAGGTGCAGGCCCACAGGGCCAGGGCCAGGTGGGCCAGGGCCAGGGCCAGGGCCAGGTCCAAGGGCCAGGGCCAGGGCCAGGTGCTGGGCCAGGGCCAGGTCCAGGGCCAGGTGCAGGGCCAGGTGCCAGGGCCAGGTGCAGGGCCGGCAGGTGGAGGGCCGGTGCAGGGCCAGGGCCAGAGCTAGGTGGAGGGCCAGGGTCAGGGCCAGGTGCAGGGCCAAGGCCAGGGCCAGGTGCAAAGCCAGGGCCAGGTGCAGGGCCAGGGCTAGGGCGAGGGCCAGGGCCAGGTGCAGGGCCAGGTGCAGGGCCAGGGCCAGGGCCAGGGCCAGGGCCAAGTGCAGGGTCAGGGCCAGGTGCAGGGCCAGGTGCAGGGCCAGCGCCAGGGCCAGGTGCAGGTCTAGGGCCAGTGCCAGGGCCAGGTGCAGGGCCAGGGCCAGGTGAAGGGCCAGGGCCAGTTTCACGGCCAGGTGCAGGGCCAGGGCGAAGGTCAGGTGCAGGGTCAGGTCCAGGGCCAGGTGCAGGGCCAGTCATAGGTGTAGGGCCAGGTCCAGGGCCAGGTCCAGGGCCAGGTGCAGGGCCACCAGGGCTAGGTGGAGGGCCAGGGCCAGGTGCAGGGCCAGTGCCAGGTCCAGGTGCAGGGCTAGGGCCAGGTGAAGGGCCAGGGCCAGGTTCAGGGCCAGGTGCAGGGCCAGGGCCAGGTGAAGGGGCAGGTGCAGGGCCAGGGCAAAGGTCAGGTGCAGGGCCAGTACCAGGTGCAGGGCCAAGGTCAGGGCCAGGGCCAGGTACATGGCCAGGTGCAGGGCCAGGGCTAGGTCCAGGTGCAGGGCCAGGGCTAGGTGGAGGGCCAGGGTCAGGGCCAGGGCCAGGTGCAGGGCCAGGGCCAGGGCCAGGTGCAGGGCCAAGGTCAGGGCCAGAGCCAGGTACATGGCCAGGTGCAGGGCTAGGGCCAGGTGAAGGGCCAGGGCCAGGTTCAGGGCCAGGTGCAGGGCCAGGGCCAGGTGAAGGGGCAGGTGCAGGGCCAGGGCAAAGGTCAGGTGCAGGGTCAGGGCCAGGGCTAGGTGCAGGGCCAGTCATAGGTGCAGGGCCAGGTCCAGGGCCAGGTCCAGGGCCAGGTGCAGGGCCAATGCCAGGGCTAGGTGGAGGGCCAGGGCCAGGGCCAGGTGCAGGGCCAAGGCCAGGGCCAGTTGTAGGGCCAGTGCCAGTTGCAGGGCCAAGGTCAGGGCCAGGGCCAGGTACATGGCCAGGTGCAGGGCCAGGGCTAGTTCCAGGTGCAGGGCCAGGGCCAGGGCTAGGTGGAGGGCCAGGGTCAGGGCCAGGGCCAGGTGCAGGGCCAGGGCCAGGGCCAGGTGCAGGGCCAAGGTCAGGGCCAGGGCCAGGTACATGGCCAGGTGCAGGGCCAGGGCTAGGTCCAGGTGCAGGGCCAGGGTCAGGGATCGGTGGAGGGCCAGGTACAGGGCCAGGGCCAGGTGCAGGGCCAGGGCCAGGGCCAGGTGTAGGGCCAAGGCCAGGGCCAGGGCCAGTTCCAGGTGCTGGGCCAAGGCCAGGGCCAGGGCCAGGGCCAAGGCCAGGTCCAGGGCCAGGTGCAGGGCCAGGTGTAGGGCCAGGTGCAGGGCCAGTGCTAGGTGGAGGGCCAGGGTCAGGGCCAGGTGCAGGGCCAAGGCCAGGGCCAGGTGCAAAGCCAGGGCCAGGTGCAGTGCCAGGGCTATGGCCAGGGCCAGGGCCAGGTGCAGGGCCAGGTGCAGGGCCAGGTGCAGGGCCAGCGCCAGGGCCAGGTGCAGGTCTAGGGCCAGTGCCAGGGCCAGGTGCAGGGCCAGGGCCAGGTGTAGGGCCAGGGCGAAGGTCAGGTGCAGGGTCAGGTCCAGGGCCAGGTGCAGGGCCAGGTGCAGGGCCAATGCCAGGGCTAGGTGGAGGGCCAGGGCCAGGTGCAGGGCCAGTGCCAGGTCCAGGTGCAGGGCTAGGGCCAGGTTCAGGGCCAGGGCCAGGTTCAGGGCCAGGTGCAGGGCCAGGGCCAGGAGAAGGGACAGGTGCAGGGCCAGGGCAAAGGTCAGGTGCAGGGTCAGGGCCAGGGCCAGGGCCAGGTGCAGGGCCAGTCATAGGTGCAGGGCCAGGTCCAGGGCCAGGTCCAGGGCCAGGTGCAGGGCCAATGCCAGGGCTAGGTGGAGTGCCAGGGCCAGGTGCAGGGCCAAGTCCAGGGCCAGTTGTAGGGCCAGGGCCAGGTGCAGGGCAAGGCCAGGGCCAAGGCCAGGTGCAGGGCTATTGCCATGCCAGGTACCGGGCCAGGTTCATGGCCAAGTGCAGGGCCAGGGCCGGTGCAGTGCCATGGCCAGGTAGAGGGCCAGAGCCAGGGCCAGGTGTAGGGCTAGGGCAGGTCCAGGTTCAGGGCCAGGGCCAGGTCCAGTTGCATGGCCAGGGCCAGGGCCAGGTGCAGCGCCAGGGCCAGGAGTGCAGGCCCAGGGCCAGGGCCAGGCCCAGGGCAAGGGCCAGCTGCAGGGCCAGGTGCAGGGCCTGGGCCAGTTGCAGGGCCCGGGCCAGGGCCAGTTGCAGGGCCAGTGCCAGGGCCCGGTGTAGGTCCGGGGCTAGGGCCAGGTTCATGGCCAGGGCCAGGTCCATTTGCAGGGCCAGGGCCAGGTGCAGCATGAGGGCAAGGGCCAGGTGCAGGGCCAGGGCCAGTGCCAGGTGCAGGGCCAGTGCCAGGGCCAGGGGCAGGGCCAAGGCCAGTGCCAGGGACAGAACAGCCAGGGACAGGGCCAGTGACAGGGCAAAGGACAGGGCCAGGTCCAGGGCCAGGTTCAGGGCCAGTGACAGAATGGCCAGTGACAGAACCAGGGTGAGAAAAGCCAGGGCCAGAATGGCCAAGGCAATAACTACCAGGGCCAGTTCGTTCAAGCCAGTGTCAGAACAGCCAGTCACAGAACGGCCATGTCCAGAATTGCCATGGCCAGGGCCAAAACGTGCAGGGCCATAACTACCATGGCCAGATCGTTCAAGGCAAGGACAGAACAGCAAGGGACAGAAAGGCCAGGGCAAGGGACAGACCGGCCAAGTTCAAGGATAGAACAACCAGACCCAGTTCCAGAGCAAGTGCTTGGGCCAGAGCAGGAAAGGAAAGGGCCAGGGCCAGGGCCAGGGCCAAATCAGCCAGGGCTAAGTCCAGATCAGCCAGGGATAATTCCAGAATGGCCAGGGCCAGAAATCCAAGGGCAAAGGCCAGAAAGGCCAGGGCCAGAATGACTAGGGCCAGAGCCAGAAATTCCTGTACCAGAAGCCAGGACCTGAACGACCAGGTTCAGGGCAAGAAAAGTCAGAGCCAGAAAGGCCAGTGCTAGAATGTCCAGGGCAAGTGCCAGAATGGCCATGGCTTGTATGACCAGGCCAGACCCAGAACAGCCAGGGCCAGTACGGCAAGAGCCAGAATGACCTGGGTAAGGGTCAGAATGGCCAGGGTCAGGAACATGGCCAGGACAAGTGTGAGGGGAAGTACAGAACAGCCAGGGCCAGTGTGAGGGCCCAGGACAGAGCAGCCAGAGCCAGGGCCACGGCCAGGCCCAGGACCAAGGCCAGGGCCAGGGCCAGGGCATTAGCCAGGCTAAGTCCAGATCAGCCTGGGCCACAAATTCAACGGCAAAGGCCAGAAAGGCCATGGCCAGAACGGCAATGACCAGGGCCAGAAAGTCCTGTACAAGAACCCAGGACATGAACGACCAGGGTCAGGGCAAGAAATCCAGAGCCAGAAAGGCCAGTGCTAGAATGTCCAGGGCAAGGCCCAGAATGGCCATGGCTTGTACGACCAGGGCTAGGCCCAGAAAGGCCAGGGCCAGTACGGCAAGAGCCAGAACGACCTGGGTAAGTGTCAGAACATCCAGGGTCAGGTACATGGCCAGGGCCAGTGCGAGGGCTAAGGACAGAACAGCCAGAGCCAGGGCCAGGGCCAGGCCCAGGGCCAGGCCAGAGCCATGGCCTGGGCCAGATCCGCCAGGGCTAAGTCCAGATCAGCCAGGGCTAAGTCCAGAACGACCAGGGCCAGAAATCCAAGGGCAAAGACCAGAAAGACCAGGGCCAGAACGGCAAAACCAGGGCCATAAAGTCTTGTACCAGAACCCAGGACCTGAACGACCAGGGTCAGGGCAAGAAAAGCCAGAGCCAGAAAGGCCAGTGCTAGAATGTCCAGGGCAAGAGCCAGAATGGCCATGGCTTGTATATACAGTATATGGCTGTGATTTTAAATTTTAGCCCTTTGATTTAACTACAAACATTAACAATGTAATAGAAGCACAAATACAATGTAACTTTCTGAATTTAAACATTTAAAAACTGTCTTATAAAACAATTAAACATCCTGTAATTTCTTTTTTTAATATCAAATTTAAACACCCTTCATGTCTTTAAACCTGTTATTACCTTGGTGACTGTTAAGTTTATGTTAATTTCCAGTGTTACTAATTGTAACAGTTTAAGTAGTTTCAATTTTTAACAGCTTTAGACATAAAACAGTATTAATGTCATCTACATTAAAAGGACATCTAATTTTTGGATAATCTGAATTTATTGACCAATGCTCAGAGATAAATTTTGACCTGGGGGCTGTTAGCTTCAGACAGCAAAATGTTTAAAGCAGTTTTGCTTTAGCTCTATTCTTGCAATAAACAGGTTTCCAACAAGAAACACAGATCATTTCGACAAGTACATATATTTTTCTTCGGAGAAATAAATGGAACTTTTAAACAGTTAACCTGGTCTGGGCAAAATTTTTAACTCTTATTACTAGTCTTGAATTTATATTTGTAGATATGAGAGCCCACAGCAATCAGTTTACATCTTCCTCTGACCTATTTACTACTTTTCTTTGAACCTCTATAACTTTTAACATTACCTTTCTGCTCAGATAGCTTGGAATTTGCACTCTCCAGCATAGGCCTCTTTAGCAGAGGCCCTGAGATCCATGTCACTGATCCAGCCAGCAGGAACTCAAAGTGGTCCTTCAGAGATAGGCAGATCTCTGAGAGGCACCAAGAACTCAAGTAGAGGGCCAGTGGTTCGTGTCAGAGACCAGGCAGCTGGAAATTAGTCATGGTCCCACATGGAAAGACAGGTCTCCTGAGTTCACAGCCACTCCCAAAATTTCCCAGCCTGGCCTAGGAGTTGATGAGGCAAAATAATTTATGTTTTTACACAGAAAAAGGAAGAAGTCAGCCCTATCTTAGTTTTTGTCTGAGGTAGCATCCATAGGGGAGAGACAATGAAAAAATACATCACGTAAATAAATATCAGAGACAGAGGGCCCAACACACAGACTTACATACAATAGCTCCTCTCAGATTCAGATGACCTGACTCCCATTTCCACAGGAGGGTCTATAATGTCAAATATTTTACATATGGGAGGTGGCCTCTCCATTAGGATGACTCAGTCCTTGACCAAGTCTTCACACTCAGATAGCTCGTTAGTCAAAACCTCCGATGTATCCATGCCTAGATAAGAATTTGAGTTGTACACAAAATTGTCCAGGTTTCATCCCTTTAGTGTATCCACTGAGGTGCTATTGACCTGTGTACAGATTGAGATATCCACTGCTGAGCCAGAAAAAAAATTCAGACAGACAGACAGACATTCAAGAGAACAGGGTGTCTTGGGTGGCTGGAGGAAATCCGTCATGAACCCACAAACTTTGTACCTCCTGGGTTTCCTCAATGTTCAGTGAAGTTATTTCCAAATGCAAAAACAAAAGTTTTGAATTGAGAAGAACCAATCATGCTAGGGGTTTACTATACTGGAAGATAAATGCACCTAGTAACAAAAGTGAAAGGGAGGCTTGATAACACTAGTCTCAGTTCATAGGATTTTCAAGGTTACAGTATTTCATAGAGTACAAAGTTTGATTTCAAGGGCATCACCATTGATTAGCACACCTGCAAGGTTTGGGACTTGGTTTTGTTTTTTTTTTTTTTTTTTTTTTTTCCTTCATCTCCTGAAAATAGCTAGCATGTGGGCTCTGTATTCTGATGTCAGGAACTTATCTACTAGGAGAGATTCTTGTCCTTTGTATTTTTCCATTCTTGCCATAAGCCCTAATATTTAATTTTTCCATCATTTCACATATAGTAAAATATAAATTGTTAAATGTCTCCAAGCACTGCAGTCTTTCCATGGATGCACAAAAAGCTAATTGAAGTCCACTGAAAAGATGTTTCTACACAGGGCTCCCTGCTCTCAATACCCTGAAGAGATTCAACCCACAAAGTTTTAGTCAGAGTCCTATCATTGATTCCAGGGAGTTTCATGGATCTGATGAAAACCCACAGGAAGGAAAATCTGTCTTCATGTTCCCACTCAGATGTTAGCAGGACCCACCACATGGCTCATATACTGCACAATGTACTCTTCCATCCTGGGGACAGCAGCCCATCACTCACCATGGATTAATGACTGACTCTTCCAACCTATACAATCAACTTCCTGTAGCAGTAATAGAAGAACAGCACACACACAAAAAATGTGCCAGTTCTCCCTCAGATAAAAGCCTGAATCTGGCAATAGGAAGGTCCCTGTACCATTTATGATTGACAGGTCATGAGGAGGGTATGGTTGATTAGTGATTACTGAGTGACAAGAGCACCTTCTATAAGAATGCATTGTCTTTAAAGACACAGCCCAATGATACCTGACCTGGAGTTCCAACCCAGAAAATACCTTTTCTAGGTCAGCAGACATATGCATTTCTACTGCACTGGTCTTGACTCCAATAGCAAACACTGCTCTCTTCCTGCACTCACTCCTTTCTCCTGAAAACAAGGTAGCTATCTAGCTTGCACAGCCCACTACACAATCACATGATGTGATTATTCCTTGTCCTAACTACTAGCGAGAGATTTCAGCACAGAAAAGGAGATACATGTTCTGTACTTTCCCACTGAGGTCAGATGAACTGAAACCACTTATTTCATGGTTGTCACTGGGCTGCAGACAAATAGGAAAAAAATAACAGAAAAACAAAAGAAAAGAAAACAGGAACCAGACCTCAAAGAACAAAATAAGTCTTTCTCCAATCTCAAGGCAGGATGATAGCTCCACTGATTTAGAAACCTGAACACAATCCTGTTCAAGAAGAGAATATTGTATATTTTCTCACCTGTACACTGAGGAAGCTGTGCCAGGTCATCACAATGCTTGTAGAAGTAATCTTCCCAGACGAATTCTCCCAGAGTATTCAAATTACCATGAAGACAACACCTTTTATTATTATTCATTTCACAAGAATTTCAGGAATAAAACTCCCAAATGCATTAGAGCTATCACCCAAGCATCTGACAGGAGAAAGATATATCAATTTCTTTGTGATATGGCTCCTTCCCCTTCTTTCTTGGTTTTCTGAAGTGTCTGTGACTATTATATAAAATGTACACCCAGTTCCCCTGACCTTAGACAGAAGCCACAGAACAAACAACTGCTGTGCCATATGCTCTAAAATCTCTCTAAAGTTTTTAATAATCTGAGCAACCTACCCTTTGTTGAATAAGTTAATCATTCCAGTCTGCATTGTGTAATTGTATCTGCAACATCTGCACATTGTGTGGAGGAGGGAGATGATGATCTACACACTACTGGAAGACAACGTGGTTGTCTATTTTAGACAGGAGTGAGTGACATTGAGATTTGTGTCTCTACAGGTGTCTACAACATCTCAGTCTTGAAGCCAGAGCCAAGGAACCCTGTGATGTGTCTTTAAGCTCACTTTCACCCTTGAGGAAGTGCTCTTCATGTTCAAGCTTAACCAACCAGTCAGCAAAACCAGGACAACCTGCCACTCACAGGCATTGCAGGACACTTCCTGTAGCCACATTGTAGGCTTTTATTCTTGCTTTGGGCTTCGTTTTAAGCAGAACAAGTGCCAGTGTATTGATTTCTGTTCTGGGAGTGCTACTGTAGTAAATTGTGAGTGGACCATGGATGAGCACAGAATCCACAACATGGTGAGTGAGGGGATGGATTCTCAGATGGGGAGGATAGGATGGGGAAGCCTGGGAGTTGTTGTGTTGGGCCCTCCAGGTTGCTTGGTGGGAAACTTTGGCCACATTCTGTGTTCTGTAAGGTACCATATGGTCTTAGCAACTCCCCATACCTGTATGTTGGAGTACGAATATTTCACATAGTGGAAAGCATTTCATTTCCATCAGAGAGCTTTGTGTAGAAAGACATTGATAGTCAGCACCAGAGTTCTTTTGGTGCACAGGAAGGCAAGTAGCCAAACCTGGAAAGGTCTAACTCCTCCAGAGTCTTCTTCAAATTCTGCAGTAAACATTTAACATTTAGGTACAAGATTCAAGTTTAGTTATTTGTGTGTATCCTGTAAAAGACATTTTGTTTATTTCTGTACATACTTATATTTATTTATTTTTGATTTTTTGATATAGCTTTTTCCTTTTATTGTCACATATTTATTATTTTTTCTTATTTTACATATTGATCACAGTTCCAAGTCCCTCTCTCCCATGCCTCGCAATTCAGCTCCCATCCTATTCCTGCCCCCCCTCCACAGGGAGGGTGATGCCTCCCAGGGGGAGTAAAAAATCTCTCAAGTCATTTGGAGTTGGGACTATGCCCTCCGTCCTGCCTCTAGGCTAATGGAGTATCTCTGCATTTGAAATATGCTCCCAAAGTCCTTTCATGCTCCAGGGATACATCCTGGTTCCAGGAAGGCAACAAACTTTTTTCTATGTATAGCATTTGAGCATGACATGAAAGTTGCTCTGTATAGCAGTCTAGTCCCAAACTCATAGAGATAGACATACCTCTGACTCCTGAGAGTGATATTATAGTCTTGGGACACTGAACATGTCCATACAATGGCATGCTTGGGTTGATTGCACTCCAATACTTAACTGTGATATGGAAGAGTAGAATTGTTCATATTAAATACTTTCCTATTTGTAGGGATAGTGAGACCCACAAAATAGAATTTTGCTGAGGGAGTGCTGCCTATAAAATAGCCCAAAGATGAGTAATGTACTAATAAGGACTGTTCGAGGTTAGGGTGCTAAAATATAGATTTGATCTCTAGGATTGTCCAGGATATTTGGCTCCAAACCATGACAAAGGAGAAACCCCTCATTCACAAAGATCCCCCAGGCCCATCTCCTTTTGACAAAACAACACTTTTAGAAGCTACTCAGGGGACATTGCTTGGTCACAGTGAACCTTAGGGCCTGTCGTGCCAGAAAGGGACAGTTTTCTAGAGAAAATCATAGTAACAACCAGGTGGATTTGCCTTTGGACTTTTCCATCATGCCCTGAGATATGCAGAATAAAATAGAGCTCCTCCTATAAAACAAGGAAGATGCTAATGAGGGAATGCAGTTGTCTAGGGCCAGGGCCTTTGTGTAGGTGTTATTTCAGATCCTGAGAACACAACTCTTACTCCTACTGACTTTCTAGTGTTCTCCCCTTTCCTCCCATTTCCTCTTGGAAATAGTAAAGAGGTGGCAATTCTTCATAAGAAGTTTACATAGAATAAGACATAAGTTAAGCAAGACCTCTCTGCCCGAGGTTATATCTTCTCTTTGTTCTGCCTTTCCTATCTTCCTCATCTTCTGGCACATCTGTGTCAGAACCTGTCATTAAAGTGTGACATGCTGTTTCATGTCACTTGGTGTACTATGAAATCATTATGATACTATCTTTTCTGTTGAAAACTTCCATGGCCTTACTGGCCTGACTTGCAATTTTCTGACCCTATTTAAATTCTTCAATTTGTCAGCTGGCATCTGACACTGGAAGAACTTAAAAGTGGTAGCAATTGTGGAATGCAAAATATGATTTAGGAGCCTGACAGTGATGATGAATTCCTTTAATCCCAGCCCTCAGATGGCACATGCAGGCAGATTTCTGTGAGTTTGAGACTAGTGTGCTCTGTAGAGATAGCCCCACTACAACTAAGGCTATAGCACAGGGAAACCGAGAAACCCTGTCTCAAAAAAAAAATTATCTGTTGTAGGCTTTCTCTTCTTTGAACATTAGTGAGAGATGATTGCATGATATCATTACAGAGATTTTTTTTTTTCTTTTCTTTTTTTTTTTAACCTCTTTAGTCTATGGAGTTTGCATGCTATCATTATAGAGATTTTTTTTTTTTTTAGTTTTCTTTTTTTTTTTTTTTAACCTCTTTAGTCTATGGAGTTATTTCTCACTGGAAAGGCAAATTCTAGAACTGCTTTACTCCCAGCATTTTAGAATTAATTTTCTGAAACATGCTTTCTCATTGACAATGGTTGCTTTGATCCCAGTATGTTGCTTTCCAGGGCAATGTATTCTTTCATCTTAAATGCACCTCATTAAATTAAGCGACTGTATACCCTCAGAAGGTAGAAGGATTTTTTCTTTTTGGACCAAGCATCTTAAACACCTAATTTGAGAATATCAATTACTTTTAAGGAGATATTTAATAAACAGAACTCATTAATCTGTAACACTGCACATTGTTTTAAAATATAAACCACCTCTTCATCACAAATGATCTCAATGACAACAAGATAAAAAAGTATGACCCCAGTGTTTTAAAATTGTCAATATGTGTCATGAAGTTGACTGTCCATTGCACTTACAGCAAAAGGATTTGCATGTGGAGCATGGATGCTGCCTTCAGACCATAATAGAAAGAATAGTTTATTGCATGCAGTGCAAGGAGAAACAGGGTGGATATCAGTTGCTGTATCCATCATAAAAAATGGCCGTGATTGGTGCCTTGTGATGGTTTGAATGTGATTCCACCTGTAATCTCATAGGGAATGGCAGTAGTAGAAGGAGGAGCTTTGCTGCAGTGACTTTGGCATTTTGAAAAGAAGACTATCACTGGTCATGGGTTTTGGGGTTTCCTATGCTTTGGATATGGGCAAGTATATAAGATGTCTTACTGAGGCCTGCATATCAAGATGTAGCTAGCAACATATTGTTCTTCAAATCATGCTCCCTTCTATGATTAAAATGGACTCAATTTGTGACACTGTGAGCCAATCCAATTAAGTGTTTTCTTTATAAAATTTGTGGGGGATCTCTTTCTTGGAAGTAGAGTGGGAATAGTTCATTGGAATCATCTTTTAGCAATACATGATCACAGCTCTTTTAACTTTCCACACTCAATAGCTACCAGAGCATGTTTCAGGAAAGTTGAGTTCCTAGGAAAAAAGGAATTTCTTATTTGCTGTTTTCTCAAGGGTGCATGGTGTTTAGTGGGATGACAGGGCAGTTTCCACATGCCGTGGCATTATACATGTGGTCGGAAGCAGAAATTAAATCATTCTTCTGTATTAATTTTTGTGTGGGAACATCCAACGGAAAAACAGAGAGTTTCCTTATGGAATTTAACAATATTGCATTCCACATTCAGATTTGTCTTTATGTGTCACACACAGTTTATAAACCAGTGGAAATTGTTCATTAGAATCATCTTTCAACAATACATGCTCACAGCTCTTTTACCTTTCCACACTCACTAGCTACCATAGCATGTTTCAGGAAAGTTGAGTTCCTGGGAAAAAGGAAATTCTTATTTGCAGTTTCCTCAAGTGTGCATGGTGTTTAGTGGGTGGACAGGCATTGTACATGTGTTCAGAAGCAGAAATTAAATCATTCTTCTGTATTAATATTTGTGTGGGCATCATGGGGCTTGTTTTCCCTTAAACCACAAAGAGCCGTGAGAGTTTGCAGAAGCATAGAAAGATATTACCCCCATTTTTAGAGAGAGATCTAAACCATGAGTCATTTCTGTTGGGAAAAATATCAGTACCTGGAGGGTCAGAATCAAAAGAAAGCCAGCATTCTTCTGAATTAATTTTGTGGGAGTTGTGAATTCTTTTTGTTTAGGATCAAAACAGTTATCATGATGGGTAGCTGGTTAACATTGGTCAAGATCTCAGTTTTCCTGGCTGAGTTTCCTCTAGTGTTTTGATAAAAAGTTGATTGTATATTCCAGCTTTTGTTTTTGCCTTTGTCTCTGCATCTACCCTTTATCCCTTCCCAAATATTGTATACGTTCTTGATCACCATACATTTGTTGTAAATACAAAGGTCACAGTGTGTCAAAGTATGACCTGAACATTTCCGGGATTTCCTCTGTGTCCATTGTTATGTCCCTATTTTCATTTTTGATTTTGTGAATTGGCATGTTCTCGCTGTGCTTTTTCATTAGTTTATATAAAGTTTTATCTATCTTGTTGATTTTTATGTAAAATCAACCCTTTGATATATTGATTTTTTGCATTGTTTCCCTGGTTTCTGTTTTATTGATTTCAGCCCTCAAATTTATTATTTTCTGGTGTCTACCCCTCCAGGATGAGTTTGCTTCTTTTTGTCCTAATGCTTTCATTTGGAGTATTAATTTTCTGTTGTGACTATCCTCTGTTTTTTTCATAGGGGCCCATAGTGCAATGAATTTCTCTGGTACCACTGCTTTCAGGGTATCCCATGAGTTCAGGTATGTTGTGTCCTCATTCTTTTTTAATTTTAGGATGTCCTTAATTTCTTTATTACTTCTTTGACACAGGTATGGTGCAATTGAACATTGTTCAGTTTCCAAAAGTTTGTAGATATTCTGCAATTTGTGTTGTTGTTTTCCAATTTTAAAGCATGCTGATCATATAAGATACAGGGGACTATTCCATTTCCCTTGTATATGTTGAGTTTGTTATGCTACCTAATATTTGGTCGATTTTAGAGAGGGTTTCATGTGGAGCAGAGAAGAAGTTATATTTTTTTGTGTTTGATTGAAACGTTCTATAGATGTCTGTTAAACTCAATTGAGACAAAACTTCTGTTAATTCTTTTGTTACTTTGTTAAGTTTGTGACTGGTGGTCCTATCTAGTGGTGACAGTGGTGTGTTGAAGTCTCCCAATATAAGTGAGTGAGGTTTTATGTGAGGTTTGAGTTTTAGTAGTGTTTCTTTTATGTATGTGGTTGCCTTTGTATTTGGATCATAGTTGTTCAGAATTGAGACTTTGTATTGAGGGATTTCTCCTGTGATGGATACAGAATGACTGTTTTCATCTCTTTTGATTAATTTGGTTGTAAGTCTAACTTGTTAGATTTTAGGATAGTCACACCAGCTTGTTTCTTAGGTCCATTTGATTGGAAGATCTTTTCGTAGCCTGAGATAATGTCTATCTTTGAAGCTTAGATGTATTTCTTGTATGAAGCAGTGAGATGCATTCTGTCTCCATATTCATTCTGTTAGCCTGTGTCTTTTTACAAGCAAGTAAACACCACTAATCTTGAGTGAGAGTAAGGACCATGGATTGTTAATGCTTGTTTGTTTTAGATTTGTTGTTGGCAGGGGTATTGTGAATTTCTTAGTCCTGCTTTACCCTTGAGTTGTGGAGAAGTGGATTATCTGTTGCCTACATCTCTGTGAGCATAGTTAATTTCCTTGAGTTGGAGTTTTCCTTCCAAATTTTTCTGTATGGCTGGATTTGTAGATATGTATTGGGAAAATCAGGCTTTGTAATTAAACATCTTGTTTTCTCCATCTATAGTGATTTAGAGATTTGTTGGGTATAGTAACCTGGGCTGGCATCTGTGTACTCTTTGTACTTGTACAACATCTGTCCAGGACCTCCTCGCCTTGACGCTTTCCATGTAGTAGTCAGGTGTATTTTTGATTGGTCTGCCTTTATATGTTACCTGGAATTTTTCCTCCACTGCTCTTTATTTGTATGTTAGATGTTTTGATTATTATATGATGAGGAGTCTTTTTTTGGTGTTTGGTATGCTCATTGTACTTTCATGGGCATATCATTCTTCAGATTGGGAAAGTTTTCCACAATGATTTTGTTGAATATGTTTTTGGCACCTTTGAGCTGGGCTTCCTCACCTTTCTTTATGCCTATTATTCTTAGGATTGGCCTTTTCACGGTGTTCCACATTTCCTTGATGTTTTGTGTTAAGGATTTGTTGGATTTATGATTTTCTTTGGTCGATGGATCCATTTCCTCTACTTTATCTTCGGTGCCTGAGATTCTCTCTTCCATCCCTTGAATTCTATTGGTTATTTTTGCATCTGTAGTTTCTGATCATTTGCCCAGCTTTTCTATTTCCAGCATTCTTTAGTTTACATTTTATTTATTGTCTCCATTTCCGTTTTAAAATCTTGATCCATTTCCTTCACTTGTTTAATTGTTTTTTCTGGCTTTCTGTACTTTGTTCAAGAAATTTGTTCCGTTTTTCCATTTTTTGTTTATTTTTATTTCCATTTCCTTAAGATATTTTCTCACATCTTTGAGGGCCTCTATCATTTTTTTATGGCAGTAATTTTTAATTTGTTCTTTTCTACTTCATCTGCTTTGTTGATACCGATCTATTTAGTGTAGATTCCATAGATTCTGGTGCTGTTATTCTTGTCGTTCTGTTGTTAGGTGTTTTATTGTATTGCCATCTTCCCATAGCTTCTTCTCCGGTGGTTTTTGGTGGGTCAGAAGTTTGATGTCTGTAGATCTGTATGATCCAAGCTCTCTAGGAGGTCTCTCAAAAGGCAGGGCCCGGCAATGGGGCTATAAGTTCGGATTCCAGGAGAAGACTGGAAATGCAAGTGAAAGATATTGAAGGCTGGGACCCAGGATGTACCTTAAGCTGATAGGCAGATCTAGCCTGGGCTTGACACTCTCCAGACGAGGCCTCTTTGGCAGAGGCCCTACAATTGGGGGTCAAGGATCCACCCTGCAGGAACTCAGAGTGGTCCCATGGAGATAGGCAATTCTCAGGCAGGGACCTGAAAATCCCTTAGAGGACTCTAGCCAAGGCCTGGAAATGGATGACAAATACTGGGCTGATACTGTCGATGGTTCTGCACTGATAGGCAGATCTAGCTGGGACCTATCACTCTCCAGCTGAGGTCTCTTTAGCAGAGGCCCTGCAATGGGGGCCCTTTCACTCATTATTTTAACAGTATAAAATCCTCATTGAGAAGATTAATTTCTCTAAATCCAATTCTTCACATTTGCTTCATATTACATAAAGTAATTCATATTGTAGGAAACTGTTAAGACTTTAAACATGTAAGTACCTGGGTTACAGGAATGAGTGCTCACAATATTGTATATTCACATGTGAAAATATGTTTGGTTAAAGATTTGATTTAATTTTAATTATGTAATGTCAGTGCATGGATTTGTGTTTGCTCACAATCGTTCCCAAGAATGTTGGCCTCTTGAGAGATTCTTGTAGCAGGAACTACATAATTTTGTCAAAACCCTGACATAGGTCCTGGCAATGAACGTTCCATAATTTTTCTCGTCCATATCTCTAACCCTGTCTCTATCCTTTCTCTATCATCTTGATATGAAGTGATAGGGAAGAGCTCATGAAAGAGGAAATCAAAATCATGCAAACAATTTGGGGAAGATTTTAGCCATCATACTTTTCTTTAATTTCAATAATCCAATTTTTTTTTCTTTTTTTGTGGAGCATGGTTCTTACTAAGTTCTCTACACCCAAGATAGGTGACAAACTGGTCAGCCCTTCTGATGTAATCTGCATCCCAAGAGAGAGAAAGAGAGATAGAGAGAGACAGACAAAGACACAGAGAGAAAGAAAGACAGCATGAGGAGAGAGAGAGGGGAGAGGAAAGAGAGATAATGGGAGCAAAAGAGACATCAACCCAAGCTTCTCCACCTTCTGGTTTCATACTCTGTACCAAAGGCACAGCATATAAGACTGGGGATAAAACCTCCCCTATGATTGTTGGCTATGCTTGAAGCTCTGATTGGCTACCGAAGCCTGCGTTACAGGACTAAATAAGCAGAAAAGACACAGAACTTGAGGGCAGGTTTGGATCAGGACTACCAAACATTCTAAAAACTTTGTATAGACAAAGAAGCCATTAGGGTTCCCACGCAACAACCCAGATCCCTCGGTATGCAGATATTGGTTTAAGTATGGCTTCTTCCTTCTTGCCAGGGATGATATGGAGAGGAAGGATTCAGGAGTTGGTGGGATCACTTTTATCAGGAGGTGTGGTTTACAAGATTTCTGTTAGGTGCCATCCTGTAGAACCTCGGCATCTGTTCCTTGAGAGATGGACAAAGCAGGTTGTGTAAACCTTCAGTCTTAACATTAAGCTGCAGTTGGAGAGAGGATGTTTCAAGTCCTGGCAGTATTTGGTAGCATTGTTCCAAGCCCTGCACTCAGGGTGTCAAGGGGGGGCTACTCTGGATTCACCTCACTTCAGACTTCACCCTTGAATGGCATGCCATTGTGTCCCCAGAGTAATGGAAAGGGACAAGGTCTCCTGAGAAAATTGGGAGCATTGGGTGAGGGGAGGGAGAGTCAGGACAAAAAGAATGGGAGAGGAGAAGAAGAGGCATCAAGTAGACTGAGTTTTGGAAACAATAGAGGAGATCAACAAAAGCGATACCATATTAGATGGAGATATAATATGTGGTAAGAGAAATCTGGCACTAGGAAAATTTTCAGAGATCTACAAGGATGACCCAAAATAAGAATATAAGCAATAGTGGAGAGGCTACCTTAAATGCCCTTCCCTATAATTAGATTGATATCTACTTTATAGGACATTCAAGAGCCTTCATCCAGTAGTTGACAGAAACAGAAGCAAACATACTCAGATAAGCACTAAGTGGAACTCCTGGAATCCAGTTGCAGAGAGGGAGGAGTGATAAGTACAGGGGTCAAGTCCAAGTTCGAGATACCCACAGAATCACCTAAGCAAAACAATTTGGAGCTGATGCACCCTAGTCTGATATTTGGGTAAACATAATATGACTGACCTAAAACCCCTGAAAGTGCATCTCATTTAGAAGTCCTGGTAAGTCTTCGGGACCTCTGACAGTGGAATGAGGATGTATCCCTGATGTATGAAAGACTTTAGGAGCCCATTCCCCATGGACATATACTCACTCAGCCTAGACACATGTGGTGGGCCTTGTCCCTGCCCAAAATTACTTTGGGGTTGGTGCAGACATGAGAGGGAGAGGGAGCAAAGATGGATATGTAAAATAATGTTGATTCTATTTTAAAAGAATTCATTAAAAGTTAGAAAAATAAATAAGGTGGGGTCAGTATATTAGCTAACATTTGCTGGTGCCATGTCCCTGAAGAGCCAGAGCTTTGGGTAAGTTTATAGACACTGTCCTGAAGCAGTCACAGACTAACTTTGACTGTGTTATTAACACCATACCCCAGGGACCACTTTCATCTTGGGTGACTATAAAATCCTGAAATTCTTAACACCAATCTCTATGAATCATCACTAAAGGCATCTGCCACCATGACTGGCTTCATGGCTTCAAGTTTACTTACATTAGAATGACAGGATAAATAACATTAAGAATTACACTTAACTGTATACAAAACCTCTTAACTCTGTGAACCTGGCTGTCACTATTAGCAGTAATAGACAGAACTCTTCCGAGGCATTTGGTGAGTTTTAACAGACTAAATGATAAGGAAAAATGATATTTCCCATATTTGGAAGACAATGGACTTTGAGGCAGAAAATCTGCATTTGTTGGGTACCTTCTTCTGTTACTGGAGTTAGGACCAGAGCCTGTTGTTTGTCTACACTAACAACCAGGCTCAGTCATTCATCATAAGTGAGCCAAGCTAATGAACTAACTTCTCTGTTGACAAGCCAAACTACAATGCCAGCACTCTGAATTCAAGGGGGACAGATATCTCTCATGTCCTAGGACAGACTAATCTATAATGTTCTATTTAAAACAGGAAGTCACAGTAATACTATACAAAAGTAAAATTAATGAAAATTTAAAGCATATTTATTCAGTTTGAGCACTTATGAAAACAAAAAAGAAAACAGTAAATAATCTATACCAAGGGTCTTAATAGACTTAGAATGCAAATATATGCAAAACAAAATAACAAAGCTAAATATGGAATTTTCCCCATCTCTAAAACACTCACTCAGTTCCTATTTCTGCTATAAGGTGGTCATATAAGAAGTCAATGTTTCTTTCATAGAGACATTTACATTTGAAAGACTCAAGACTTTTTCTACAATGTGACTCCCTGGAAAATGAGAATTTATGAGTCTACAGTTGCCCTGGTCATAGGCTAAAAGTGGACCCCACAAATTTGACTTATGATCTCCACACAAATGTCATGGTCTAAAAAGTGGTAATCAATTTACAGACACATACATACAACAGAATTTGTTGTGTTTCTTTTTTGGTAAAAATTTCTTCGCCATGGTATTTTATCGCATCTTTGCATAATCCACTTTGAAGGCAGTACTTCAATTTGAAGTACCCATGGGTAAATAGTGAGGACATGAAGATGCGTGGAATTTGAAGTTCTAATTACTTATATTCATATCCACAGCACAATAAGCTATGTTGTGGAGTAATGTCATGTGCCACAGGGTTACTGATGGTGCCTGAGTGAGTTACAGCATTTTTAAGATGCAGATCAAACAAAATTCTCCAGCACCTGTGGAGCAAAGTGTTGTGGACAGGAATTTGTAGGACTGTAATCGGAAACACCAGCTCAGTACCATGTCCATTTCTGAATCAGTGAGTTTGGACAAGTGGAAGACTATCTATCATTGATGAAAGGAAGACAAATATATATTATGATGTAAGGCAGACAGATTCAATCAATACTGAATGCTCCATTTCATTCATGCACCTTACTTAAGCAGTCAAACAAAGGTGGGGCAGTGGAAGGGTACTTCTATTTATATGTATAAAGGGAAAACAGAATTTGCTTCCCCTAATGCTAAAGGCACTCCATAACTGTACATAATATCTGCTTTCAGGCTCCCAATAGCTGCACTTACTCCCTTTCTTCAGGGTTTGTGTAAACCTGTCTAGTCCCAAATCAACTGTTATTTAGATAGGAGACACTCATCATCAAGGCCCCAGAGGCATATAGCAGGAAAGATAATGTATTAAAGACAATAGGAATTATTGGAGCACTTTGAACTCATGACAAGTTGGAATGGATTCCCATACAGGGGTTGAGAAAGATCAAAGTGGCAGAATAAATTCCAGGACTACCAACACCACACAGAAACCTTGTATGCAAATAGATGATGAGATCTACCTTCAACTCCTTGGTGGCAGTGCACATGTTTAATCCCAGGAAAAAGGAGGCTGCCTGATTTTTCTGCGGTTGAGGACAGCCAGACCCACAGAATGAGTTTCAGGCCTACACAGATAAACTGTGTTTTGATGACAAAAAAGAAAACAAATCACATCCACCTTCTGGTCATAGCCTGCACATATAAAGGGTATTGAAGGAGGAAGCTCTCCCTCTTTGGCTGCTTATCCTAGCTCTGGGTACCAAGTTTATTCCTTTACTACCATTTGAGCCTAGTTGTTTGAAATCCATCCCAATAAATTAAAGGACTGTGGTACTCTTCAGATTCCCATTGGTAGGCAACCATTGGTGGAATATCTATATCACAGCTTGCTAGACATTTTAATAAAAACACTTTCTACATATAGGTGAGATTCTTCCAACGTTCCTTTTAATGTAGAGAACTTTAATTAATGCAGCTGTTTTTTTTTGTGTGTTTTCTTTTTTATCTGATCACTGAATATGTATTGGCTAGCAATATTGCTCACAAATAAATACTTCCTAGTTCAGTTCATGTCTAAATATTCAATTTTCCATGAAGACTACTCTTATTATTATTATTCCTTTGCCAAGTATTTGCTCTCAGGGATAAAACTCTACATACATGGATCCATTACCCAGCTTTCCGATAGGAGATATGTCTATTATATTTTTTTGAGACCTGGTCCCTGCTTTTCCTTCCTCATTGTCTGAAGTTCCTGTGACAACCAGGAAAAGCAACTTTAGTTCACATAAATTCAGTGTCAAACAAATACCAAATATCACATTTTGTATCTCTAAATCTCTGTGTAGTAAATAAATATTCTGAGCTCCTTTCCAACATGTTCACCAAGAATAACTCAACCCACTTAAGGAAGTATAGTTAGTTAGCCACACTTTGTTTAGGAGGAAGAAAGGAAAATGCCTGTGGACTGCAGGAAGATAGCAGGGGTCATGTATAGGACAAGTGCTATAGAAATGCACATTTCTGCTTATGTAGAAAAGTCATTGACTGGGGTAGAAGGCAATCAGAAACCATTGTAATGAGTACTTTGCAACCATTTGGGAGGTATTCGTATCACTCAGGCCTTACTAGCCATTCAGGCCCCTAGGTGACCTACCTGTCAGAAGAAGTGCAGGGCACTTCTGGCCTGGGATTGAAGAGAAACTGGAGCCAGTGGTTTTGTGTACTGTCCTTTAAGGAAGGGCAATTTGGAAAACCACAGCATGGTGAGTAGAAAGTCTGCTGTCCTCAGATGGGTAATTGCAGATGATGACGTATTGGATCCAGTGTGGAGGGTATTCCCTGGTTTTGGGTGGGAAACTCGAGCCAGACTACCTTTCCCCTGAGTTGTCATACAGTCCATAAAATTCCCAGAAGGGAGAGGCAGGCCTCTAAATATCTGTTCTGTGAGCTGTATCAGCTATGAGCCCTGGAAGCAGGGAGGTTTGTATAGAAACATCTGTTTAGTCAACTTCTACATACTTTTGGTGCACCCATTGAAAGCATGGCAACAAACTTCCAGAGGCCTTTTAGTTAAGTACCTTTTAGAAGTTCAGCACTTTGCATTTTAATTTTATGTGTAAGATCCATTTATTGTTAATTTTCTGTAGGTTGTAAAAGGCATCTCTCATGTAAGGGTAGCACTTCACTATTGAGCAGTGATGTACAGGAGTAGAATTTGTAACACAAAGGATTTACAAATGCTTTGGAGATAATATGTCTCACAAAGTAGAATTTAGCTGAGGTAGGACTGCCTCTAAAACACACAAATATAAGTGTATGCTGACCAGTCCTGTTTGAATTTTGAATCCTAGATACATATTTGTTCACCATGATTTTCCAGACCTTTGACTCCAAACCATTACAAAGAAGCAACTCCTGTTTTAAAACAGCATCTAGTCCCTTACTGATATCAAAAAAACTGTCCCATAACAAGATGCTCACAGAGATTTTAAAGGTCAGCAAGCAACGTTAAGGCCTAGTATGCCATATAGTTGCAGTTTTTCACTCCAGAAAAGCATAGTTCTACCAGGTAGGCAATAAGACACTAGATTTTAAAAAGTAAACCAATGATATATGAGTAGCCTGATAAAGCACAGCTTTCATTTAGGTTCTCAGGCAGAGATGAGGAACATTCTTGGGAGAGATAGTAACAGCCTGGGGCTTAGACTTTGGGAGCTTTTCCTAATGGCTTAGTATATTGACAATAAAACAAAGAACCTTGTCTAAAATCAGGTATTTGCTGGGGAGAGCTGGTAATTGTTTGGAACAAAGCCTTTGTGGACAGGTTGCTTGAGGTCTGTAGCTTTAAACTACATAGAGCTATGTTTCTCAATCCCAAGGCCACTGTGGCCTTAGTCAGCAATAATTATGATATACCCTGTGTTCCCCTTGTGCTGCATTGTTTTACTGGGGTTCTCCTGAGTTTGTCCCATTGAATAAGTTTCTACTGACTATACAGAAGTCTCTCCTTTGCTTCCCTTTCATGCCTGGAAGGAGTGTACAAGAGTCTATTCTCCTTAAGAACCTTACTTGGCATTCGGGAAACTTCTCCCCATTCCAGCTTTTTCTTTTTTTCTGTTTTCTTTTCTTTCTTTCTTTCCTTTTCTTTTCTTTTCTTTTTTTTTATATTTTCTACCTTCTACATTTCCCAACAACTTCAACTCAGGATCCTAAATGTGAAGCAGGTCCCTCTGTTTCAGGTATCTGATGTCCTTAAGAAACAGTACTAGGAAAGCATTTGCTGTGTAATCCTCCCATCTTCCTTAGGAGCTAGACATGTAGTGTCCAGTCTCTACTGAAATTGTTCAATATCTAAAATGGAGATTGAACTTAAAATACATTTAAGAAGGATAGAATATATGAAATGCAAAATATATCTAGGTTGGGTCCTGTGTATTTTCCAAGATGGATACATGTTATGTTAGATGTATTTGTTTTTGTAGATCTCCTCTGTCGGTGAAGTGATCTCCATGGGATGTCATATTAACGCTACAACAGATGCATTTTCATCCTGTTAGAAGAATGTTTATAAGGAAAGCTCTTATGTTGATTCAGGTGGCATTAGTTGAAGTCTGTTGCTCTCCAAACAATGAAATCAAACATTTATAGACAATATTTGGGAATTTGGGCATCGTTCTTTCCAAACTACTTCCTACTGGTAAGAGGCGCTGTCATGGGGGATTCTAAGAAGATGCAGAAATCCTGGCTGTAGTCTGTGAGGCTGCCATGTCCAGCTGTTTTGAATGTAGGATCACCTGGTGCTCTGTTTCAGGCAGTCTGGCTTGATCAAACCACAGTAGTCTGGAAAGAATCCACAGCTTTTCATTTTCTGTGGAATCAAAAATAGAAATCCTTTCCCCAGTAACTTGTCCTTCAACTTAAATTTTGGAGTCAAAGCATTTTTTTAATTTAATTTATTATTTTTTGTGTCGATCCCAGTTCCCTTTCCATCCCTCCCTCCCTTCCTCCCTTCCTCCTTCCCTTCCATTTACCCTCTCTGCCCTCTCACATGCACTTTAACCACATTCCCCTCCTATCCCCCCACCCCAATTCCATATGTAGGGGAATGCCATCCAGTACGGGTCATGTAGATCTGACAGGTCATGTGAAGTTGGGACTAGGGCTTCTCACCTGTCTTTAGATTTAGGCAGTTATCCCACCATAGAGGATGTGTTTGCAAAGTCCTTTTGTGCACCAGGGATACATCCTGGCTCCACTTTCTGAGGTCCCTTAGACTGCTCAGTCTTCTGGCTGAGACCCATATTCAGGGGGACCTGAGTCAGTCCCGTGCTGGCTTCCTAGCTATCAGTCTGGTGGCCTGTTAGCTACTCCTTGTTCAGGTAAGCTGTTGGTATTTGTTTCTGCCACCTGGTCTTGTCCACTCCATCTGCATTGGGGTTCAACTTCGACTCAGTGTTTATGTATGGGTGTTTTATTTTGTTTCCAACAGGCATTAGTTGAGAGCTCCATGGATAAGTTAATTGTTGATCTCACTCTTTGGAAAGGGCATTTATGGTAGCCTTTCCACGGAAGCTCAAATTGTTAGTTGGCAGCAGTCTTGTAGTTCTCTAGACCATTCTTTTCTTTGTGTTCAAATTTATCTTTAAACCAATATTGCCTCCCTCTTTTATGTTCTCTCTCTCTCTCTCTCTCTCTCTCTCTCTCTCTCTCTCTCTCTCTCTCTCTCTCCTGTCTTCTATTCCTAACCAGGCTCAATCTTCCTGGTTGCACATGTTTTCCTTTCCTCCCACTCATATTCTTCTTCTTTCTACATTTGGTACCACCCCCCCCCCCATTCCCCAGAGCTCTGGGAGACTTGTCCCTTCGTAGTTCTGTGACAGATTTTATATGAAACTCTTAGAAAACACCTTGTATCCTAGTTCCTCTGGTGGTGTGAATTATAGCCTGGTGATGCTTTGATCTAAGTCTAAATTCCATATATCAGTGAGTACATACTGTGTTCCTCTTATTGTGATTGGGATACCTCATTCAGGATGGTTTCTTCAAGTGCCATCTACTTGCCTGCGCATTTCAAGATACCATTTTTTTTTTCTGCAGAGGAGTATTCCATTGTGTAGATGTGCCACATCTTCATTATCCATTTTTCAATTGACATGCATCTAGGTTCTTGCTATTACCAATAGTGCTGCTATGAACATAGTTGAACAGATGGCTTTGTTGCATGGATGTGAACCCTTTAGGTATATGCCTAAGAGGGGCATTGCTGGGTCCTGTGGCAAACTAATTCCCATTTTCCTGAGGAACCGCCATGCTGATCTCCAAAATGGCTGTATGAGTTTGCACTCCCACCAGCAGTGGAGGAGTGTTCCCCTTTCTTCACATCCTCTCCAACATGAGTCATCATTGGTGTTGCTAATTTTAGCCATTCTCGCAGGAGTAAGATGGTATCTCAAAGTTGTTTTGATTTGCATTTCCCCGATAGCTAAGGATGTGGAGCATTTTCTTAATTGTCTTTCAGCCCTTGATTTCCTCTACTGAGAATTCTTTCTTCAGTTCTGTACCCCATTTTTAATAGGGTTCTTTGGTGTTGTGTTGACGAGTATCTTGAGTTCTTTGTATATTTTGGAGATCAGACCTTTGTCAGATGTAGGATTGATGAAAATCTGTTCCCAGTCCTTGGGCTACCATTTGGTCTTGTCCACTGTGTCCTTTGCCTTACAGAAGCTTCTAAGTATGAAGAGGTCCCATTTATTAGTTGTTTCTCCCAGTGTCTCTGCCCCTGGAGTTATATTCAGGAAGCGGTCTCCTATACCAATTTGTTCAAGGGTACCTCCTACTTTCTATTCTAAGAGGTTCAGTGTGGCTGGATTGATGTTGAGGTCTTTGATCCATTTGGATTTAAATTTTTGCATGGCGACAGACATGGGTCTATCTGCAGTCTTCTATACACCCTCATCCAATTGTGGTAGCACCATTTGTTGAAGATGCTGTCTTCATCCCACTGTATAATTTTAGCTGTTTTGTCGAAAATCTGGTGTTCATAGGTATGTGGGTTAATATCATGATTTACAATTCGATTCCATTGGTCGACCTTTCTATTTTTAGGCCAATAACATGCTGTTTTCAGAACTACAGCTCTGTAGTAGAGCTTAAAGTCAGGAATGGTGATGCCTCCTGACATTCTTTTATTGTAAAGGGTTGTTTTGGCTATCCTGGGTTTTTTGTTTTTCCATATTATGTTGATTATTATCCTTTCAAGGTCGGTGAAGAATTGTGGTGGGATTTTAATGGTGATTCCATTGAATCTGTAGATTGCTTTTGGCAACATTGCCATTTTTACTATGTTTATCCTATCTATCCAAGAGCATGGGAGATCTTTCCATTTTCTGGTATCTTCTTTAATTTCTTTCTTTAGAGCCATAAAGTTCCTGTTATATAGGTCTTTTACTTGTTTGGTAAGTGTTGAACCAAGAAACTTTATGCTGCTTGTGGCTATTTTAAATGGTGAGGTTTCTCTGATTTCTTTCTCTTTGTTGTCTGAAAAAAAGGGCTATTGATTTTTTTTTTGAGTTTATCTTGTATTATGCTAGTTTGCTGAAGGTGTTTATCAGCTGTAGGAGTTCCATGGTAGAGTTTATTGGGTCGCTTATGTAAACTATCATGTCATCTGCAAATAGAGGCAGTTTGATTCCTTCCTTTCCAATTTGGATCCCATTGATATCCTTTTGTTATCTTATAGCATTAGCTAAAACTTCTAGTACGAAATTGAAGTCATATGGAGAGAGAGGGCTGCCTTGACTTGTTCCTGATTTTAGAGTAATTGGCTTAAGTTTCTCTCCATTCAGTTTGATGTTGGCAGTTGGTTTGCTGTATATTGCTCTTATTATGTTTAGGTGTGTTCCTGTTATCCCTGACCTCTCCAAGACCTTTATCATGAAAGGTTGTTGAATCTTGTCGAAGGCTTTTCAGCATCTAGGGAGATATTGATATGGTTTTTCTTTTTCTGTTTGTTTATATGGTGGATCATGTTGATAGATTTTTGTATGTTAAACCATGCTTGCATTCCAGGGATGAAGCCTACTTGATCATGGTGGATGATTTCTCAGATGTATTCTTGAATTCGGTTTGCCAGAATTTTATAGAGTATTTTTGCATTGCTATTCATCAGTGTTATTGGTCTGTAGTTATCTTTCTTAGTTGTGTCTTTTTGAGGCTTGGGTACCAAGGTTATTGTGGCCACATAAAAAGAGTTTTGCAATGAACCTTCTGTTTCTATTTTGTGGAACAGTTTGAGGAGTAGTGGTATTAGTTCTTCCTTGAATGTCTGGTAGAATTCTGCACTGAATCCATCTGGCCCTGGATTTTTTTTTTTTTTTTTTTGAAAGGCTTTCGATGACTGCTTGTATTTCATTGCGATTTATTTAAGTTGTTTGTCTGTTCTTGATTTAATTATGGTAAGTGATGGTTATCCAGAAACATTCCATTTCCTTTGAATTTTCAATTTTTGTGGAATACAGGTTTTCAAAGTATGACCTGAAAATATGATCTGTGTGTCTGTTTTTATGTTCCCCATTTCATTTCTGATTTTGTTAATTTGCATGTTCTGTCTCTGCTTTTTCATTAGTTTGGATAAAGGTTTGTCTATCTTGTTGATTTTCTCAAAAAACCAACTCTTTGTTGCATTGATTTTTTGTATTGTTTTCCTGGTTTCTATTTTGTTGATTTCAGCCCTCAAGTTGATTATTTCCTGGCGTCTACTCCTGCGTGGTGAATTCGCTTCTCTCTGTTCTAAGGTTTTCAGTTGGGCTGTTAATTCTCTGTGACTATCCTCTGTTTTCTTCATATGGGCACTTAGTGCAATGAACTTCCCTCATAGCACTGCATTCAAGGTGTCCCATAAGTTTGGGTATGTTGTGTCTTCATTCTCATTGAATATTAGAAAGTCCTTAATTTCTTTCTTTATTTCTTCTTTTACCCAGGAGTGGTGCAATTGCACATTGTTCAGTTTCCATGAGTTTGCAGGTTTTCTGCTATTTGTGTTGTTGTTGAATTCCAATTTTAAAGCATGGTGGTCCAATAAGATACAGGGTATTCCTATTCTCTTGTATCTGTTGAGGATTGTTATGACACCTAGTATGTGGTCGATTTTAGAGAAGGTTCCATATGGAGCAGAGAAGAAGGTATATTCTTTTGTGTTTGGATGGAATGTTCTATAGATGTCTGTTAACCCCAGTTGAGCCATATATTATGTTAGTTCTTTTGTTTCTTTGTTGAGTTTCTGATTTGTGGTCCTGTCTAGTGTTGAGAGTGGTGTATTGAAGTCTGGCACTATAAGTGTGTGAGGTTTTATATGAGCTTTGAATTTTAGTAGTGTTTCTTTTACATATGTGGGTGACTTTGTATTAGGGGCACAGATGTTCAGAACTGAGACGTTGTGTTGATGGATTTCTCCTGTGATCAATACCAAGCTCCAGTGATTTTCAAGGAAGTAATAATTAGATAATTAAATAATGCCACATGATTATCTCCAAGGTAGGAATTGCCAGACTCCAGTCATGAAGGACAACACCCTCTTCGATTTAAACAATTAATATATAATTAAAGTAAATGAATAATGACATGGTGGTACATACTTAAGTCCCACATGGAGAAGTCAGACTGATCTCTTCCTGGAATAATGATTTATTTAAAAAATTAAATTGATAATTAATTAGTTGGCATTTTATATTAACTCTGACAAGATTGCAACAAAGTCGTAAATCTATGGCTGATGCAATGATCTATTAAATAGCTAATCAGGTACTGTGATGATGTTACATCATTAACTCCCAAAATCTGAATCCAAATGGACTTATGGTCCATAACATCATCCTTATTTTAAATATGTCTTAAAGGATGAATTTTTATTTAATTTCCTAATTTTACAGTTAAATAAGTAAGTGTAGTATTAGATGATGTGATGGTATGGCATGATTGACTCCTAAAAGGAGACTCAAAACTCCAGTGATCACTGAATAAATAAGGATATATTTTCATAATTCAGTGAATAATAATTAAGAAGTCGATGATGTTTTATACCTGACTCCTACAAGCTCAAAACTGAAGAGATCATTGAGTTTTTAATCATATATTTGAACAAAAAATGAATGATTAATGAGATAATTTCTCATAATTCACCCATAGAGAGATAACAAAATGATATCAATATTAATTTAAATAAATAAATAATGAAATCACAAGAAACAATTAACACCATCAAGTTGGATCCAGACTCCACTCTTCCTGGAGTAGAAAAAGACAGATTTGAGTAATGAAATAATCAGATAGATAGATCTTCTGTCACAGTTGAATGAAACACGGCAGCACCAAATTTCATGTTTCACAGATTTTATAATGAAATAATTTAATAGTTACATCTTTAAATATAAAAGTAGGTGACCTCTTTTGTATCATCAATTCATGGGCAGACATGGCAGACATGATAAATTATGCTGTCATCACGGATTTTTAAAATTCCATAAGTTAAAAATCAGATAATCATACTGTCTTGCCTGATTAACATCATCACCAGCACATTAATCTCTGTTGTGGTGCAGCAGGACCTGTGCTGATATGCCCATACCTGGCGTAGCAGTAGTAGCTAAAATGTTGCTATCATCTGACAAGATGTCTGCAGCAGGGGGCATCGCCAGCAGAGCTGAGAGAGAGCATTTCTTTCGTGTTCTGCGTTATCATTCTTTGGCGAGTTCTCACTGATGGTGCCGACCTCCTTGTGCCACTACTTCTTCTAATCATAGATCACACCCAATGTGAAGATGTGGAGGAAGAGCAGGGAGTCAAACACCCAGACCACCATGCCTGCCTTGGTGAAGTCCTTATACTTCTTGGAGGTCACCCTGGAATCTTCTGGACTCAATCATCCAGGATCCCTATTATTCTGGGTGATGCATAGGTCATTCAGCAACTGCTGTGTCCATATCTGCAAACTTCTAAGCCTTGTCCCTGACAGATATTTGCACCCTAATCGGGATCGATGATATCATTGTCTGTCGCTTAAATCATTTAAATAATTAAATAAGTCAGTAATAGATACCTGTCACAATAAAGAGGCTATGTAGCATTTAACTTGCAGTGAAGCATGGCCAGACTCCAGTCATGAAAGATGTCATCATCATCAATTTAAACAATTAATCACAAAATGTGATGATATTGCACATTATCTCCACAAGAGGGAGCTTTACAGGTCTCTTCATAGAAAGGAGGATTATTGGTTTACATAATTATACAAATATTTACCTTAGCTTGGGTATTATTATGAATTGTCAATTTCAATAATTTATGTAATTAGATGATGTGTCGTACTTGACCCCAATACGTGGCACTAAATTCCAGGTGTCATGAATGATATAATCATTGTTTTCTATAACTAAATAATCAAATAATGAGTTGATGTAACATCATCCACTTCCATAAGTTGGCTCATGTCTCCTTTTAAATTTTGATTTTATTAATTGTTATATCCTGTCTGTTCCTTAGTTTTGATAATGTTTTGTCTGTATGGTTCATTTTCTCACAAAAATCAAATATATTTTTCATTCAATAATTTTTTTACTTTATTTCTAGTTTGTTAATTTGAACCATGATTCAATAGTATCTTCCTGTCTATTCCTCTTGGGTACATTTCCTGATCATGTGTTTGGGACATCAATATTAAGAATTAACATGTCATATTTGTGTTTTCCTTTGAATATGAATTGTTCTTCCCAATTTCTTTTAATTAATTTTTGTTTGAACCCAATATTGGTAGATACGAAAAACACTCAAGAAGCTTTCTTGTAAAGAGTAGTAAATACATTTTAGAACTAAATGCTACAAGAAATGTAATCAGCTAGAGATGGGGAGGGTCAAATGGGAGAGTTGTGTGGGAAGAAGACAAATAAGGAAAGCACATAATCACAAGTATATAAAGATTCCACGATGGAAACCAATATTCTGTATTTAAACTAAAACTAAAATTTAAAATTAATAGTTATTGAGGTATATCATTGGGAAGTGGCACTTTATACTAAATTGAACAAGCTGAATTAAATTCCACTGTCCCAAGTAGCTAGTACCAACTCCTCAGTGTTTCCTTTTTAAAATCTCTATGATAGCACATGTTTACAGGCATGTGCTTGATCACAATAAATAAATAAATAAATAAAAACTACACATGTAATTAAACTACACAAGAAAATATCTTTCAATTAAAAATTTAAATTAGGAGCAGTAGAGCTAGATCAGAGGCAAAATGTATTTACTGCTATTGTCAAATACGTGTGTTTACTTCCCAGTATCCATGCCTAGTGGCTTATAAACTTGTATAACTCCAGCTGCATGTAATCCAGTGCACTTTTATGGCTGCTGCAAGCAGTCACATGCATTGTATGCAAAATTCACATAAGGAAAGCAAATATTTGTATTAAAAAGTTATTAAATAATGAACTCAACAAAGTATCAAGATACAATAAGGCAAGGTTTGAAAGGGTAATGGGGATAAAATTATTTTCAGTGCCAGTCTAGAGGACCTGAGTTAAATGTCTGAGATTTATGGTGGAAAGAATAGGCTCCAAAAGTTGTCTTCTGGTCTACAAATAAACACACAAACAAATATACAAACACACTCACACACACACAAACACAGCCTCTGAGGGTGTGAATACACCCAACAAGCTGAAAAAAACCTTGAGTGTTGTTTATTAAAGTTTAATAACACTGTGCACCACAAATACTCCTTGTTGGAGAAAAGAAATCACCAGTCAGAAAAGAGAAAAGCCCATCCCCAAATTGTTGTACATGAAAGACATATTGCAAACAAGTTTTCCCCTGGGAAAAATTGTAAAAGAATTCCCTTAGGGCAAGGCTTGAAGTGTAGGAAGACAATTAGGTCACATGGGGTATTTTTTTTTTTTTATCATTTTGAGGTATAAATGAAAATGTATTTGCTGCAGGGTTCTTTTGTTTGCTTTTCCAGACTTGGGTTATCTGTGAATCCCAGGCTGTCCTGGAAATCATAACTAGCCTCAAATAGAAAGATTTCCCTCTGCCTCCTGGTTGCTGGAATGAAAAGGCCTGTGTCACTCCACATACAGCTAGTGTCCCTTGTAACTTTTTATGATTTCAATGTTTTGTAATTAACAAGGGAAATAAAATAATAATTGTATTATTGGGTTCTACCTCCCGAGGGGTTGTGGGCAACTTGGCCCTCTTCCTGCTCCCAAACACTCTTCTTCCTGCCCTGGTGGTTTCTCCTCAGCACCTGACTATCATCCCACACAAGTCCTCTCCAGGGCCTGTGTTTTCTTCTTAAGGAACTTTTTCAGGTCACATGGCACTCTAATGCTCAGGTTCCTTCCATGCACTGGAGTCGATCTTCTCTGCTTGCCACAGGTGACCTTCCCTTCCCTCCTGGATATGTCATTCAGAGATGACCACTTTACACTGACATCTCAAAGGTTCTCAAAGTTTGGATGGCTAATCCATGCATTCATTAAGTGACTGCATAAAGTTCATGCATGCAAAGTCCACGAGGACCTGGGCCAATGGAACCCCCATAACTCCAGTTTCAATGGCCCCAACGGCAGAGCCTGGTTCTAAACTGCTCCCTTCCTCTTTATAATCAAGCACCTTCTGCCAGTTTTCTCTCTCTTTCTATTTCTGCACCCAATTGTTTAACAATTATTCCTTCCTTCACTCTCCATCCCAATAAACTCCTGGAGGTTGGTTGAGTTTTTGGATCCAGTTTCTTTCATTAAAACTTCAGCAAAGTATGACAAGAACAATTAAAAATAATAATAATCTGCAGAATTACTGTAAGTAGTGACTTTGTTGGGCTAGCATAATAGTTTAGGTTAAGAGGACTCCTTCCTATTCCAGAGGACTGGATTTCTACTTGTAGTCCCCAACCCATGTGTCTCTAAAACATCTGTAAAACACTGTAATGCAGTATATGGTTTCTCCTGATCTCCATGGGTACTTGCATATGTATTTACATATGTATACATAATTTAAAGTATTAAACACACAAACACACACACACACACACACACACGTTTTCTCTTTGTAGCCCTTGCTGTTCTTAAACTCAGAGATCCAACCCCCTCTGTATCAGTAGTGCTTCATTTAAAGTCTTGAACAACTACTTATTAGATGAATTTTTGTTTTGTGTTGTTATTGTTTTTCAACACAGGGTTTCCTTTTAGCTTTGTAAACTGTTCAAAAATTTTGTCTATAGATCAGGCTTCCCTCAAACTAACAAAGATCCAATGGCCTCTGTCTCCCAAGTTCTGGGATTGAATGCAAGTGCTAGCAATGCCTGGCTACTAAATTCTTTTTTATGTTCATTCATTTTCCTGTTGATTAAAAAGAAATCCACAAATTAAGTAACTTTAGTAAAGTTCCAGAGCACATTGGTTAAGCAGCTTTGTCTAGACTGTAGGTCACTGCCACACTTCTCTGTGATGTTTTGTTTAAAAATGTGGCCATACATGGATTCTCGTAGCTCAAGCTCAAACTGCCTGTAACTGCAAACTCAGATGGCTAATAACGGAAGACAGCCAGAATTTGAGGCAAGTCTAAGCAAAATAGAAAGACTCTTAAAAAAAAAAAAAAAAACAAACGTAAAAAACATGACGAGATTGAGAAACTAAGTGAAACACACTTGTCCCCCCAGCACTTAGGAGGTAGAGGCTGGATTATCAGGACTGCAAGTTCCTCTTTTTCTGAAAGAGAGAGCAAGATGAGTGTTCACTATAAGAAATCTTGTTTATGGAAGGAAAACATACAGACAGGCACAAACATTACAAAAAAACATCATCAACAACAACAAAAGAACAAAGCATAACCTTATCATTTTGATACCTATATTTAGTCACTATAGCTTAGCAAGCTGTAACTTACATACTTTGAAAACATAAAAAAATATTTCAAATCGGAGAGTATTTTCTGACTGAAAAAATAAAGCTGCAATGTCATCTTTAAACAATAACAAAAGCATATGTAACATATATACACACTCAAATATAGAGACATCCTCTAAAACATTGAATAAAAAAATGAAACCCTAACCCTGACATGTATATGACAAGTGGCACCCTTTGCCTACAAGCTCAGTTTACAACTGGGTAGTGGGGTACCTCTAACCATGATCCAGCAATCCCAGGTTCCACAGAGACTAAGACATTTCAGTAGGCTAATTTATACCAGGAGTTCCAGCCCAGCCATGGCATCAACACAAGAAGTAAAAGAAAATTTAAAATTCAGGTCAGCACTTGGGATATCAGTCAGGAAAAGAGTTGAATCCCCACATCCTCCCTCTACTAACAATTGACTTTTGACAAAGACAGATATAATGGAGAAATATGTTGACCCACTTTACAGCTGAACCACCATTATGTAAATTCAGTGATGTCTACTCAGTTATCTTTGGGTACTGGTAGGGTGGATATCTCATGACAATGTCCTCTTGCTTCAATATTAAGATAAACCTAAATGTTGTTCCTGCATGGAAGGCTATTGCAGATTCCATGGAAAGAGCAGGTGACCAAGGTGTGGTATAAACATGCCAGGCAGCCAGAACTTGAGTGAGAAGTTTTATTACAAAAGGGGAAAGACAGGGAATTGAAAAGAAAAAAATATATAAAGAGAAACAGGCACACAGAGAGGTGACAGGAGAGAATAGTGAGAAAGGAGCAGAAAGAGAAGAGAGGAGAGAGAGCAGAAATAGCAGCAAGAGAACACAGAGCCTGAAAGAGAGAAGAGGGAGGGAGTGTAAGTGGGCAAGGTCTGCTTTCTTAAATGGGACTTCTGCTCCTGTGTGCACACTAGTATTTAAGTAACTCTAGGCAGAGCAGAGAAAATTCTTCAGTGCATTCTCCCATGTAACAGAGTCAGGGTACCATAATGCCTGAGTCTTATAGGTTGATTAGAGGCTAACAAGCTGTTGCATCTAGAAAACAAACCTAGCCATTGATTTTTCCAATAAGTAATGACACCAAGTCAAACACCAGAGTGGCTGCAAAGTAGGTATGAACTTAATTCCTAAACTGCCAGCAGCAACTGCTGTGTCATGAGCTCATTCCATCTTCTGGGTCTCCTTGTGCTAACAGTGAGAGAGATGCAAGCTGAAACCAATCATCTGACTCAGCAGCTCATTCCTACATTAAGGAGGACAGAGACAAAGAGCTTCATAGAAGTGTCTGGGAGTATATTCCAGAGAGTAGTGGTGGAAAGGAATTGGAGGCAGGTAGGCACCTCCAAAGGTGTAAACTTTTTAGAGAAGGAGAGATTGAGTGACTAATTGAAAGAAGTGAGAAAATCAATTGGAAAGTACAACACAATGGAAACACTCTCTCATATCCGGAGGGCTGGACTATTTGATTGGAGTGAAATGTGTGGTCAAAGAATCCAGGGAGCAACAAGAATTCTGTATTGGTTCTGCCGTGTGGGCAGGAGCATAAGAGCAAAGACCCCTGTGAACTTAAAAATCCTGGTGAGTGGAAAGGAAAACTGAAACCCAGAGTTTCTGATGCAATGCTTCAATAATACTGAAATAATGAATCCATACTTAATCAGAGCATAACTGTCCTGGGTTTCCCTGGAGAATAGAAAACAAGGGATCAGGTGGTGGATCTAAAAGTGGATGCCTTTGCATCTGCTCCACATCTCGGTTGAGCCTCTAATGGCAGCTTTTTAAGGGCAGAGTCTGAACTGAGGTGAGTTCAGATGAGGGTTTGAATTAGGTACACTGAGGTTGGGGATCAGAATGGTGCTACCTGCAACTCACTGTTATGGCTGAAACTTCACTCAACCCTCCTTATCTCCCTACTCAAGGAACAGATGCCTAAGGTCTCCAGACTTGCAGCTAAGAGAAAACTTCTCAACACACATCTCCTGCTGAGTCCACCAACACCTGAAAACTCCACCCCACATTGTCCCTTGCCAGCAAAAAGAAGCCGGGCACAGACCAATGACCCCACACTCAGGGTCTCAGGGTAATTTAGGTGGAAGCCCTGTGGGCTTCTATGTGTATACAAATGGTGGGATTATTTGGTTGCCCTGTTATAAATCCCACTCTCAAGCAGCTGTGTATCTTCTGCTTGCCTGGTCCTATCACTTAGGCTATAAGAACCAATCAGAACCTCTAGTGGACCGGTCATTTAGAGGGGAGGGTGTTCTTGTGAATCCAGGCTTTCTGCTCAGATCATCTCATGAAGTTATTTCTTATGTAGTGCCTTTGGTTCTGTGTATATGAACAGAAGATGGAGAACCCTGGGGTGGACCTCTCTCCTTCACAATCTGTCTGTAACTCTCTCACTCCCCCTCCATCTATTTCTCACTCCCTTTCCATCTTTCTGTCTCTCACGTCTCTCTCCCATGTAGCAGATCAAATCAGAACGGCAGGGAATGCATCCTTCTAAGCTGGAACTCCTCCGTAGTTATTTATTATCATCTGTGTAAGTTGTTCCCCAATAATAACTCATTTATCATTTTTCTTGGGGCTAGTGAACTTACTAATGGACCATATCCACATGAATAAATTTTATTTATTAAGATTAAAGTCAAGTATGATGTCTAACATGTTCACAAAATTGTTTACATGATGTGGGTTTCCTCTTCCATGAATTCTTCTCTATTACCTGTTTTCAAGATGACAAAACAGGATTTAAAATATGTACATGTTTAGAAATGTGGATGAACAAATTTATGGCAAGTTCATTGCCATGACCTATGTCAGTTTTCTGAGAACATACTGTAGTTCCTCCTACAGGAATACTCAAGGGTGTAATCTTCTTGTGAGAAACCATGAACAATCACAAACTCACACACTGAAATCATATAATTAAAATTAAATCAAAACTCTAAACAGATTTCCATATTTGAATATTTTCTCTAAATGAGTACTCAATCCTGTAACCATTGTGTTGAGGGTTCTAAAGTCTTCAAAGTTTTCCTGCAACATGAATTGCTTCATGTAAAAGAAAGTAAGCATGAAGGATTGGGCTTAGAGATATCAATCCATCTGAATGAGGTTTTTATGTAAATAAAGACAAGGGTTACCATGAAACATGGTTCCCTTACCAGTAAAATTCCAGGACTTTTTTCCACATGAGTTTGCAAGTGAGAACAAAACAGAGACATTGTAGTGATTGAACTGATTGTTCACAATTGTCAGATATTTTTCTCTCCAGCAAACTATGTAACTCGATGTGTGTTGAATGAAGATCATACCACATCCTTTCTAGGAAGATTCCTTTCTATAAGGGCTTTCCTAGGCTCACAAAAATTATTGGGATAAGCAAAGTGCACAGCATTACTACAATGGTTACGTTATAGGGGTTCTATGCACTATGATTTTTTTTTTTGTGATTATAAAGACTAATGATACACAGAGAGGCTTTACCACATGGGATACATTCAGTATCTTTCAAGTATACATTCTTTTATGACTTAAGAGAATGCTGGGATGTGCAAAGGCTGTATCATATTCATGGCATCCATAAGGTTTCTCTCCAGTATGTGTTCTTATATGACTTTTAAGCATATCATATGTTGTGAAAGCTTTACTACATTGACTACATTCTTAGGGTATCTCTCCAGTATGTGTTCGTTTATGACGTACCAGATGGCTGTGTTGTGAAAAAGCTTTACCACATTGAATACATCCATAAGGTTTCTCTCCAGTATGTGTTCTATGATGAGACTGGAGATTACTGGCACATGAAAACGCTCTACCACATTGATTACATATATAGGGTTTCTCTCCAGTATGTGTTCTTAAATGTCTTTTAAGATGACCATTACTTGCAAATGCTTTACAACATTGATTACATCCATAGGGTTTCTCTCCAGTATGTGTTTTATGATGAGAGTGGGGTGCCACATGTGAAAATGCCTTACCACATTGACTACACCCATAGGGTTTCTCTCCAGTATGTGTTCTTATATGTCTTTTAAGATGCCATTACTTGCAAATGATTTATCACATTGACTACTCCATAGGGTTTCTCTCCGGTTGTGTTCTATGATGAGACAGGAGATTACTGGCATGTGAAAACGCTCTACTGCATTGATTACATACATAGGGTTTCTCTCCAGTATGTGTTCTTATATGTCTTTTAAGATGACCATTACTTGCAAATGCTTTACTACACTGATTACATCCATAGGGTTTCTCTCCAGTATGTGTTTTATGATGAGAGTGGAGAGTGCCGTCATGTGAAAATGCCCTACCACATTGATTACATACATAGGGTTTTTCTCCGGTATGTGTTCTTATATGTCTTTTAAGATGACCATTACTTGCAAATGCTTTACCACATTGATTACATTCATAGGGTTTCTCTCCAGTATGTGTTCTATGATGAGACTGGAGATTACTGGCATGTGAAAACGCTCTACCACATTGATTACACACATAGGGTTTCTCTCCAGTATGTGTTCTTATATGTCTTTTAAGATGACCATTACTTGCAAATGCTTTACCACATTGAATACATTCATAGAGTTTCTCTCCAGTATGTGTTCTATGATGAGATTGTAGCTTACTGACTTGTGAAAATGCCCTACCATATTGGTTACAGACATAGGGTTTCTCTCCAATATGTGTTCTTTTATAACATACCCCATGACTGTATTGTGAAAAACATTTACCACATTGATTATAGTCTTGTGTTTTCCCTCCAGTATGTGTTCTAATATGTCTTTTAAGCATAGTATGTCTTACAAACATTTTACCACATTGACTACATTCATAGATGTTTTTTATCATGTGTGCTCTTTCACTGAGAAGAAAATGGTGACATGCAAAGACTTCACCATACTGTAGACTTCTATATGGTTTCTCTCCAGTATGAATTTTTTCAAGCCATTGAAGATGCCTGTAACCCACAAAGTTTTTCACACATTCATTGCGTATATTCACAGGATTCGCTCCCTTATGGCTTCTTTCATTTCTGCAAAGATAATTAGCATATGTAAAACTTTACCACATGCATGATACTAAAGAAAGTTATACATGTATAAAATAAAGTTATAATTTGGCCTAATTGTAAACAAGAATCAGATCTTGAGTTTTACATTCATAATGCTTCTCTCATGTGGTATTGTTTTGTTTTCATTGAAGATACCTGTGATTCAGAGTAAGAGCCTTTCTTTCATGGCCTTCAATTATGGCATCTATTTACATAAAATCTCCCACATAATTTAAAAAACTGAAAGAACTCAGAGCTTTGCCATATTTATTCCATTTATCAGTTTTTCCTTCATATAAATCATACTACATTGGCTAAATGTACCAGTACAAATGGAAGCATTCAGACATTCCAATGGTCATATGGATTTACTACAGTGTAAGTTGATGGTATCTTTCAGATGACTTAGGAATACTGATAAATTTGAAAGTTGTTTCACACTCAACAAATATCCTCAAAGTGGGGACTACTAAATACCTTTCATTTCTTCTCACTGTCATAAGAGAGAGAGGTACATTGCTTCTTTCCACATTCTAAATTCACATGGCTTGTATTTAGAGTAACCTAAATTCTTTTTTTTTCCCCTACATTTTCTAATACAGAATATCTCTGTGTAAACCCGGCTATTGTGGCACTCACTTTGTAGACCGGGGTGATCACAAACTTAAGGGATCCACCTTGCTCTTGATCATGAATGCTGGAATTAAAGGTATGGGCCACAACTACCTGACTCTACATATGATATGCTTATGATATGCTTAAGAAAACAAATAAAAGGCTTCCATATAGCATTCCCCCTTTGACTTTCTTTAAGTCAACTTTAAGGTTTCTACATAACAACCTTCTTGACACTCATAAAATGACCCTTCCAATATCCATAGCAAAGTCACAAATAGATAAGTAATGCCTTCTTAACTATAGACTTTTTTGTTAGAAGGTCTTGGACATATACTTATCACCTATGCAACATGTATACTGTTTAAAATATTTAAAATATCTGAATAGTATGAAAATAAACAGATTGGCATATCTACAGAATAGATATCTGGGTGCTATAATTCAAAGGGTGGTATCTGTTCAGACATAGTTTCCCTTTCATTTTACACCAATGCCTTGCAAACACAGACAAGCTACCTTTCACTGAGGTACAGGGGTTTGTGAGAAAATGACAATCATCACTGTACTTTAAGCTACACTTATTTTCACTGTTGCTCTTCTTAATCTTTTTAATTTTTTAAGTGTGACTCTTCAATAAAATTTCCAGGATACATTAAAATATCTTCAGAGTCAAATTTGCATAAATTTGCACATGAAAATTTACCTTCTCTGTCTTCTATCAGTTTGACAATGATCCTTCGTATTATGGTTATCCCAAATGTAGCCTGAAATAACAGAAAATATATGATGTATTCTTGCAAATTGTACAAAATTTAAGTAATAACTTCAATTAACCTTAGAACCATGCCTCACTCACCCAATTTTCCTTTTTCTTAATCAAAATTACAGAGCAGTATCAACAATCAAGAAATATTTGGTCCCTTATTTTAAAATATGAAGGAAAATTCAGTCTTACCTGTAGCAGTGAGGTTCCTGTAGGTGACCAGCATCACATTTGTGTAGAGACACTTCTGAGAAGGATTTAGCAAAGCCCACTCTTCCTCATTGAAGTGGATGTGCACATCGTCATAGGTCACTGCATCCTAAAATAACACATACATGTGTGACAAAGAAGTATAAGACTCACATTGTAAATGTAAACTTCTTTGACAATATAGTCATATAATCCTTGGTGCTTCTCTCACTTATTTTATACATGTACATTATAATGCATTAACCTAGGCACATTAGAAGTAAACTGAATAAGAGGACTGCATGCACCATTTCTTTGGCCGTTTAAGTAGCATATACCCTGAGAAAGAAATCCCAATAAACAGACATAAAGGGAGAGGCAAGCTACCAGAACAACACTACTGAGAACACATCAGAAATAAATTGTACGATAGGGAGAGTCTATCATAGAAATAAACCAGGTCCTAGAACCAACGTCTGTCTTTGTTAGGTTTTCATTGCTGTGTAAAGACACAGCAGGGTCAGGGCAACACTTACAAGGAAAATATTTAATTGAAGTGTCACACTTAAAATTTTAGAGGTTCTCTTATGACAGGGGACATGTCAGCATGGAGGCTGCTGCAGTCCTCGAGGTTAGAGTCCTTACAGCATGACTCAGAGGCAACAGGGCATTGTCTGACACACTGTGCATCATTCTGAGAATAAGAAACATAAATGCCTGACCCTACAGTGATGTGCTTCCTCTAACAGGGTAAAGCCCTTTCCAAAATAGCCACACCACATCTACTATAACTAGTGGGAAGTATGGACTGACAGCTGGGGCACCTTCAAGGCAATAAACTGGACCCTTTGAATGTGGTTGACACTTAGGTGACTGTTAGAGGGCCCCTGGCAGTGAAACCAGGACCCATCCCAGTTGCTTGAACAGTGTTTTTGGAGCCCACACCCCATAGTGGGATATCTTTCTCAGTCAAGATAAAAAATAGAGAGGCTTGGTCCTTCCAAAGCTTTGTATGCCAGACTTTGTTGACTCCAGAATGAGGACCTTACCCTCTCTGACTACTCAAAGTTGAAGGGAAGGGAGAGTGGTTGGAGAAGAAGACTGGGAAGGAGGGATTGGTATGTGAAATGAAAACAAATTAAAAAAAAATTAAAATAGAAACAAATTTTATGAGAATCATCCACAAAAAGAGGCTGGTTTTGCTCTCATTGTTGCTTTGTAAGGATGGAAAAACTTAGCCTAATATTTCCTAGACTCTGCCCCGTAGCAGTGAGAAGGCAAAATGTCATTCTTGACCATTTACAACAAGGTGGTTTACCAACAGCATCTGTGAGTGAATGAGAACAGGAAATGGACCTCGTCACACTACCCAGAAGCCCTAGTGAAAGCAGATTTCCTGGGCTAACTGCAGGCTTGGATAGTTCAAATTGATTGGTCTGCACTGGATGCTATGAGATGATTGGTTTGTGATGTGTGGGCTTTGTTGTAACCCTATAAAAGCTGTATGAACCCTGTACCCAGGATTCCTACTCCTCTACCCCACATGGAGTATGGCTGTGGACCCCAGTGCACTGGAATATAAAAGACCTCATGCTTTTTCATCAAGACCACTTCTCATGAGTGATTTGGGGGGACACCTTTCCTGAGTCGGGGTGTGAGGGTCCACTCCCTCAGCGGGTCTTTCAGTTTCAGTAACAAGGATTTTGAAAACAAATTCCTTCCCAGTTTTTATGTATTCAGAATGTGTGTGAAAGATGTTTCCCATGTGTAATTATTACATACCATAGTAGAGATTGTCAGATACCCTGCATCTGGAGGTGACGATGTATTGAGCCTAGAATTTTGGGTTTTGGGATCTGACTCAGGTCATCCCCAAGTAGAATATGTGCTGAGGAAAACAGTAAATGTGATTTCCAGATTGAAAACAACAAGAATAAAACAGAGTACATAAATAAAAATTAAACAATAATCATTGAGAACATGATGCATTAGTATGCATATTCTGTATAAGATAAATTTGCAACATGACTCAAATACAGTGCAAACTAAATTTCTAACACCCTATAAAATGATAATTGATTACAAAGATTCATGCAAATGGGAACCAGTTAGAATCCCAATAGAATTATGAAAAATATAGTACATATGTTGATACAGCATGGCTTCTACATCTATAACAACCATGCAGTGATCGAGAGGTGTACAATATTAGGGAAAGAACAAAGGGGAGGAAGAGAACAAAAAATAAGTGGTAAATACCATCAACTTTAAAAAAAAATAAATACATAAAAACAAGAGAAATTCATCCACCTAACCTGAGATCTTGTGTAATGTTATCCAGCTACCAATGACTCTATGTGTTCAGAACTTATATACACAGACTCTAACAAAATTAATGCAAAAGGTCACCTAAACTGTTCTGCTTCTGACCCTGAAGCGACTGATATTTGTTTCAAAGAGAGACACCCCATAGTCTAGATTTCTCTATGCAAATGGGGGTAATATTCTGCCATCATTCATATAATTCTATTTTAATGAACAATGTTATAAATTAATGAGTTCTGTTTATTAAACATATCCCTATAAATAATTGGTATCCAGAAAAAAAGTTTTTAAGAATCTTGGTCCCAAAAAACCCACAGAGGGCATACAATCAGGTAGTTTAAGAAGGGGTAATCAAGAGGACATAAGGACATTGCCACAGACTTAAGAAATAAAGAAATATGTTTGTATAGACAAATTGCATTCATTTCTGGTTAATGTTCAAAGAGGAAAGAACCTACAACAGATGGTTATTTTTGTTGTTATTGTTTTTTTTTGTTTTGTTTTGTTTTTTGTTGTTGTTTTTTTTTTAAGACAGAGTTTATCTGTGCAATAAATAGCCTTAGTTGTTTTAGGAACATCTCTGTAGACCCTGCTGGCCTTGGTCTCATATAGCTCTACTTTCCTGTGTCTCCTGAGTGCTGGGATTACAGGCGTGAAAAACCACAATCTCGCTCCTAAAACATTTTGCATTCCACATATGTTGCCTTCTTTAAGTTCTTTCAATGTCTGACCCCAGCTTATTCTTTGAGGAATTTAAATAGTGACAGTATACTGCAAGTTAGGCCAGTAAGGCAATATAAGCTTTCAACAGAAAAGATAGCACCATAATTATTTCATAGTACAGGAGTTACTTTGAATAGCAGATCTGGAGGAAGAAGTGTCAGAAGATAAGAAAAGTAGGGAAGGCAGAACAAAGAAAAGATTAAAGCTGGGACAGAGAGTAATTGCTTAAGCCATGTGTTATTCTAAGTAAGCTTCTCATGAGGAATAGCTTCTTGTATCCTACGTCTATTGGGAAATGTAAGGAAATGATAGACTTCTAAGAAGTCAGCAGGAATTACCATTTGATGTGACAACCTTAGGAGAAGGCTACTCAAGCAGTGGAGTACAGGGGGGAAACAGGCAATCCCATTAACATTACTGACTAAGGCCACAGTGTCTATGGGCCTAATAAGCATAGCTCCATGTGGTTTCAATTAGAGCACACCAAGGATTTTTCAAACCTTTTCTCTCAGACTGTACATCCAAAACCACAAAAAATATCAGCCCTGTTACATAGTCCACAATAGTTCACCCAGACCTGTTTTGGCTGAATACTTTAACTATAGCAATTTGTATTCATGATAAGGTCTCTCCTCTATCCAGATTCTTGATAGCCCTCATCTGGGGATTCCAAGAAACTGCCCACCAGGAAAATTATGGATTATGTAGGAATGATTAACTGATTCCACATTGCTCACCTCAACTATCATTGAAGGAGGACATCTCAGCTTATATCCTTCCTCTCCCTTTCTGCACTGTGACTCCACTAGTATCCAAGTGGGTCATGAACTCAATCCTTGCACAAATCCCTCTTCATATATAAGTCTCCACACTAATCAGAGATCTTGGGAGTTCACTCAATTTCTGGTCTATTTTCCTTCTCACTGACCAGTCAAGGGCCAGGCAGGAAGAAAGTGTAGGTGTTTCTTCCCAGCACTGTACGTGAGACGCATGATTGGGAGTTCAAAACAATTCTCAATTATACAGCATAAGACAACCCAAAGTTACAAAAGACTTTGCTCTACTCAGAAATCAATAATAAACATCACTTGACAAAAGGAATGGAATAAGTAAAATCTAAGAAACATAGGAGAGCAGCAACACAGAGATACAAGCAGTAATGTGTTTAAAGAATACATGTAAAAAGATGCCAATAGCTGGGTGGTGGTGGCACATGCATTTAACGCTAGTGCTTAGGAGGCAGATGGAAGCCTATCTCTGTGAGTTCAAGACAAGCCTGGTATACAAGATATAGTTGTGGGACAAGCGGCAGAGTCACAAAAAAATGGGGTCTCAAAAAAAATAAATAAATAAATAAAAATTAAAACTAAAAAAGCTAGAAAAACAGACACCATCCTTGGCTAGAGGCCTCACTTGAAGAATGCCAGGCCACGGCTAGTTCCACGTATCAATGCCACCATCCTGAGTCCATGGTGCTGGATGCTTGCCCCCCATCGCTGGGTCTCTGCTAGAGAGGATTCAGAAGGAGAGTGCCAGGCCCTGGCTAGATCCGCCTATCCATGCAGGAACATCTTGAAACACTGTGTACCAGGATCTATAACCCCCATTGCCAGGATTCTGCTAGAGGTGAGTCCCAGAAAAATTTGCGTGAAATTCCCCCCACACCCTAACCTGCAAATTCCCTGGACTGGCTCCAGATCATGCTCTGCCTGTGGCATGTCCACAGCTCAAAAACTCATAGGAAATAGATAATCTAACTTCAACAGAATTGAAGGGAAAAGCAGGGAAAATATATACACAAAACCACTGCCAACATCAAATCATAAACAAAAACCATTAATCAAAAATGTCCCTTACTTTCCCTCAATGTTAATGGTATTATCTCACTAATAAATAGAGAAAGGCTAACAGAATTAATATGGAAACAGGATCCATCCTTCTGCTGCACACAAGAAACACATCTAAGATTCAAAGATAGACATTACTCAGGTTAAAGGGCTTGGAAAAGATCTTCCAATCAACTTGACCCAAGAAGCAAGCAGGTTTGGCTATCGTAATACCTAACAAGTTAGACTTCAAACCAAAATCAATTAAAAGAGATGAAAACAGTCATTTTGTATCCATCACAGGAGAAATCCTAAGCACAAAACCTCAATTCTGAATCTCTACGCCCCAAATACAAATACACACACATTCATAAAAGAAATGGTACTAAAACTCAAACCTCACATAAAACTACACACACTTAGAGTGGGAGACTTCAACACCCCACTCTCACCACTACACAGGAACGCCAGTCAGAAACTTTACAAAGAAACAAAAGAAATAACAGAAGATATGTTTCAATTTGGTTTCACAGACATCTATTGAACGTTCCATCCAAACCAAAAAATATATAAATTCTTCTCTACTCCACATGGAACATTCTCTGAAATTGACCATATACGAGGCAACATAAAAATCCTCATGCGATACAAAAACATTTGAATATTTCCCTGTATCTTATCAGACTACCATGATTTATAATTGGAATTCAATAAAAACAACAACAAATCACAGAAAACCTACAAACTCATGAAAACTGAATAATGCTCAATTTCATCATATTTGGGTCTAAGATGAAATAAAGAAATTAAGGAATTCCTAAAATTCAATGAGGTTGTGGATACAACATACATGAATTAATGGGACACCTTGAAAGCACTGCTATGAGGGAAGTTGATTGCATTAAGTGCCCATATGAAGTAAACAGATGAGAGACACATTAGAGAATTAACAACACAACTGAAAACCTTAGGACACAAATGAAGCAAACTCAACCACCAGGAGTAGGCCCCATTATCAATTTTTGGGCTGAAAATAATAAAGTAGAAAACAGGAAAACATTACAAAATAAATAATTGCAATAAAGAGTTGGGTTTTTTTTTCAAAAAATTAACAAGTTAGACAAACCTTTATCCAAACTAAACAAAAAGCACAGAGAGAACATGGAAATTAACAAAATCAGAAACAAAAAGGGGTACAGAACAATAGACACTGTGGAAATCCAGGCAATTTTCAGGTCATGTTTTGGAAACATATACTCCACAAAATTTGAAAATTCAAAGGATATGGACAAATTTCTGGACAACTCTTACTTTACAAAATTAAATCAAGAATAGACAAGCAACTTATATTGACCTATAACAACTAACAAAGTAGGAACAATCATACAAAGCCTTCCAACATAAAAAAAAATTCCCAGAGCCAGATGTCTTTTTTCAGTGAAGAATTCTACCGAAAATTCATGGAAGAGCTAATATTAATACTCTTGAAACTGTTCCACATAATAGAAAAAGAAGTTTCATTACCAAACACTTTTTTTAGGCTACAATCACCTTAATACCCATTAACACAAAGACACAACTTAGAGAAAATTACAGACCAATATCCCTCCTGCACATTGATGCAAAAATGCTCAAGAAAATACGGGAAAACCGAATCCAAGAATATATCAGAAAAATCATCTACCATGATCAAGTAGGCTTCATCCTTGGGCTGCAGGGATGACTTCCCATATGAAAATATATCAAATATACCACTATATAAACAAACTAAAAATGAAAAATCATATGATCATCTCCCTAGATGTAGAAAAAACCTTTGACAACACTCAACAACCTTTCATGTTAAAGGTCTTAGAGAGATCAGGGAAAACAGGAATTTATATTTATATAAACATAATAAAAGCAATTTGTAGTAAACACAGAGTAAATATCAAGCTAAATGTAGAGAAGCTTAAGGTGATTCCTCTAAATTCACGACAAAGCCTAGGCTGCCCTTTTTCTCCACATCTCTTCATTATTGTATTTCAAGTGCTAGCTAAAGAAATAAGACAAGAAAAGGATATCAAGAGTATACAAATTGAGAGGAAGAATTCAATCTTTCTCTATTTTCAGAAGATATGATAGTTTAAATAAGCAACCAAAAAACTCTACCATGGTACTCCTACAGCTGAAAAACACATTCAGCAATTTATCAGCATACAAGATAAACAAAAAAAAAAAAGATCATAGCCATTCTATATTCAGACAACAAAGGAGCTGATAAAGAAATCAGAGAAACACTGATTTCAACAAACTCAACGTGGGCTCTGAGTCTCGTGTTTGTGTTTCTTAGGCATTAGTTGCACAGCAAAAGAACAACATTGGTGCTGAAACCCAGGCAGACTCTCCTTGAGGGTCACTGGCAGCTGTCTGCTGGTGGGCGGCCAGCCAGAGACACTCAGGATCCTGTTTCCGATACCAGTACTCTGCCTCCACCCCCCACCCCCCCCGTTCGCTGGAAATACCACCCCACACAGGCTTCAATTAGGTAAGGTAACCTTTTAAATTTTAACCCATTTCCTTAAGGTCTGGTACATTCCTCACGGGTAGAAGACATACCACCTAGGGTGGTATATCTGCTCTGCTCTCGAACTGCTGAGTCCTTCTGGCTTCTATTGGCCCTGGCAACGTTTTCAGGCTGACAGCTTCAAATAACACTCTGCCATTCTCACTTATGGTGTGGCCACACTCTTGGGCTGGCGAGTTCCAAGACTACCTGGTCACTTTCCTCTCTACCCATGGGGAATAAACTGACTAAGGAAATATCCCCCACCACTCCAATGGGATGCCTGATAGAAAATTTAAAACCCTTTCACTTAATGCCACTTGTTAAGGCACCCAGACTTCTTTACCTTTGTACTAAAAAGAGGCCTAGATATCCCCTAGAAAATTCAAATTGGCCGCATAACGGCTCTCTAGATCCCGATATTTTACAAGATCTTTCAAATTACTGCCAGTGCACAGGTAGATGGAATGAGTTTTTTCTCTCTATTAAACAACCTCTTACCCTAAACTTGGTTCTGTTCTCTTCACACCAAACTAAAACTCTCCTGCCCGCCGCAGCTGCAGCCTGTCTCAGGGCAGTAGGCTGAGCTGAGGCAGCATCTACTCAAGACAAAATTGAATCTCAAAACTTTATGATTTCTGCCAGCTTTTGGGGATATGTTTATGGCAGCTGCCATTTTCACAATGTGGCCGAGCCTCACCCCCCCCCCCCATGGTTCTTCCCTCTGCTACACCAGCCACCTAGGCACAGGGAGTCTAGCCAGCTTCTGCCACCAACAGAACCTGTAATTCATTTACCTTTTGCTTTTATTCTTTTATTTGCTTTATTCTTTATTCTTTGTCTCTAATTTCTTTTTTCACTATGTCATACATAGCTTCACATTCTAGTATCGTGGTAAATAAGGATCAGGATAAACAAATAGGCCGAACAGATGTTTATTCAGGGAGAAATAACTTACAACCTAGACAGATGAACACCAGGAAATTCAACCCGATCCTCTCCTGTCCAAGTCACGCCAGAAAGAGAGCGCCTTTCCTGGCCCCCTCTGACCTCCTTCCACAGGTCACTTCCGCCCATGGCTCCACCCCCCAATGGGTGTGGTCAGTGCCAGAGAAGGACTATCTCACTACATTCTAGTCCTTCTCAATTTTACACAGTCCTGTTTAATATATCTGTACATTTAACTTAAATTTAACTTTAAGTAAATGTAAGCTAACTTCATGCAACTTAAATTCAACTGTACTAAGTCTCAAATATTTCTAAATTGTTATGTGCCTTTTAATGGTGGTAAATATTTAAGGTTATAAATGTCTATTTCAAGCTAACAAAATATTTATGCCACCCAGTCTTTCCTGTGAGCTGTTTATTAAGGTTAAGCCTCTATTATCAAAGGGAGTTTTTCTCTACCTCTTTGTCCTCTATGGTTATAAGTCTAACCTACTAAGTTAAAACCAGTTACAGACAGGCTGCAGGGCCCTGAGTAAAACATCCCTCCACAGCCTCTCAGCTTGGATCCAGTTTTCAAAACAGATTAATTACAGGGATATTTTGTATACTAAGGTATGCTAAACAGTCAGACAGCCCTCAAATGCTCAGAGATCTAGAGAATATGGCATTTAAAATGTTTCATTAAAAAGCTTTTATAAAAGAGACACAGGCCAGGTGCTGGCACCACCCATTTCCTCCAAGATGACTGATGGACACTGAAAGAAGCTCTACCCACAAAAGTGGCAACGCTAGCCACTGAGCAATCCTGCCTTTCATTTCATCCTTCACAAACTGTACACCTACATACTCTGGTCTGTGTTCAAACACATGACAGATTAAAACATACTGGGAAATAACAAAATCACTCCCCTTACCACAGTCATGTACTTTTTTTCATAGTGGTGACTCCAGCACCTGGTTGCTTACCCTGAATCCTCTTGCAGTGTAAACAATTTTCCTTTTTCTGCACTGAAGGCAGAAGCAATGCTCCACATGCAAATGCTTTTCCTGTGACTGCACTGGATAGTTGGCTACTTGACTCTAATGGAAAATTTAAATCTCTTAGGTGTTACAGAAATTTAAGAAATTTGAAGGTATAGTACAGAAGACAGCAAGGCCATTGCTTTGGAGAGCAACAGCATGCAACCAATTCCACTTACATCAACATAAGAGATTGTCTCATAAACATTCTTCTAACATGATGAAATTGCATATGTCCTAGCATTAATATGCTTTCCCAGGGAGAAATCACTTCACCCACAGAGGAGATCCATAAAGACAAATATTTCTAACATAACATGTATCTATCTCTGGAAAATACTCAGAGAGGAGCCAGCCTAGACATAGTTTGCATTTCATATATGTTATCCTTTTTAAACGGCTTTTAAGTTCAAGCTCCATTTTACACATTGAACAATTTCAGTAGGGACTGGAGACAGCATGTCTAGCTACTTAGGGAGATGGGAGGATTAAACAGCAAATGTGTTCCCAGTACTGTTCCTAAAGGCCACCAGATACCTGAAACTGAAGGACCTGTTCCACATATAGGATCCTGAGGAGAAGGTGATGGGGAATGAGGTAGATAGGAAACATAGAAGGTAAAAAATATTTTTTAAAAAGCTGGGATGGGGAGATGTGTTCAGACAATCAGGACAGAAAAGCAGGGACCAGATCTCAAAAAAGATAAATGATCTTTTGTCATGGCAGAATGCTATATGTTGGCTCCATAGATGTAGAATTTTATCCCTGAAACTCAGAGCAAACACTTGGCAAAGACATAATGAGAAAAGTAGTCTTAATGGAAAATTGAATATGTAGAGAGGAATTGAACTAGGAAGTATGTATTTGTGAGCACTATTGTTACCCAATACATCTTCAGTGAGCAGATAAAAAAACAAAAAAAAACCAACTGCAGTAATCAAGGTTCTCTACATGAAAAAGAATGTAGGATGAATCTCACCATATATGTAGAAAGTGGATTTATCAGCATGTCTCATAAGCTTTGATGTAGTTAGTCCAACAAAGTTTGCCTACCAATGGGAATCTGAAGAGTACAGCAGTTTTTTAGTTTATCATGATGGATGTGTCAGCTGGTCATTATACATCAAAATTCCAGAAAAGGAGGCTCTAGTGGTAGTAAAAGAATAAACTTGCTACCCAGAGCTGGGGTAAACAGCTAAAGAGGGAAAGCTTCCTCCTACAATACCATTTATATCTGTAGGCTACCACCAGAAGGTTGATCTGATTTTTCCTTTATGTGATTTTGTTTTGTTTTTTGTTTTCAAAACAGGGTTTATCTGTGCAGGACTTAAACTCATTCTGTGGATTTGGCAGGCCTCAACCTAAGCAAAATCAGGCAGCCTCCTTTGACCTGGGATTAAACATGTGCACTGCCACAAAGCAGTTAAAGGTAGATCTCATCACATGTTTGCATACAAGGCTTCTGTATGGCTTTGGCAGTCCTGGAATATATTCTGCCAGTCTGAAGTTTCTCAGCTCCTAAATGGGAATCCTTTCCAACTTGTCATGAGTTCAAAATGCTCCAATAACTCCTATTATCCTTAAGATAATATCTTTCCTGCTAAAGGCACCTGTGACTTGAAGATGAATGTCTCCCACCTAAATAGCAATGATTTGGGATTAGACGGGTTAACCACCCTAAAGGGAGTAAGTACAGCAATGGGGTGCCTGAAGGCACATAGTATGTGCAATTATACTGTGCCTTTAGCATTAGTGGAAGCAATTTCTGTTTTCCCTTTATACATATTAATAGAAGTCCCCTTCCATTGCCGCACCTTTGTTAGACTACTTAAGTTTGGCGTATGAATAAAATGGAGCTTTCAGGATTGACTTAATCTGCCTGCCTGACATTATATTATGTCTCTGTCTTCCTTTCATCAATGATAGCTAGTCTTCCACTTGTCCACACTCACGGACACAGAAATGGACAAGGGACTGAGCTGCTGTTTCTGATTACAGTCCTACAAACTTCTTGATATTTGTGTGGAGATCATAAGTCAACATTGTGGGGTCCACTTTTGGCCTACTACCAGGACAAATGTAGACTCATAAAATTCTCATTTTCCAGGGAGGCACATAGTAGAAAAAGTATTGCGTCTTTCAAATGAAAATGTCTCTATGAAAGAAACATTGACTTCTTATATGACCACCTTATAGCAGAAATAGGAACCGAGTATATGGGAGTGTTTTAGAGATGGAGAAAATTCCATATTTACCTGTTATTTTGTTTTGCATTCTAATTCTATTAAGACCCTTGGTATAGATTATTTACTGTTTTCTTTTTTTTTGTTTGTTTGTTTTTGTTTTCATAAGTACTCAAACTGAATAAATATGCTTTAAATTTTCATTAATTTTACTTTTTGTATTTTTTTCTCTTCTTTTTAAGTATAGTATTACTGTGACATCCTGTCTTAACTAGAACTTACATTATAGATTAGTCTGTCCTAGGACATGAGAGATATCTGTCCACATTGAATCCAGAGTGCTGGCATTGTAGTTTGGCTTGTCAACAGAAGTTAGTTCATTAGCTTGGCTCACTTATGATGAATGACTGAGCCTGGTTGTTAGTTTAGCCAGACAACAGGCTCTGGTCCTAACTTCAGTAAAAGAAGATAGTATCCATTAAGTGCAGGTTTTCTGCCTCAAAGTCCATTGTCTTCCAAATATGGGAAATATTGTTTTTCCTCATCATTTAGTCTGTTAAAACTCACCAAATGCCTTGGAAATGTTCTATATATTACTGCCAATGGTGACAGCCAGGTCCACAGAGATAAGAGGTTTATTATACAGTTAAGTGTAATTCTTCATGTTATTTATCCCATCATTCTAATGTCTCACTAAGTTAACTTGAAGCCGTAAAGCCAGTCATAGTGGCAGATGCCTTTAGTAATGGCTCTTAGAGAGTGGAGGTAGGAATTATAGGATTTCACAGTCACCCAAGATGAAAGTGGTCCCTGGGGTATAGTTTTCATACCACAGTCAAAGTTAGTCTGTGACTGCTTGAGGACAGTGTCCATAAACTTTCCCAAAGCTCTGGGTCTTCAGGGCCATGGCACCAGCAAATATTAGCTAAGTTATTCACCCCACCTTATTTCCTATTCTTACTTTTAATGAATTCTGTTAAAATAGAATCAAAGTTATTTTACATATCCATATGTGTTCCCTCTCCCTCTCATGTATGCACCAATCCAAAAGTCATTTGGGGTATGGACAAGGCCCAACCCCATGTATCTAGACTGAGTGAATATCTGTCCATAGGGATTGGGCTCCTGAAGTCTTTCATACATCAGGGATACATCCTGATTCCACTGCCAGAGGTCCCTTACACTTACTAGGCCTTCTAAATGAGATGCATTTTAGGGGTGTTAAGTCAGTCATATTATGGTTTACCAACTATCGGATTGGGGTTCATGAGCTCCACACTGTTTTACTTAGGTGAGTCTCAGGTTTTCTCCAACGTGGTCTTGACCCCTGTACTTATCACTCCTCCCTCTCTGCAACTGGATTCCAGGAGTTCCACTTAGTGCTTAGCTGAGTATGATTGCTTCTGTTTCAGTCAACTACTAGATGAAGGCTCTAGAATATCCTATAAGGTATATATCAATCTCATTATAGGGAAGGGCATTTAAGGTAGCTTCTGCACAATTGCTTATATTCTTATTTGGGGTCATCCTTGTAGATCTCTGGACATTTTCCTAGTGTCAGATTTCTCTTACCACCTATTATATCTCCATCTAGTATGGTATCTCTTTTGTTGCTCTCCTCTATTGTTTCCAAAACTCAGTCTTCTTGATGCCTCTTGTTCTCCTCTCCCATTCTCTTTCTCCTAACTCTCTCTCCCTTCACCCAATGCTCACAATTTTCTCAGGAGACCTTGTCTCTTTCCACTACGCTGGGGACACAATGGCAGGCCTTTCAAGGGTGAAGTCTGAAGTGAGGTGAATCCAGGGGAGGGCCCCTCCCCCCCTTGACACCCTGAGGGCATTGCTTGGACAGTGCTACCAAACACTGCCAGGACTCGAACCAGCCTCTCTCCAACTGCAGCTCAATGTTAGGGCTGAAGCTTTACACAACCTGCTTTGTCCATCTCTCAAGGAATAGGTGCCGATGGTCTACAGGATGGCAGCTAAAGGAAACCTTGTAAACCACACCTCCTGCTAAAAGCAATCCCACCAACTCCTGAATCCTTCCTCTCCATATCATCCCTGGCAAGAATAAGAAGCCATACTTAAACTAATGTCTGCATAACCAGGGAGGCTAGGTTGTTGCTTGGAAACCCTAATGGCTTCTGTGTCTATCCAAAGTATTTAGAATGTTTGGTAGTCCTGACTGAAAGCTGCCCTCAAATTCTGTGTCTTTTCTGTTCATTTAGTTCTGTAACTCAGGCTTCAGTAGCCAATCAGAGCTTCAAGCATAGCCACCAGTCATAGGGGAGGTTTCTTCCCCAATCTTATATGTTGTGCCTTTGGTACAGAGTATGAAACCTGAAGGTGGAGAAGCTTGGGCTGATGTCTCTCTTGCTCTCATTATCTCTCTTTTCTCTCCCTCTCTTCTCCTCATGCTGTCTTTCTTGCTCTCTCTGTCTCTCTGTCTGTCTGTCTCTCTCGCCCTCTCTATCTCTCTCTTTTCTCTCTCTTGGGTTGCATATTACATCAGAAGGGCTGAACAGTTTGTCATTTATCTTGGGTGTACAAAACTTAGTAAGAACCATGCTCCAAAAATCAAACAAACAAACAAACAAACAAAAAAAACATTTGGAATATTGAAATTAAAGAAAAAAGTATGATGGTTAAAATCTTCACCAAGTTGTTTCCATGATTTTGATTTCCTCTTTCATGAGCTCTTCCCTATCACTTCATATCAAGATGATAGATAAAGGATAGAGATAGCGTTAGAGATATGGACAAGAAAAATTATAGAATGTTCATTGCCAGGACCCATGCAGGATTTGAAAAATTCGGTAGTTCTTGCTACTAGAATAACTCAAGAGGCTAACATTCTTGGGAACAAGTGTGAGCAAACACAAATCCATGCACTGGCATTACATAATTAAAATTAAATCAAATCATTAACCAAACATATTTTCACCTGTGAGTATACAATACTGTGAGCACTCATTCCTGTAACCCAGGTACTTAGGTGTTTAAAGTCTTAACAGTTTCCTCCAATATGAATTCCTTTATGTAATATGAAGCAAATGTGTAGGATTGGATTTAGAAAAATCACTAATCTCAATGAGGCTTTTTAAATGGTTAAAGTACTGATTGAAGGTACCCCCACTTTAGGGCCTCTGCTAAAGAGACCTCAGCTGGAGAGTGCCAGGTCCCAGCTAGATCTGCCTATCAATGCGGAATCATCCAGAGTATCAGCCCAGTATTTTTCATCCATTGCCAGGCCTTGGCTAGAGACCTCAAATGGATTTTCCGGTCCCTGTCCCCATGGGACCACTCTGAGTTCTTGCAGGGTGGATCCTTGACCCCCATTGTAGGGCCTCTGCCAAAGAGGCCTCAGCTGGAGAGTGCCAGGCCCAGGCTAGATCTGCCTATCAGCTTAAGGAACATCCTGGGTCCCAGCCTTCAAAATCTTTGACTTTCATTGCCAGTCTTCAGCTGGAATCTGAACTTATATCCCCATTGCCAGACCCTGCCTGTGGAGAGAACTCCTACAGAGCTTGGACCACCCAGGGCTACAGACATCAAACTTCTGACCTACCAAAACACATCGGGGAAGAAGGTATGGGAAGATGGAAATACAATAAAACATCTAACAAAAGAACGACAAGAATAACAGCACCCGAATCTATGGAATCTACACCAAATAACTGGTAAACAACAAAGCAGATGAAGTAGAAGAGAACAAATAAAAAATTATTGCCATAAGAAATGATAGAGGCCCTCAAAGAAGATGAAAAAAAATACTTTAAGAAAAGGAAGAAGAAACAAACAAAAAAAAAAAAATGGGAAAAAAATGAAGAAATTTCTTGAAGAAATTACAGAAAGCCAGAAAAAAACAATTAAGAAAGTGAAGGAAATGGTTCAAGACTTGAAAACGGAAATGGAGACAATAAATAAAACGTAAACCGAAGGAATGCTGGAAATAGAAAAACTTGGCAAATGATCAGGAACTACAGATGCAAGCATAACCAACAGAATTCAAGAGATGGAAGAGAGAATCCCAGGCACAGAAGATAAAGTAGAGTAAGTAGATACATTGACCAAAGAAAATCATAAATCCAACAAATCCTTAACACAAATCACATGGGACACCGTGAAAAGGCTAATCATAAGAATAATAGGCATAGAGGAAGGTGAGAAAGCCCAGCTCAAAGGGGCCAAAAACATATTCAACAAAATCATTGTGGGAAAACTTTCCCAATCTGAAGAAGGACATGCCCATGAAAGTACAATGAGCATACCAAACACCCCCCCCAAAAAAAAAAAAAAAAAAACCTCGACATACCTCGACATATAATAATCAAAACATCTGACATACAAATAAAAAAAATTACATTAAGAGCAGTGAAGGAAAAATTCCAGGTATCATATAAATGAAGACCTATGAAAATTACACCTGACTACTCCATGGAAAGCCTCAAGGGGAGAAGGTCCTTCATAGATGTTCTACAAATACAAAGAGTCCACGGATGCCAGCCCAGGCTACTATACCCAACAAAACTGTCAATCACTATAAATGCAGAGAACAAAATTTTTAAAGACAAAGCCAGATTTTCACAATATGTATCTACAAATCCAGCCATACAGAAAGATTTGGAAGGAAAACTCCAACCCAGGGAAGTTAACTATGCTCACAAAGATGTAGGCAAAAGATAATCCACTGCACCACAAATCAAGGGTAAAGCAGGACTGATAAATTCACAATACCACTGCCAGCAACAAATCTAAAACAAGCAAGCATTAACAATCCATGGTTCTTACTCTCCCTCAACATTAGTGGTCTTAACTTGCTTGTAAAAAGACACAGGCTAACAGAGAGGATATGAAGACAGAATCCATCTCACTGCTGCATACAAGAAATACATCTAAGCTTCAAAGACAGATATTACCTCAAGCTAAGAAAAGATCTTCCAATCAAATGGACCCAAGAAGCAAGCAGGTGCGGCTATCCTAAATTCTAACAAGTTAAGCGTCCAACCAAAATTAATCAAAATAGATTAAAACAGTCATTCCATGTCCATCACAGGAGAAATCCACCAACACAATTCTGAACAATTATGATTCAAACACAAAGGCAACCACATTCATAAAAGAAACTCTACTAAACTCAAACCTCACATAAAACCTTATATTGGGAGACTTTAACACACCACTGTCACCACTAGACAGGACCACCAGTCACAAACTTAAGAAAGTATACAAAAGAATTAACAGAAGTTTCATCTCAATCGGGTTTAACAGACATCTATAGAACATTCCATCCAAACACAAAAGAATATAAGTTCTTCCCTGCTCCACATGAAACCTTCTCTAAAATTGACCAAATAGTAGGTGGCATAACAAACCTCAACAGATACAAGAGAATTGGAATAGTCCCCTGTACCTTACATGAACAGCATGCTTTAAAAATTTGATTACAACAACACAAATCGCCGAAAGCCTACAAACTCATGGAAACTGAATAATGTTCAATTACACCATACCTGCGTCAAAGAAGAAATAAAGAAATTAAGGACATCCTAAAATTCAACAAGAATGAGGACACAACATACCCAAACTAATGGGACACCTTGAAAGCAGTGGTACCAGAGAAAATCATTGTACTATGTGACCATATGAAAAAAAAAAAAAAAAAAAAAAAAAAAAAAAAAAACAGAAGATAGTCACAATAGAGAATTAACACCCCAAATGAAAGCGTTAGGACAAAAAGAAGCAAACTCACACGGGAGGAGTAGAAACCAGAAAATAATAAATTTGAGGGCTGAAATCAATAAAACAGAAACCAGGGAAACAATGCAAAAAAAAAAAAAATCAATATAACAAAGGGTTGTTTTTTTCAGTAAAATCAACAAGCTAGACAAAACTTTACCCAAACTAATGAAAAAGCAGAGAGAGAACATGCAAATTCACAAAATCAGAAATGAAAATGGGGACATAACAATGGACACAGAGGAAATCCCGGAAACGTTCAGGTCATACTTTGACATACTGTGACCTTAATATTTACAACAAATGTATGGTGATCAAGAAGGTATACAATATTTGAGAAAGGATAAAGGGGAGATGCAGAGACAATGACAAAAACATAAGCTGGAAAATATAATCAACTTTTTATCAAAACACCAGAGGAAACTCAGCCAGGAAAACCAAGATCTTGAACAATGTTAACCAGCTACACATCATGCCAGTTGTTTAGATCTTAAATAAAAAGAATTCACAACTCCCACAAAATTAATTCAGAGGAATGCTCACTCTCTTTTGCTTCTGTTCCTCCACGTACTACATTTTTCCCAACAGAGATGCTTCATGGCTTAGATCTCTCTCGAAAAATGGGGGTAATATCTTTCTATGCTTCTGCAAGGCTCCTTGTGGTTTAAGGCAAAACCAGCCCCATGATGCCCACATAAATATTAATACAGAAGAATGATTTAATTTCTGCTTCTAAACACATGTACAATGCCTGTCCACCCACTAAACACCATGCACACTTGAGAAAACTGCAGATAAGAAATTCCTTTTTCCCAGGAACTCAACTTTCCTGAAACATGCTATATGGTAGCTAGTGAATGTGGAAAGTTAAATAAGCTGTGATCATGTATTGCTGAAAGATGATTCCAATGACATATATCCACTGGTTTATAAACTGTGTGTGACACATAAAGACAAATCTGAATGTGGAATGCAATATTCATGAATTCCATAAGCAAACTTTCTGTTTTTCCCTTGGATGTTCCCAAAACATACCAAAAGAAACCTTGTCATTCATATTGAACAACAATATTTGTTTCCCCTTGGATTGTTTGTTTTGTTTTGTTTTTTTCCTTTGGTTTTCAAAGCAGGGTGTCTCTTTAGGTTTGGGTGGGTCTCTTTATGTTTGGGACCCACGCTAAAACTCTCTTTGAAAATCATACTGACCTCAAACTCACATAGAGCTTCTTGCCTCTCCCTCTCAAGTGCTTGAATAAAATTTGTGCGCCACCACAGCCCAGTGTGGACACAGATTTTTCACTCACCCAAGGGAACCTACACTCAGGGAGGATTAGAGGAAAAGGGCCATTGCCCAGGTCAGCACAGGGCACAGCTTCCATTCCTGTCCCTGCATAAATTACATCTAGGCTCTGAAGCTTACACACTGACCATAGTATTGGGCTGTGGATTTCATTGTATCTTCTATACGAAAGTCAGCAATTCGGTTTCATTATCTCATCAGTACTTTATCAAGATTATTGATTGTCCTTGTCTATGGACACCAAGAAATGGCCAGTCAGACATTGTGTAAACCATCTAAAATTGATTATAGGCTCCACACTGATATTTCCACCAAAGGAAAACAAGAAATTGCACATGTTCCTTCCTTCCCCCACCTCTTTCTGCACTGTGCCTACACCAGCTTCAAAGTTGTTAAATGAACTCAATTCTTACATATTCCTGTGGTCATTTGCCTGGGGAATTGGAAAACAGTCAATAAGTAAACTTTATTTCCTTCTTAGTGAACATTCAAAGCTTTTTCCTAAAGGAATTGTAGGAGTTTCTTCCCAGCATGAGGTAGCAAAGGCAGGAGTAGCTGTGATCAATGCAAAGCTCAATGACATCACACCATTGGCTACACCCAGCTCAATATATCCAAATTTTATTCAACAAAACTGGTCTGTCTTCATTCACATGACATGATTCAGTACACCCTGAGTATTTAAAGAAGAAAAAAACTGAATCTATATAAGTTAGGATTTTCATTCCTGTGTATAATTTCTAAGACAGGGTTTCTCTGTGACTTTTAAGGTTGTCTTGGAACTAGCTCTTGTAGAACATCCTGGTCCCTAACTCACAAAGGTCAACCTGTCTCTGCCTCTTTGGTAAAACTCTCCCAGTCACGGATTCCAACCCTAGTCTTGACAGTGACATTCAGGGATGAAAAACTCTTACTCTTCTTGCAAAAAAGAGATCCCCCACAAATTTTTTATATATATATATATATATATATATATATATAGTTAATTGGATTGGCTCACAGTTTCAGAAATTGTGTCCATTTTCATCATAGCAGGGAGCAAGATTTCAAGAAGAATATGGTGCTGGCTACATCTTGATATGCAGGCCTCAGTAAGACATCTTATATACTTGCCCATATCCAAAGCATAGGAAACCCTCAAACCCATGACCAGTGATACTCTTCTTCTCAAAATGCCAAAGTCACTGCAACAAAGCTCCTCCTTCTACTACTGCCAATCCCTATGAGATTATATGTGCAATCACATTCAAACCATAGCAATGCAGCAATCACGGCCATCTTTTATGATGGATACAGCAACTGACATCCACCCTGTTTCTCCTTGCAGTGCATGCAATAAACTATTCTTCTGGTCTAAAGGCAGCATCCATGCTCCACATGCAAATTCTTTTTGCTGTAAGTGTAATGGACAGTCAACTTCATGACACATGTGGACAATTTTAAAACACTGGGGTCATACTTTTTTATCTTGTTGTCATTGAGATCATTTGTGATGTAGAGGTGGATTATATTTTAAATCAATGTGCAGTGTTACAGACTAATGAGTTCCATTTATTAAATATCACCTTAAAAGTAATTGGTATCCTCAAATTAGGTGTTTAAGATGCTTGGTCAAAAAGAAAAATCCTTCTACTTTCAGAGGGTATACAGTCTCTTAATTTAATGAGGTATGTTTAAGGTGAAAGAATACAGTGCCCTTGAAAGCAACATACTGGGATCAAATGAACCATTGTCAATGAGTAATCATGTCTCAGAAAATTAATTCTAAAATGCTGGGAGTAAAGCTGTTCTAGACTTTGCGTTTCCAGTAAGAAATAACTGCAGACTAAAAAGGTTAAAAGAAAGAAAACAAAAACAAACAAACAAACAAAAAACAAAACAAACAAACAAAAAAACTCTGTAATGATAGCATGCAACAATCTCTCACTAATGTTCCAAGAGGAAAAAGCCTACAAGAGATAATTTTCTGGGGCAGGGTTTCTCTGTTTCCCTGTGCTGTAGTCTCAGTTGTAGTGAGGCTAACTCTATATAGCGCACTAGTCTCAAACTCACAGAAATTGGCCTGCATGTGCCCTCAGAGGGCTGAGATTAAAGGCATTCATCATCACTGTCTGGCTCCTAAAACATATTTTTCATTCCACAATTGCTGCCACTTTTAAGTTCTTCCAGGGTCAGATGCCAGCTGACAATTTGAAGAATTTAAATAGGGTCAGGAAACTGCAAGTCGGGCCAGTAAGGCCATGAAAGTCTTCAACAGAAAAGATAGTACCATAATGATATCATAGTACACCAGTGACATGCAACAGCAAGTCTCACTTTAATGACATTTTCTGACACAGATGTGCCAGAGGATGAGGAAGATAGGAAAGGCAGAACAAAGAGAAGATAAAACCTGGGCAGAGGGGTCTTGCTTAACTTATATCTTATTCTATGTAAACTTCTTATAAAGAATTGCTACCTCTTTACTACTTCCAGGAGGAAATGAAAGGAAATGGGAAGGAGTAAGAATTGTATTCTACAGGATCTGAAATAACATCTACACAATTGCCCTGGCCCTAGACAATTGCATGCCCTCCTCCTTGTTTTATAGGAGGAGCTCTATTTTATTCTGCATCTCTCAGGGCATGATGGAAAAGTCCTAAGGCACAGCCCCCTGGTTGTTACTGTTTCTGCCAATCAAGTTTCATATTGTGGGAAGAAGCATTGATCCAACTCTATGATTAAGGCTAAACTGAAAGTATTGCTTGCTAAGCCCAACCCTCAAAACAAAAGGATTTTCCCTTTCAAACAGTTGTCACTTGGGTTTATCTTGCCCATCTGGGAGAACTTTGATTTTCTCTACTACACTAGCCCTTTCTGCCACAACAGGCCCTAATATTCAGTGTGACCAAACAATGTCACCTGAGCTGCTTCTAAAAGTGTTGTTTTGTCATAAGGAGATGGGCCCGGGGGCTCTTTGTGATTGAGGAGTTTCTCCTTTGTCATGGTTTGGAGCCAAATGTCCTGAACAATCCTAGAGATCAAACTTATATTTTAGCATCTTAATCTCTAACATGCCTTATTAGTACACTACTTATCTTTGGGCTATTTTATAGGCAGCACTCCCTCAGCTAAATCATATTTTGTGGGTCTGACTATCCATATAAATAGGTAAGTCTTTTATATGTACAATTCTACTATTCTACATCACAGTTTAGTAGTGGAGTGCAATCCAACACAAGAATGCCATGTATGGATATGTTCGTGACCCATGCCTATAATATCACTCTCAGGAGGCAGAGGTATGTACATCTCTATGAGTTTGGGACTAGCCTGCTCTACAGAGCAACTTTCATGCCATGCTCCAATGCTATACCTAGAAAAAAGTTGTCTCCCTGGAACCAGGATATATCCCTGGAGCATGAAAGGACTTTGGGAGAGAAACTCCCTTAGCCTAGAGGCAGGAGGGAGGACATAGTCCCTACTCCAAATGACTTGACAGATTTTTGACTCCTCCTGGAAGGCAAGACCCTCCCTGTGGAGTGGGGACAGGAATGGAACAGGAGCCGAATTGGGAGGCATGGGAGGGAGGGACTGGGAACTGTGATTCATATATAAAATCTGATCTCCAAAATACACAAAGAACTCAAGAAACTAGTCAACAAAACACCAAATAACCCTATTAAAAATTGGGGTACAGAACTGAAGAAAGAATTCTCAATAGAGGAAATCAAAATGACTGAAAATCACTTAAGAAAATGCTCCACATCCTTAGCTATCAGGGAAATGCAAATCAAAACAACTTTGAGATAATATCTTAATCCTGCCAGAATGGCTAAAATTAGAAACACCAATGATGACTCATGTTGGAAAGGATGTGGAGAAAGGGGAACACTCCATCACTGCTGCTTGGAGTGCAAACTCATACAGCCATTTTGGAGATCAGTATGGCGGTTCCACAGGAAAATGGGAATTAGTTTACTACAGGACTCGGCAATCCCCCTCTTAGGCATATACCCAAAGGATTAACATCCATGCAACAAAGACATCTCTTCAACTATGGACATAGAAGCACTATTTGTAATAGCAAGAACCTGGAAGCAACCTAGATGCCCCTCAAATGAAGAATGGTTAATGAAGATGTGGCACATCTACACAATGGAATTCTACTCTGCAGAAAAAAACAATGGTATCTTGAAATTCGCAGGCAAGTGGATGGCACTTGAAGAAACCATCCTAAATGAGGTAACCCAGTCACAAAAAGAGGAACACAGTATATACTCATATATGGATTTTAGACGTAGATCAAAGGATCACCAGCCTATAATTCACACCACCAGAGGAACTAGGATACAAGGTGTATTCTAAGAGATTCATATACAGTCCCTCACAGAACTGGGAAGGGACAAGTCCCCCTGGAGATCAGGGGGAAGTAGGGGGGGACAGCGAATGGAGATTGAAGTAGGAGAAAATGAGGGGGAGGAAAGGAAAACATGTGTGACCAGGAAGATTGAGCCTGGTTAGGAATAGAAGACAGGAAAGAGAGAGACAGAAACAGAGAGAGAGCACATAAAAGAGGGAGCCAATATTGGTTTGAAGATAAAATTGAACACAAACAAAGGTCTAGAGAACTACAAGTCTGCTCCCAACTAACTATTTGAGCTGCCATGGAAGGGCTACCATAAATGAAGGACAAGTTACTGGGGAAAAGGATTTATATTTTTGTTTCCATAGAAAATGAAAAGATGTGGATTACTTCCAGACTAATGTGGATTGTTCAAGCCAGACCACCAGAAACAGAGTACAAGGTGATCCTACATTCAAAACAGCTAAACAAAGCAGCCTTGCAGACTACAGCCAGGATTTCTGAATCTTCTTCGAATCCCCCACGACAGTGCCCCTTACCAGCAGGAATTAGTTTGGAAAGAACAATGCACACATTCCCAAATATTGTCTATAAATGTTTGTTTTCATTTAAATGGACTTTGCTATATAAAATAAAATAATTAAAAAAAACTAGCTACAATTATGAGGCAAGCCAGGAGGTAGTGTCAAACATATGCCTTTAATCCTAGCTATTGGAATGCAGAGGCAGTTTGATCTCTCAGTTCAAGACCAGCCTGGTCTATATACTGAGTTCCAGAAAAGCCATGGGTACACTATGGATTTGATTCTGATTTGATTTCCTCTAGTGGGATATCAAGTTCTCTTCATTTGATATTTTCCTATATAGAATAACCATAATTAAATATTCCTTGGTCTTGATTGAAAAAAAATAATAAATATGTAAAAATCACAGAAAAAAGCTATATCAAAAAATCAAAAATAAATAAATATAGTGTACAGAAATAATGAAAAAGTCTTTTACAAGATACACACAAATAACTAAACATAAATCTTGTACCTAAGAATTAAATGTGACTGCAGAAGTTGTAGAAGACACTGGAGAAATTAGGACTCTCCAGGTTTGGCTACTTGCCACCCTGTGCACCAAAAGAACTCTGGTGCTGACTATCAATGTCTTTCTACACAAAGCTCTCTGATGGAATTCAAATGCTTTCCACTGTGTGAAATATTCATACCCCAACACCCAGGTATGGGGAGTTGCTAGGACCAGATGGTACCTTACAGAACACAGAATGTGGCCAAAGTTTCCCAATAAGCAACCTGTAGGGCCTGCCACACCAACTCCCCGGCCTCCCCATCCCATCCTACCCATCTGAGGATAACATCCCCTCACTCACCATGTTGTGGCTTCTGTGCTCATCCATGGTCCACTCACAATGTACTACAGTACCACTAGCAGAACAGAATACACTGGCAGTTGTTCCACTTAAAATGAAGCCCAAAGCAAGAGTAACAGCCTACAGTGTGGTTATAGGAAGTGTCCTGCAATGTCTGTGACTGGCTGGTTGGCCTGGTTTTGCTGACTGGCTGGTTAAGCTTGAACAAGTGCACTTCCCCAAGGGTTAGAGTGTGCTTAAAGACACATCACAGGGTTCCTTGGCTCTGGCATTTACTCAAGACTCAGAGCGTTGTAGACACCTGTAGGGACACAAATCTCAATGTCACTTACTCCTGTCTAAAACAGACAACCCCAATGTCTTCCAACAGTGTGAGATCATCCTCTTCTCTCCACACAATGTGCAGATGTTGCAGATACAATCACACAATGCAGACTGGAATGATTAACTTATTCAATAGAGAGAAGGGTGCCCAGATTATTAAAATCTTGAGAGATTTTTAGGGCATATGGCACAGAAGAAGTCCTGGGGGTGTACATTTTATCTAGTTGTCACAGACAGCTTCAGGAAACCATGAAAGGGGAAGGAGCAATATCACAAAGATGATATATCTTTTTCCTGTTAGCTGCTTGGGTGATAGCTCTAATGCGTTTGGGGAGTTTTATTCCTGAAATACTTGACAAAAGAGTAATAATAAAAAGTGTTGTCTTCATCGTAATTTGAATACTCTAATACCTGTTGGAAAGAGAAGGCAACACCCATACCTAAACACTGAGTCAAAATAGAATACAGATGCAGATGGAGCGGATTAAGACCAAGTGGCAGAAACATTGAGACAGCTGACCTGAAGAAAGAGGAGCTAACGGGTCCCCAGGCTGATAGCTGGCAATCCAGCATGGGACTGACTCAGGTTTCCTGAATATGGGTCTCAGCCAGAAGGAATGAGCAGTACTAGGGACCTCAGACAGTGGAACTAGGATGTATTCCTGGTACACAAAAGAACCTCGCAGAGAAATTCACCATGGAGGGGAATACTGCCTTAACCTAGATACAGGAGAAAAGTCCTAGTCCCTACATCAAATGACATGACAGATCTACATGACCCCACCTGATGGCATTGCCCTACATGTGGAAATTTGGTGAGGGGATGGGTGGGCAGGGGTGGTCAGCAGTGCATGGAGGGAGCAGAGAGTGTAAGTGGGAAGGTTGGAGGGGAGGTGTGGAGAGGGAACTGGGATCGACATGTAAAAAATAAACAAACAAAAAAACAAAAATTCCCAGGAAAGGAACTTTCAGGCTGGTGGTAATGCAGAAAACCAGGGTAAACAGCAACCAGCCCCTCCTGATACAGAAGTCCTAAGCCATGATCATCCAGGATCCATGCTGTGTTGCTGGTGGCCTAGGTGCATTGGATCAGCTGGTGGGCATTCAGAAAGAAGAGAAATTCTGATCTATGGAGGTGGAATAAATGAAGCTGCCCCTGGCCCTTCCCTCCTCTCCTCAGGTGGCAGTGACTGTGACTGGAGGGACCACACAGAAGCATGCAGGTACAGGGTGGGGGGTGAGGTAGAGGATAAGGAGGTTTTTGGGGGAGAAAAAATATAGTAAAGGTTTTTATGTCAAACTAAAAAATACAACTATCAAAATCTATGGTAAATAGATGTGATGGCTATGTGCAGACTTGGTACAATCAGTCTGAAGCAAAGAAAACAAAATAAGATAACAGTGGTCTAGTAAACAATTCAAATGGGCATGGAGATTTATACGTAAACGCAACTCATCAAAGTAGCACAGAGAACATCAGAAGGAACTTCAAGTGTTACAAGTATGATCCCACTTCTCTAGGCAATAAAAAGATAGAACAGGAAAAGGATTGGCCAGATCCAGAAGAGTAGAAAGGAGATAAAAATAAAATTATAATGAAAGATAATATAAAAGGAGAGCTGGTGTACCCCACATAATCTGTAAAAGGAGCCAACAATTAGGAGAGCAAAGGGTGCAGAGAGGTTCAGGGGAAAGCACCATAGCAAGAAGGTAGAGTCAGGAATTAAATAAATAAATAAGATTTCACTTCTGGGCATGCAACTCTGAGTAAGATTCAGTGATAAGAAAAAAGAAAAACAGAAAGGAGAGATTTATCTACACTAGGGATGTCTGAGAAAATCAGAGAAAAAGACTACAGGTCATGTTAAAAGTTATAGAGGTTCAAAGAAAAGTAGTAAATAGGTCCAGAGGAAGATATAAACTGTTTGCTGTGGGCTCTGATATCTACAAATATAAATTCAAGATTAGTAATATGAGTTAAAAATTTTGACCATACCAGGTTAACTGTTTAAAAGTTCCGATTTATTTCTCTCAAGAAAAATACATGACTTGTCAAAAGTTTCTATCTGTGTTTCCTGTTACAAACCTGTTTATTGCAAGAGTAGAGCTAAAAAAACAAAAATGGTTTAAACATTTTTGCTGTGCAATGCTAACAGCCCTCATCTAAAAATTTATCTCTGAGCACTGGTCATTAAATTCAGATTATCAGAAAATCAGATGTCCTTTCGTAGATGACATTAATACTGTTTTATGTCTAATGCTGTTAAAAATTGAAACCAGTTAAACTGTTACAATTAGCAACACTGGAAATTAACATAAATTTAACAGTCACTTAGGTCATAATGGGTTTAAAGACATAAAGGGTGGTTAAATTTGATATTACAAAAACAAATTACAGGATGTTTCATTGTTTTATAAGACAGTTTTTAAATGTTTAAATTCAGAAAGTTACAATTTATTTGTGGCTTCTATTACATTGTTAATGTTTGTAGTTAAATCAAAGGGCTAAAATTTTAAGATCACAGCCATAGAGTGTATATACTAACCAAAAGTTGAGATGCTCATTTTTTTATGATACAAAGGAATCCATCCTTGGTTTTGCTAAATTTGGAAGCTATAAGTTATTTAGATCAACTGAGTCACACAAGCAGTTTTATGTTTCCTAAAAAGGAGTTTCAAAAATAAAATCAGTATTTTTAAAGCTAAAACTGACAATGCAAATTTCTAGTTTTATAAAGGCTGTTTATAAATGTTTGTTTTCATTTAAATGGGGTTAGTTATAAAATTTTCTCTCTGAAAAATCCTAATTTTTCTCACATACATTTTTAATGCTGATTGTTCAAATATCCAATGCCTGCTGACAGATAGGACGCAGCTCAGACTGTGTACAGGCTCCAGGTACTGTCAAAATTATCTGCACCATCTTTGCCTAGACAAAATAAGGTCAAAACATTTCCAAGTCACAGTTCCACAGAGGAAAACAAACAAACAAACAAACAAACAAAACAAAAAAAACGAACAAAAAAAAAAAAAAAACCCTCTCACATTATGCACTTGGTGAAAAACTTCTCCCCTCAATGCCATAGACAATTGATTATGCTAGTAATATAGGAATGGTCCCTGTCATTTTTTTAAAATAGATTCAAAAGTTACATAAAATTTATCCTTCAAAGGTCTCTGATACTCTTGATGGCTTTGCTAACCAATACTTTGTGACCTTGGCAGTAAAGGCAGCCTTAATCATGGCTCCTAAAAAGGATCTAAAAATATGAAGACATATAACTTTTTTTGAACAATTATTTATTAATTATGCACAGTGTTCTGCCTGCATACATGTCTGCATGCCCAAAGAGGGTAACAGATCTCATTATAGATGTTTCTGAGACACAATATAGGTGCTGTGAATTGAACTCTGGAACTCTAGTAGAGCAGACAGTACTCTGAATCTCTGACCATCTCTCTAGCCCAAGACATATAAGTCTTAAAGATAGAAAAATAATTTACAATATAAAAATTCAGAGCTTACCATTTAATTAAGTTCTCTTAAGCTATTGAGCAGTGACTCCCAGATGTTTAGTGAAAAGCTCAAGGTTTTATAATTTATTTTGGTTGTCATCGAAGTGTAAATGTGAAGGACTTTTCATGTCTGACCAATCTGTACGTGGATCTCTCTTGACAGAAGAAAAATGTACAAGCTTCTAACTCAAATCTGTAGGTTTCCCCAGACTCAAAGGGCATAAGTACATTCCCTGCTGTTTCTACAGATACCCAATATCCACTTTTTCAAAAAAATAGATTTTGGTCCAGATTGGTGATGATAATATATCTAAACCATTTATGTCCTTTTATACACACAGTTTATATAGGCTTCAGAGGACAAATGTCATAAAGCTTGGATCCAGTCAAAAGGACTGCGGACAGGACAACTTTCCTGAGGATTTGGGAATTTTCTCCCTGGTCTTGATGTCCTTCTTGATCAATACAGAGTTCCAAACACAAACATACACACATATATATATATTAACTTATGTTCCCAAGTTATAACATGTCTTAGCAAATTTGTGCTTCTAGCAGATGAGCATCAGTTACTGACTACATCCTGCTCCTAAATACTGCTCTCGACTTAGTGTCATAGCTGGTGTGAATCATTTATAGGGTCTATCTATAAACTAATGCCTCTGATAAATGTTCCATTTCCTGAATCCCCCACGTTTTTATTTATTTATTTATTTGTTTATTTATTTATTTATTTTTTTTTGTCTAGCATTTTACCCTTCTCTTGTCCAAGAAACACCACCAAAGTAAGCAGGAAGTGGTAAAAGAAAGAATACATTTCACATTTTCCCTTGTTGAGATGATATATCAAAAGATAACTCCTATCCATAGAGGGCTAGGTGACTAATCTGTACACCAAAAAACACCAGAAGTCTTTTACCTGTCGGAGGCCCAAAAATTGGGCCTCTAATGTTCATGGCAAAGAGGGAAGTGATGAAAAAATTAATAACCCAAAAGGTATAAAATTAGGGTTTATTGCAAGAATAAAGAGAACAAGAATTTCTGCCAGTAGATAAATCCCTGATTACAGAGTACAGAGCCCACATCCTGTTCTCAGGTGAAAAAGTAAAAACAAAGAAAATCCCTCAACTTTTCAGGTGTGCTTATCAATCCTGCATAAACAAATGACAGATACTATTAACTTAGATCCATGATGACCTTGTAAATTAAATTTGTACTCTATGAACTGCCTGTATTTTGAAACCTTGTCACTGAGACTAATGGTCTCAAGCCTCCCCGTCTGTTTATCCTGTTAAAAACACTTCACTATTTTAGGCCACTACCTTACTTTTCCGATAAATTGAGGTCCCAGCTGGTTGGATTTATAGCAATAAAAAACCGTTTGCTTTTGCAGTCAGGAGTTACTTCTTTGGAGGATGAGGAAACCAGTAGACATAATAGCAACAAACTGCTCAGGGAGGCTTTATAGGCTGTAGAACTCCAGGTGACAACTATTTGAAAATCAAAACACCATTGTGTCATGGATATGCCTGTATTACTTCCTGGTTATGTTTGCAGTGTTTTCTTAGCTGCAAGTAGGCAAAAATGCTAGACAATAACAACAAAAGGAAGGGGGATTCAGGAAATCCAACATTTATCACAGGCATTGGTTTGTAGACCCTGTTGAAGATTCACATCGGCTGTACTAGTTCACCATAAGTCCAGGGAGAGCAATATTGAGGAGCAGGCTTTAGTCAGCAACTGATTCTCATCTGCCAGAAGCACAAATCAGCTGAGATGTGTTCAAAGTGGGAACAGAAGTTAAAACATATATATTTAATTGGAACTCTTTGTTCATTACCTTTAGTAATCAAGCAAACCACAGCTAGACCAGGGAGAAAATTCCATCCTCAGAATAGCTGTACTTATCTGCAGTCCTTTTGCCCTGTAAGAAGTGGATCCAAGCTTTATGACATTTGTTCCTCTGAAGCCTATAGGAACTGTGTTATATAAAAGGACATAAAAGTTTTAGATATATTACCATTACCAATCTGTGCTGAAATCCATATTGTAGAAAAAGTAGATATTGGGTATCTGTAAAACAGCAGGCATGTACTTATGCCTTTGAGACATATATGCAGGCTGAAAAGTGCATGCATAATTAATAAATAAATAATCAAAATGAATTTTATGTCTTTATATTTTTAAATCCTTATTTAGGAGCCATATTAAGGCTGCCTAATACAGATAAGCTGACAAAGTTATGTTTAGCCCAGCCAATACTTTCAGATCGAAGGATATATTTAATTAACTGTCCAATCTACTAAAAAAAAAAAAAAAAAGACAGGGACCAGTCGATATACTCCTAGCCATAACCAATTTTCTATGGCATTGAGGGCAGAAGTTCTTCACAAATTACATAATGTGAGAGAGTTGTGTTTTTTGTTGTTGTTTATTTGTCTTTTCTCTGTGGAAGAGGGACATGGAAATTTCTGACTTTATTTTATCTAGGCCAAGGTGGTGCAAGCAATTTTTCAGTTCCCTGCAGCCTCTAAAAAGTCTAAGCTGGGTTTAACCTGTCAACAGACATTGTATTTGAGCATCTTGCTCCCTGGTCAGTGTCATAACAATCCATGCTGCCCCATAATCTTCTTTAGAGTCCTAGGGTCATTGTTAGGATCTGTGATTCTATGTCTGATATTATTACAGCTTTTTAGTTAACATTTAAATGCCTGATTCTATAGATCTCTGTACTATTAGAAGTCTGTCTAGGTACATCTAAATAGACAACTTTGTTTCAGTTACTTGTTTTAACCTTAATTATTTAGAACATGTATAGGTGACAGAGTGAGGTTTATCCCTGTTATTAATCATTAATACTTAGTTTGATTATAACCAAGAGTTAATTGATAAGGATGGCTACTAACTTGTGTTTCTTCACATTTTATAACAGATTAAACAGCTTTTATAAAATTAGAACTTTGTATTGTCAGGTTTACCTTTAAAAATACTGATTTTAATTTGAAACTACTTTTAGGGAAACATGAACCATCTATTTGACTCAATTTATCTAAATAGTTTATGCTTGCCTAATGTAACAAAACAAAAATGCATTGCCTTTTGTATCATAAAAAATGAGCATCTCAACTTTTGGTTAGTATATAGAGCTTATGGCTGTGACCTTCAATTTTAGACATTTGATTTAAGTACAGACATTAACAATATAATAAAAGCACCAATATCCTGTAACCTTATAAATTTGAACATTTAAATCTGTTTTTAAAAACAATTACACATCCTGCAATGTCTTTTTGTAATATCAAAAATAAAGCACCGTTTAGTTTATGTCTTTAAACCCATTATGATATGGGTGACTGTTAAATTTATGGTAATTTCTAGTGTTACTAATTGTATCCTTTTAACTAGTTTGAATTTTTAAAGCTTTAGCCAAAAAGCAGTATATTAATATCATGTGGCTTAAGTGAACATCTTTATTTATTTATTTAAATCCTGAGTGTACCTTCTTACTGTGATGCTTTCCCCCTGAGCGTCTCTGCACCCTCTGCACTCTTAACTCTTGGCTCATTTTTCTGCTTATGTGGGGTACACCAGCTCTCCTTTATTGATGCTTAATATGGATAAGGAGAAACAAATAGGCTGAATCGATGTTTATTCAGGGAGAAATAACTTGCAATATAGAAATAGCACTACTAGCAGTTCCTGGTCCCAAGGATGCCTCCAGATGTACTCCTGTCCTCATGCTGCAAGCAATACAGCTCTTTGAGCCCCACTTCAAACTTAGTTCCCCCAGGTTACTCCTGTTCTGTCTCCACCCCAATTGGCATGGTCTATGCCACAGGTGCAAAAAAAGGTGAATATCTCACCAAAATCCCCATTTTAGTCTAAAGAAAATATTTAGACTTGATACAAAATCTATATACAAAACAGTGAATAACAAGTGTGCTCTAAGAAAAGGAAAAGCGAGGACATATAAACTTAAGGCCTAAATATCTAGTACTAGAATGAAGTCAAAACAGAGATTACAATAGTGTTGTCCAAAGCTGAAAAGCTTAAGTCTACTAAGAAATATATCTGACTAGGAAGAGAGAATAATACTTGTGATAATTTAATATTGAACCTCATCAAAGACCTGAGAAGGAAAATAACAATACTAGGGTAGGCAGGAAGTGTGGGTGGCCAACTTCAAAAGGTGCAGAAAGGACAGAAACAGCTACCTGGATAGTCAAGGTCTCACCTCAAGGTTGGTATAACTAGTTTTTGCTAAGGCCTAGAGTACCTGAGAGACCAAAACAAAAGCAAGGAGTTAAAAAGGCTGTCTTACCCTGACTTGGCAGGGTTCAGCAGTCTTCTAAAGACTGAAATCTACTCAGCATTCTTTCTTTGATTATCTGATCTTGAATCACAAAACTTTCTAGAGACTTCATTGAATCAGTATGTCTCTTGCTTTCTACAACTACAAATGATTCCATATTTTTAATATTCTCATTCTTAGATATTATCTGAATGGCATGTAAACTGCCTTCCAAAAACAAAGTTCTATCTGATAGCTTTCCATTATCCTCAGACATGGAACAGATTCTGCTAGTCTTTCCAAGGGATGTTCCAGTTTTTTAAGATTATTAGCAGCTTCATTCACTTAGGAATTAGCTGTTTCTGACAGCATGTTAATGCAGCGCACTGTTTCTGTTTTGGTTATTGAAGCATTTGACATAGAACAAATTCTGTTTTCTAGTTGGTCATTTTTATGTTCCATGTTTTGTATTCTAGATGTCAGCTCTCTATTTGCATATCTAATATTCTGAATCTTTTTCTCATCAGGTTGGTACCCATTGCCTTTACCAAAAAAAAAAAAAAAAAAAAAAAATGTATATATTGGTTAAGCCATGATTTTCTTCTGTTAAAATACCTTCTATATATGAAGTACAGGAATTTCTAAATTCTTGCATAATAAGATTATCCACCCTAGGTTTGGAACAATTGATCCATATATTTTATCATCTTAAATTGTGAAGAATATTGCATTTACCTTAGGTGTAATTCTGCTGTCCTTGAACTTTGACAGTTTTAGTTGTTGAACTCAGCTTGTGGTGGTAATGCCTGTGGTTTCCCACCAAATCGCATCTGGCAGCAGACAATCCTTCTGATGTTGGTCCCTGAAGAATAGCTCTTAACAAACTAAGGCAAGCAAAATTTTGTTAAATGAATGAGTGAAAGGAGCCTTGTGCAAATTTCGGGGACCCCAGGGCTAACAGGTGTTGCCTCTTACTGGCGCCTTTGGGCAGCAGGAAACACACAACATGGGCAGGCGCCATGTGTGCCACAGTTGCAAATGCAAAGGGGGGAATTGGCAAAGATGAGAAGCAGTGTTAGCTTTCTCAGGGCTGAGGTGGGGGTAAAGTTGTAGGACAGAGGCAAATGTCCCCTCAAGCTGTGGTATGGCCCCTGGTTAGGCAAGGAACCCTGCCCATTTGGGGAGGGTGTGGGAAGCAAGCAGCGTCTGCCGCCTTGGTGAAAACCAGGTCCGGTAAAAATCCACATTCTGCTTCTGACACCAGATATTGATGTTCGATAAGGACCAGGAGAAAAAAATGGGCTGAATAGATGTTTATTCAGGGAAAAATAACTTACAACATATACAGATGAACTCCAGCAGGTTCCTGGTCCCAGGAAGCTGTTCCTGTGCTGCAGTCAAGAGAGCTCTCCCAGTATCCTCCTCAAAATTAGTTCCCCTGGGTCACATCCAGCCCTGTCTCCACCCCCCAATGGGCGTGGTCTATTCCGCAGGGAGGGACAAGGTGATTATCATACTACAAATACTGAATGCTCCATTTAATTCATATGCCAAACTTTAGTCAACCAATGGTGGGGCAATGGCAGAGGTGTTCTATTAATATGTAGAAAGAGCGAATAGGAATCGCTTCCCCTAATACTAAAGACACTCCATAACTGCACATATTATCTGCCTTAAGGAACCGCATACTTGCACATATTCCCTGTCTGAAGGGTGTGCATAAGCCTGTATTCGCCCAAATATATTGCTTTTAGATAGGAGATATTCACCAAAAAGGCCCAGACAACCTATAGTAGGAAAAATAATATCTTAGGGACAATAGTTGTTATTTGAGATCTCTGTATCCATGACAACTTGGAATGGGTTCTCATATAGGATTTCAGATGGGAATAGGCAGGCAGAATGTTTTCCAGAACTGTCAACGCCACTCAGGTAAGCGTTATATGGAATAAGATGATGAGATCCATCTTTAACTACTTGGTGGCAGTGCACATGTTTAATGTCAGAACTAAGGAGGCTGTCAGTAATCAAAAATGAAATACAATAATAAAACAAAACACATAAGGAAGAATCAGATTCACCTTAATATGGGTCTCACCATCTGGTGTTATCCTGAATGTATAAAGGGTATTGAAGGAGGAGGCTCTCCTTCTGTTTCTGCTTGCCCTACCTATGGCTACCAAGTTTATTACTTTACTAGCTTTAGAGATTTCTTCTTTGGACTTTAAGAGTATAATGATGAGCAGGTGAGACATGCATCCTGGTGAATTAAACAACTGCTGTAATCTTCAGATATCCATTGTTAGGCAGCCATTTTTTAACTACATGGACCACAGCCTATGAGACATTATAATAAATCCATGTATTACATGTATGCAGAGATTCATCCTACCATCTCTGTTCATGCAGAAAACCTCAAATAATGCAGTTAGTTTTTGCTTTCTTTTGATTTTAACGTGGTACTGAACATGTGTTGACTAACAATATTGCTCATAAATACAAACTTCCCTAGTTTCATTCCTCTCCAACTCTTCAACTTTCTAGGAAGACTGCTGTTTTCATTACTATGCATTTTCCAAGCATTTGCTCTGAGTTTCAAGGCTAAAACTCCTACATTCTTTGAGCCATCATCCAGCTTTCTAGGAGAAGAAAGAGCTACTATCTTCTTTGTCATCTGGATCCTGCTTCTCCTTCCTGATTTTAAGTGCCTGTGACAACCAGGAATAGAACAAATTCACCTGAACTGAATGTTAAGCTATGTAACAATTATCTCTTTTTTGTATCTGTGTATGTCTCTGTAGGAGTTTGGCTGCAAATCATGTCAAAGGAGAAACTCCTGATTTACAAACAGCCCCTAGGGCCCATCCTCATATCATAGAAGAAGTCATTCTCAAGCTGCTTAAGAGGGAACTATTGGATTGGTCTGCCAGATGGTCCAGTTTTCTTCTAGAGAAAATCCTATTTCGGCCAGATGGGCAAGATGAGCACAGAGGAGAAGTGTTTGAAAAGGTAAACACTGTTGTGTTGAGGGGTTGACTGAGCAAGAAAGTCATCTGTCTATGTCCTGACTCATAAAGAAGGAACATAGCTCCTTCTCAAAATCATTAATGAGCTTAGCAGATTCAGTATCAGCCTGGGGACCTAGACTTAGACCCTCAGGTATTGAGAATTAAATAGATGCTGTCTTTTAATATAATGAAGATGCATAGGAGAGAATGTAATTGTCACAATCCAGAGCCTTGTTGGAGGGGTTGCTTCATATCTTGTGAACACTACTCTTCCCATCACATGGAGCTGTGGTTAAAGGTCCAAAGGAACTGAGGGTATAACAGTAAAGTTCCCTAGATGCACTGTGGTCTCCTCATGATGCAATGTGTGAGTAGCCTTCTCATTAGCTGGTCAAATTGAAAGATAACTCCTCCTGACTTTCTAAAATTCTCCCATTTCTTCCATCTCCCCCTGAAAGTAGGGAACAGGAAGCTATTCCTGATAAGAAGCTTACTTAGAATAAGACATACTTTAAGCAAGACATCCCTTCCCCAGGTTTTATCTTTTCTTTGTTTTGCCTTTCCACTTTCCCTCATCTTCACACACCTCTACCCCAAGACCTGTCAGTGAAGTGTGAACGTCTGTTTCATGTCACTCATGTACTATTAAATAATTATGGTAGAAATTTTTTTGTTGAAGTCTTTAATTGCCTTCCTGGCCTTACTTGCTGTTTTTTATTACTATTTAAATTCTTCAAAGTTTCAGTTGTAATCTGACCCTGAAAGAATTTAAAAATGGCAGTATCTATGTAATGCAAAAGTCTGTTTTAGGATGCAGGTTGTGGTGGTGCTTGCCTTTAACCCCAGTACTCAGGAGACACAGGCAGGCAGATTTCTGTGAGTTTGAAACCAATGTCATGATCACAGCTAGTTTCACTACAACTGAGGCTATTGCACAGGGAAACCCTGTCTCAAAATCCCCCCAACAAATCTGTTTTAGGCTATGTCCCATTTTCCCATTTGCCAGAAAATGATGCATGCTATCATTGCAAAGATATTCTTTATTTATCTCTTAAGTCTATAGAGTTATTTCTCATTGGAAAGGCAGACTATAGAACAGCTGCACTTCCAGCTTTTTAGAATTATGTTTCTGAGACAGGCTCACTACTTATGACATAGGTATCCTTGATCCCAGTTTGTTGCTTCTCTTGATTATCCCTTCTTAAATAAATGAATGTATTCCTTCAGTACATCTTAAACACTTTATTTTTGGATACCAATTATTTTTACAGAAATATTTAATAAACAGACCTCATTAATCTGTAACACTGCAATTTGATTTAAAATATGACCCACTCCAAAATCACAAATGATCTAAAAATACCAGAAGATGAAAAATTATGTCCTTAGTGTTTTAAAATTGTACATTTACGTCATGGAGTAAACTATCCATTGCATTTACAGAAAAACAAAAAATTCATGAGTAGCATGTTTTCTGCCTTTAGACTAGAGTAAAATGAATAGTTTTTCTGAGTGTATTGCAAGGGGAAACAGGGTAGGTAATCAGCTGCTTGGTTACCATCATGAAATAGGCCCTGCTTCAGGAAACATGATGGTTTGAGTGTGATTGGGCTGATGATGTTATAGGGAGTAGTACTATTATAAGGTGAGGCTTTGCTGCAGTTAGGTTTGCATTTTGGGAAGAAGAGCATCACTGATGATGGGCTTTCAGGGTTTCCATGTTCTGGATATGAGCAAGTATGTAAGATGACCTCCTCTGGCCTGTGTATCAAGATGAAACCAGCATCACATTCTTCTTCCAATCATGTTTTCTCTTATTAGAACAATGGACTGGACCTCTGAAACTGTGAGTGACTGCAATTAAGTGTCTTCTATATAAGATCTCTTGGATAGTATAGTGGTGAATATCTCATCCCTGCCTGTCATTGGTGAGACCAGGGTTGGGTTCCCTGACTGGGAGAGTACTACTCAGGAGGCAGAGTCAAGCAGATCTATGTTAGTTGGAGACCAGACTGATAAGACTAGTTCCAGGACAAACTCCAAAGCCACAGAGAAACTCTTTCTCAAACAACAACAACAAGACTTGTGGAATTTGTTTGTGTATATACACAGCAATAAAAAAATCTTAACTAATGCATATTAGGTGATTGTGTTCTTTAAATACTCAGGGTGCATTAATTTATGTCAGGTGAATGAAGACAGACTAGTTTGTGTGATCAAAATTTTGCAACTTTATATTGAGCTGGGCCATGGCACACAAGGTTAGGTCAATGAAAATTGCATGGATCACATTTAATCGTGCCTGTACTACCCTGTGCTGGGAAGAAACTACTGCAAATCCTTCAGGATGAGGCTTTGGATGTTCATTGAGAAGCAAATACAGATCATTTATTGATGGTTTACTAAACCCTGTGGCTGGTGTTGGGGACTGCAAATAAAGAGAGGAATATGAAAGAATTGAGTTCATTTAAGAACTTTAATTTTGCTGTAGACACTGTGCAGAAAGAGGTGGGAGACAGAAGGAACACGAGCAATTTCCTGTTTTCCATTGGTGGAAATTAGCAGTGTGGAGCCTGTAATCAATTTTAGATGATGTACAAAATGCCTGGCTGGCCATTTCTTTGTATCCATCCACAGACAAGAGTAATCCATAATCTGGATAATGGACAGATGTTAATATGAAACCAAATTGCAGGCTCTCTTGTAGGAGCTCCGATGTAAACCACTGCCACACAGCATGATGCATGTCTAGGCTTCAGATCTTGAAGAGCATCTCTGCCTAGCTGTCATTGCTATTGTGATTTTGAGGGACCATGTGACTTGTGCTGTCCAGGTCAATGGCCTTTGTGCTCTGAGCCTACCTGTATATATGTTCTCAGAGGAGAATGAGATAGCTTTTATATCAGTATCCATACTGGTCTGTGGTTGTGCAAAACTTTAATCCAAGCACTTGGGAGGTAGAGGCAGACAGATCACTGTGAATTCTAGGCCAGGCTGATTTTCAAAGAAAATTCCAATCCTACAAAGAAACCCTGCCTTGAAAAACCAAATCAAACCAAAAGAAAACAAAAGAGAAACAAATATTGCTTTCCTGTGTGCATCACAGGCTTGCTTTTGACAAGTTTTGGAACACACAAGGGAGAAACTATAATTTGGCTTCTGGAATTTAGGAATATGGAATTCCACATTCAGGTTTGTCTTACTTGTGACGTATAATTTAAACATCAGTGGAAAAGGAGATGGGTGTCATCCTTCAGCAAGATTTGACCAGAGTGCTTTTAACTTTCCATTACCACATTTCAACCAGGAAAGTTGAAATCAAATAACATTCTTGTACTTAAGACATAATCTTTCCTGCTATAGGATGTCTGAGTCTTGATGGTGAATGTCTCCCACCTAAATAACAATATGTCTGGGCCCAGTCAGTTTTACACACACCCTTCAGGCAGGGAGTAAGTGCAGCTATACAGTGCCTGAAGGCAGTACCTGAAGTTATGAAGTGTGTTTAGTATTATGGGAAGCAATTCCTATTAGCCATTTATATATATTAATAGAAATCCTCTGGCATTGCCCTAACATTGGTTGATGACTTAAGTTTAGTGAACGAATAAAATAGAGCTTCATTTTTTAAAGGACCACGAAATACCATCATACTTGAAGAAATATTTTACAGGATCTCTAAAGTGGAAGCCATATAGATCCTACTGAGTCTATTCCTTTAATAGCTTTAGAGAGCATTTCTTTGAAATACTCGTGTATGCTGAAGACCAGCTGAGACATCTAGATTCATAAACCAAACAACTACAGAATTCTTTAAATTTCCATTGTTAGGCAAATATTAAGTAAGCCCTCAGCTTCTGAGACAGCCCAATAATCCACTTTCAACAAAAACAGAGGGCTGTATTCTTCCATTCCTTCTCAAATAGAGAACATTGAATAATTCAGCTCTGATTTCACCTGCCCAATGTGGAAGCTGAGCTGGCTCACTATAGTGCTCATAGAGGCATTCTTCCCAGCCACTTTCTCTCTGAATATTCAAGTTACCATGAAACAACACTTTTTATTATTATTCATTTCTCAAAAATTTGACACTAACTTCAGGATTAATACTCACAATGCAATGGAGCTATCACCCAGGTGTCTGTCAGGGACAATATATCATCTTGTTTGTGATATGGTTCCTTCATTTTTTTCATGGTTTTCTGAGGTGCCTGTGGCAACCAGGTAAATACTACCCACAATACTTTGGATCTCTGAAGAATCTATAGAACAGACACCTTTATGCCCTAAGTCTCCTATTTTTTAATATTCTGGGCAGCATGATCTACAGATAGAGTTCCAGGATCAGCCAGTAATGAAAACATGTAAGTTGGAAAATCGATAAAGTAAAAAAAAAAAAAAAAAATTTTTTTTAATTAAGAGAATATCTACTACAAAATGGCGGAATGAGTATTAGTAATAGTTATAGTTGTAAACACAATAATCCTCCTCCTCCTCATCATCATCATTATAATAATAATTAAGATTCTGAATTGTCCAGCCTTGTCCACAAAGTGTGTTCCAAGACAAAAGTACTACACAGCCAAACCCTGTCCTGAAAAACCAAAATAAATGAATAAATAAATAAATAAGAATATAAAAGAAAAAGAAATGCATGTTTTTACTTTGTCTTTAAGAACACTTTAACCATTGAGGAATTACTCTTGTCCCCCAAGCCTCACTAGCCAATCAGGGAATCTGGGCCCAAAGGCTAACCTAAGGTTTTTCAGGAAATTTCCTGGATCCATGCTGCAGGCTTGATTTTATAGCACAACAGGCTCCACTGGATTGGTTGCTGGGCTGTGAGTACTGCTATAAAAAAATTTTAAGAGCATGGATTAGCAGGAAGATATAGAATGGTAAGCAAGGAAATGCTATCCTAAGATTAAGAGGATGGTATTTGGAGGCAGAGAGTCTGTGAGTTGGGGCTTCCCCCGAGGATGGTTGAAAACTCGTTGAGTCATTCAAATTTGTGGAGAGGTCCCATGTATTCCTGGAAGCTATGCAGATCATGGTGCAAAATATGAATACTTCTACTTTTTTGGGCTGAATCCGAGGATTGGATTTCAATCAGGGAGCATTGTATGGAAATGTCTTTATAGGTCAGCACCAACATGCTTTTCATGAACATGGAAGGCAAGTGGCAGAACATGGAGAGGTCCAGTTTGTTCAGTGCATTCAAGATGTTCTTTTTTTTAATTTTATATACCTAAGTCCATTTAAATGAAAAACAAATATTTAGACAGTATTTGGGAATTTGGATGCTATTCTTTCAAAACTACTTCCTGCTTGTAAGGGGCGCCTGTCATCGGGGATTCTAAGAAGATGCAGAAATCATGGTTGAAGTCTGTAAGGCTGCTTGGTCCAGCTGTTTTGAATTTAGGGATCACCCGGTACTTTGTTTTCAGGTGGGTCTGGCTTTTTCAAACCACATTAGTCTGGAAGGAAATCCACAGCTTTTCATTTTCTCAGGGCAAACAAAATAAAAAATCCTTTTCCCTAGTGAACTTGTCCTTGAACTTAAATTTCGGAGTCCAAGCATTTTTTTTATTATTTAATTTATAATTTTACATGTCGATCCCAGTTCCGTCTCCCTCCCTTCTTTCCTTCCCTCGCTCCCTCCCATTTACTCCCCGCCCTTCACAGCACCCTAACCACCCTCCCATCTCATCCCCACAACCCAATCAATGTGTAGGGAAATGCCATCACGTTGGGGTCATGTAGATCTGACAGGTCGTGTGTTGTAGGGACTAGGCTTTCTCTCCTGTCTCTAGGGTTAAGGCACGTATCCCTCCATGGAGGATGTGTTCAGAAAGTCCTTTTGTACACTAGGGATACATCCTGGCTCCACTGTCTGAGACTTAGACTGCTCAGTCCTTCTGCCTGAGACCCATATTCAGGGGGCCTTAGTGAGTTCCATGCTTCCTTCCCAGGTATCAGTCTGGTGGTCCGTTAGTTCTCCCTGTTTCAGGTAAGTTGTCTCTATGTTTTCTGCAGTCTGGTGTTTGTCCTCTCCATCTGCATCTGGGTTGTAGTTTGACTCATTGCTTATGATGGGTGTTTTTGCTCCTGTTTCCAGCAGGGGAGTTGTAGGGACCATGGATAAGTTAGTTGTTGATCTCACATCCGAGAAGCTCATTTATGGTAGCCCATCCATGGAAGCTCAAATTGTTAGTTGGCTGCACTCTTGTAGTTCTCTAGACCTTTCTTTGTGTTCTAGTTTTATCCTCAAAAAATATTGGTCTCCCTCTTTTATGTTCTCTCTCTCTCTCTCTCTCCCTGTCCCTCTCTCCTCCCTTTTCTGTTCCTAACTGTGCTCAATCTCCTGGCTGCATGTGAGGTTTTTCCCCTTTCTTCCCTCTCATTTTCTCTTACTTCTCTCTCCTTCTCTGCCCCCCCCCCCACTTCCCCTGTGCTCTGGGAGGAATTGTCCCTTCCCGGTTCTGTGACGGGACTTTATATGAATCTTCCTTTAGAATACACCACTGGTGGTGTGAATTACAGGCCGGTGATCCTTTGATCTAGGTCTAAAATCCATATATGAGTGAGTACATACTATGGTAATTTTTTTGTGATTGGGTTACCTCATTCAGGATGGTTTCTTCAAGTGCTATCCACTTGTCTGCAAATTTCAAGATACCATTATTTTTTTTTCCAGTATAGTGTTCCATTGTGTAGATGTGGCCACATCTTCACATCCATTCTTCAATTGAGGGACATCTAGGTTGCTTCCAGGTGCTTCCTATTACAACTAGTGCTGCTATGAACTCTAGTTGAACAGATGTCTTTGTTGCCTGATGTGGATCATTTCGTGTATGGTCAGTGGGGGATGACCAGGTCCTGTGGTAAAGTATTCCCATTTTCCTGAGGAACCGCCATACGATCTCCAAAATGGTTGTGTGAGTTTGCACCCCACCAGCAGTCGAGGAGCGTTCCCCTTTCTTTACATCCTTGAATCATGAGTCATCATTGGTATTTCTAATTTTTTAGCCATCTGGCAGGAGTAAGATGGTATCTCAACGTTATTTTGATTTACATTTCCCATATAGCTAAGGGATGTGTAGCACTGAATTAAGTGTCTTTTCAGCTTTCTTTGATTTCCTCTATTAGGAATTCTTTCTTCTGTTCTGTACCCATTTTTTAATAGGGTTTATTTTATGTTTTGTTGAATGGTTTCATGAGTTCTTTGTATATTTTGGAGATCACTTCTTGCAGACATAGGGATTGGTGAAAATCTTTCCAGTCTGTGGGCTTTCCTTGGTCAGGTGGACTGTGTATTTTACTCTACAGAAGTGTCTAAGCTTGAAGAGGTCCCATTATTAATTGTTGCTCTCAGTGTCTGTGCCCCAGAAGCGGTCTCCTATACCAATTTCTTCTAGAATACGTTACTTTCTCTTCTAAGAGGGTTTTATGGGGCTGGGATTGATGTTGAGGTCTTTGATCCACTTGGACTTGAATTTTCTGCATGGTGACAGACATGGGTCTATCTCAGGTCTTCACACACCCCCGTCCAATTGTGCCAGCACCATTTGTTGAAGATGCTGTCCTTGCCCCATTGTATAATTTAGCTGTTTTGTTGAAAATCAGGTGTTCATAGGTGTACAGTTAATATAAGTATTTTATATTTGATTCCATTTGTCTACCTGTCTATTTTTTATGCAATTACCAGGCTGTTTTCAGAACTATAGCTCTATAGCAGAGCTTAAAGTCAGGGATATTGATGCCTCCCAAAGTTCTTTATTGTATAGGGTGGTTTTGGCTATCCAGGGTCTTTTGTTTTCGGATTTACAGCTGATCATTATCCTTTTAGTTTGAGTCAAGAATTCTGGTGGGATTTTAATGGGGATTACATTGAATCTGTAGATTGCTTTTGGCAAGATGTTTTTTACATGTTTATCATACCACGAAGTGCATAGGAGATCTTTCCATCTTCTGGTATCTTCTTTTTTTCTTTGGGGGGATCCACAAAGTTCTCATTATATAAGTCTTTTACTTGTTTGGTAGCGTTACACAAAGATACTTTATGTTGCTTGGGGCTATTAAAGGGTGATGTTTCTCTGATTTCTTTCTCTGTCTCTTTGTTGTCTGAAAAAATTAGGGCTACTGATTTTTTTTTTTTGAGTTTATCTTGTATGCTGCTAGTTGGCTTGAAGGTGTTTAACAGCCGTAGGAGTTCCCTGGTAGATTTTATTGGGTTGCTTATGTAAACTAGCATATCTTCTGCAAATAGAGACAGTTTAACTTCCTCCTTTCCAATTTGGATCCCTTGTCTCCTTTTGTTGTCTTATAGCATTAGCTAGAACTTCCAGTATGATATTGAAGAGACATGGAGAGAGAGGGCAGTCTTGTCTTGTTCATGAGCTTAGAGGCTTAAGTTTTTCTCCATTCAGTTTGATGTTGGCTGTTGGTTTGCTGTATATTGTTCTTATTATGTTTAGGTATGTTCCTGTTATCCCTGACCTCTCCAAGACTTTTATCACGAAGGGGCATTGAATTTTTTGAAGGCTTTTTCAGCATCTAGGGAGATAATCATATGGTTTTTCTTTCTCAGTTTGTTTCTATGGTGTCGTGTCCAACTTACTTTTCAAGGAAGACATGACTCAGGCAAGATTTTCTTCAAGCAGTTTATTCAGGATCCTTGAACAGCTTCTTTTTCTGACCCCCAGGGAAATACCACACAGGCTTAACCCCATGTGATTACCAACCCCAGTGAGCCACTTGGACCCTTGCAGAGAGGCTGCTTTTAGTAAAGAAACAAGCAAGCTGAACAGGTTAGCCAAATAAGGACTTGAGTACAACAGAGGCTCACCATTGGGAAAGTGGAAGGCAGAAGCCAGCACCATCTTTAAGGCATGGGACTTTGCAGCTCTCTCAGTTCCCTCATTTTTGTTTCATTAATGCAACAGGCAGGGTAGTGTTCTGATCTCCAGCAACTTAGTGGACATTGTAATGACCCTGAATCCTGGTAGTCAGCCAAGTTCTGTGGCACACCCGTCCAGTATTTTTTTTTTTTCCTGAGGTGGGGCTCAGACACCAACCCACATGCAACCATAATTGCCCTTCCCAGAGTTGTTTGCATCCAGAGCCAACTTGGAGTGCAGTGCTAAGCCATACAACCTGAGGTGGTTAAAGATTGTTCCATATTTTCTTGAAATAAAGAATCAGACAGATAAACAGAACAGAAAAAAACATAGACAGTGGGCACAAAGACACGCTGCGCTTTTCAGCGTAAACTTGAAACCAGTTACTGAGTTGGATCACAGAGGGTCTTAAGCCCCCGGCCCCTCCAAGAACCACCGAATCCCTTACTTGTTGGGGCCCCGAAATATCAGGCACCCCAGATCCCTGGACTGTCTCCCAGGGTGGCAGGTAGAAGCCCGAGCTCAGCAGCTCCTTCTTAGCTACCTCCAGACACTAGTAGCCGGTTACGGATCGCTGTGCAACAAGCAACAAGTAAAAGGCATATGAACGAGACCACAAAGAACAGATTAAGTGTTGGTTAGTTTATCTCCGGTGGGGTGTCATTGTCAGTCTCTAGGGGTAAAGGGTTTCCAATCTCGGTGGAACCTCCAATGAAAGACCACCATGAGACCCCAAGAGTTGGAGAGCCTGTCAGGGGGGAAGGCTCCCTGCCCCCAAGAGAGGAGACTAGATCACTTCTGCAAGTGCAGGAGGTTATTTATTGTTTACACAGGTATTTGTGGACAATTCAGTCTTTCGGGGGACTGAGCGTGCCGAGGTTAAAACTCAGGTAGTTTATATAGGGTTGAGTGGCAACGAAGCAGGTTACAGAAGCAGAAGCATGGTTACAGGGACTTCATTGTTTCATCTAAATGTAGCAGTTGTAGTTAACAAGACAGTGGTTATTCTGTTGGGACAAAGAATACAAAGAATTCAGTTATGACTATCTCAGTATACTGGTCAATGTTCTGCTGACCTTGTTTTGGTCCAAGCTGCAGACCACAGCTATCTGGTTGCCGTTGGATGAGAGTTTAGCAATTGGTTCCCCTCCTGTACTTTTTCATAACTTGATCTTGTCAAATTAGCAAGAGCAATTTAAATAGGTAATAAGCAGGGGGGGGTCTTTCAGTATATTAGCACTGTGGACAGTTAAAAACCACCTGTTCCGGGGGTCTGCTCTTGACGAACGGAATTTCTGTTGAAGAGTCCTTGTATTTAATGAAATTGCTGATGGAATTGTCTAGCCTGATCTAAAGATGAGCTGTAAAAAATACATTCCACCATTGTCCATTGATCAACAATGTACTTCCTTCACTTAAGGGCCCAGGCAGGCAAACCCAGAGGAGGTTCCAATATGATGAATATGGAAGCATTTCTTCTCAACCTAATTGATCTTTGTAACTCTTGTAAGAGTGAACAAACAACACTACTAATTTTAGTAGGGCCTGTTACTCCCAAAATTTTTACCGCATTCACCACATATGCTGAATCTGAGATTAAGTTAAAGCAAATTGGCAAATTTTGAATACTTTTGGACTACAATTTTCAATTCCACAATTTGAGGGGATTCCTACCTGAAATGACACAACACAGGGCGGTTATTTAAAATCATATATGTCCCACAACCAGTTTTTGAACCATCAGTAAAAATATTTGTTTAGTACTCCACTAAGGGACTGAGGAGTTATTTTTGGAAAAGGATGTTCTTTAAATGATATTAAATCATGTTTTTGATAATGATTATTTATTGTTCCTTTAAACCTATATTGCAATATGGCCCAATATCGATAGTGCCATATAAGATCTTAACCTGGTGACAGTAGTAAAGCACCACAAGTAGCGCTAAGGGCAGTCCAAAAAATTGAATGCTTTGTTGAATTCCACTATGAGGCAAACTAGCGACTCCTGTGGGATAATGTTTCTATTGCTTTCACTGGGGAGATTTTGGGATGAATCCAAAGAAGTGATCCGTCCTGACATAACAACCCTGTAGTCTGATTTTAAGGGGAGAATGCAAAAATGTGATAGCTTGACCTTCCTTCCATCTAGATAGAAAGCATTTGTAATTTTTCCTCACCTTTACATAAAAATTCTCTCACTTCTCAACAGTCAATTGCCTAGAGAATCAAGAGCTGGATCCCTACTAATATATTATATAATGGCTTTAATTCATAATTTGGCAACTTTAAATAACTCCTAATCCAATTAACATCTCCTAATAACTTCTGAAAGTCATTTAACATTTTCAAATTATCCTTTCTCAACTCAATCTTTTGAGGAACAATTTGTCCTTCATACACTTTGGCTCCTAAATAATTAACAATCTTATCCTTTGAACCTTTTCAGGGCTATAAATAACCTTTTCCAATGATTTAACTAAATCTTCATAAGCCTGATCTAAAATTTGTTCATCCTGGCCGCCAACAATATATCATCCATATAATAGATGCACTTCAAGGCATGAAATTTCCATCCTAACACTAGGAGTCATGCAGTGTCTATTCAGTTCTTCAAATTGGGCTACAGTAAAAGAAGCTGAAAACCCATATGTTCTCATAGATTCAGCCAAAGCCTTGATGACCTTGAAGTCTAAAAGCTCCTCATATCTATTGCCTTGGGCATCCTGGAAAACCGGAAAAGCTAGACCAAGGTCAGTTTGCACTGCTCTCCACACCTCAGGGCAAAAGGAATGCCCTGTCCTTCGGCGCCACCCTTCCTCCATCTGATAAGGGGAGCCACCAATGCTTTATTCCAGGGGGATCCTCCTCCTCCTTGCATCACCATTTCTCCTTCCCTTCCCCTCTCTGTTCTCTAAGGGATTGTTTCTGAACCTTTTCTACAAGGACCTGCAATTCCTCCCTCAGAGTCTGTTTCATCCATATCAGAATCCCCTGTGCTCTTAACCTCTTCTGATCTTTCTTCTTGTAGTATTTCTATCACAGCTTGCCCCTTTTCCACTGCCTCTCTACAGCATTTCTGGTTCTCAGTGCAGCTATGCATTAACATCCAAATGGGGCCCTGACTCCAGGCTTTAGCATCCCTTGTTCCCAAGGGAAGTCAAGATCCCTGCCAAACTTGTCCCAGCACACTAAGGTAAGATCTCCCGAAACTGCGAAACCAAGGTGCAATGGCATCGCATTCGCCCAGAAACCACTCTAATGTGCTTTTCTTTAAGTTTCTTTGACAAAAGTAGCTCCTGAAGAGCCAGAAAAATTGGATGAGACTGAGATGTCCCCATTTTAAAAAAAAAATTTACTTTCGGGTTCGCTAGAACCTCTTGCTCAATGCCTGAGACTTTATTGCCACTTATCCATTCGGTCCTAATTATCCCACTCTTCCTAGGGAATCTTATTGCTGCTTATTTCTACAGGCTTTATTGTCCCACCTTACCTTGAAACTTTCCAGTACTGCCCTGACTGCAAGAAGTTCTGATCTCCATCCCGGTAAGGGGCCACCAGCTGTTGCTCCCAACCTCAGCCTGCAAGGAAGATGCAACTCAGGCAAGATCTTCTTCAACTAGTTTATTCAGGATCCTTGGAACATGCTTCTTCTTCTGACTCCAGGGAAATGCCTGCACTGGCTTAAATCCCCTTGTGCTGACAAACCCCATTGAGCCACAGGGACCCTGCAGATAGGCTGCTCTTATAGGGAAGCAAGCAAGCTCAACAGCCTTGGCCAAATAAGGACCTTTTTTTTTTTAACCGTAGAGAGCACTCACCATCTGGAAGGTGGAAGCCTGCACCATCTTAAGGCAAGGCACTTCAGTAGCGCTCTACACCCTCGAAATATAATAATCAAACACCTAGCATACAGAATAGTGAAAGAATATTAAGAGCAATGAAGGAAAAAGACAGATAACTTATAAAGGTAGACCTATCAAAATTACACCGGAGTTCTCCATGGAAACCATCAATGCCAGAAGGTCCTGGACAGATGTTCTACAAGTATTAAGAGACCACGGAAGTGAGCCCAGGATACTATACCTAGAAAAAACTCTCAGTCACTAGAGATGTAGAAAACAAGTTATTTAATGACAAAACCAGATTTTCAAAATATGTATCTACAAATCTAGCCCTACAGAAAGTATTGGAAGGAAAACTCCAACCAAAGGAAATTAACTATGCCCATGAAGATTTTAGGCAACAGATAATCTCAGTACACCATTAAAATCTGACCACAATTCTTCACTGACCTTGAAAGGATCATATTCAACTTTATATGGAAAAACAAAAGACCCAGGATAGCCAAAACAACCCTGTGCAATAAAAAAACTTCAGGAGGCATCACCATCCCTTACTTTAAGCTCTACTACAGAGCTATAGTTCTGAAACTTGCCTGGTATTGGAACAAAAATAGACATTTAGACCAATGGAATCAAATTGAAATTCCTGATATTAACCCACACACCTATGAACACCTGATTTTTGACAAAGGTGCTAAATGAATACAATGGGTCAAGTACAGCATCTTCAACAAATTGTGCTGGCACAATTGGATGATGTTTTGTAGAAGACTGCAGATAGACCCATGTCCGTCACCATGCACAAAACTCAAATCCAAAATGGATCACAGACCTCAACAGCAAACTAACCACATTGAACCTCTTAGAAGAGAAAGTAGGGGTTACCCTTGAACAAATTGGTATAGGAGACCACTTCCTGAACATAACTCCAGGGGCACAGACACTGACAGCAACGATTAATAAATGGGACCTCTTCAAACTTAGAAGCTTCTGTAAGGCAAAGGACACTTTGGAGAAGACCAGAAGGCTGCCCACAGACTGGGAGAAAAGATTTTCACCAATCCTATATCCGACAAAGGGCTGATCTCCAAAATATACAAAGAACTCAAGAAACTAGTCAACAAAACACCAAATAACACTAGTAAAAATGGGGGTACAGAATCACCTAAAGAACTCTCAATAGATGAAATCAAAAAGGCTGAAACACAATTAAGAAAGTGCTCTAAATCTTTAGCTATCAGGGGAAATGCAAATCAAAACAACTTTGAGAAACCATCTTATTCCACACTGTGTGACTCTTTCCAGAACCACCACTGCCCTGTATTTTTCTTTCCTGTAGATTCAAAAAAAAAATCCCTAAATTATGTAACTTCTGTATAACTACAGAGAACAATGATTAAGTATCTTAAGCTACAATGGCGGTCACTTTCACACTTCCTGTGTGACACTTTTCTAAAAACAAGGCCATCAGTGGTCTAGTGCCTCAACCTTGAACTACCTGTAATTCCAAAACTAAGGAGGCTAAGGGAAGGAGGCAGCCAGAGTTTGAGTTCAGTCTAGGGAACATAGTAAGCCTCTTTCTCAAAAAAAAAAAAATCATTCAACACACACACACACACACACACACACACACACACACACATATTCTGAGAGCCAAAGTTGCATACTGTTGTCTTCCAGCACTTAGGAAGTAGAGGCCAGAGAATCAGGACTGCAGAGTCCTTTATGGTACATAGAGGGCTAAAGATGAATGTGGACTGTATGAAACCTAGTATAAGGAAGGAAGACACCCAAAGACTGACACAAAAACTTCACCAAGAAAAAAAAAAAAACAGATCAAATCAAATCCTTACCATCTTTCATATCTATTCTTAGTCAACAAAGTATTGCAAACAATATCCTCATTATTTTAAAAACTTTTTTAATATTGGGAGTATTTTTTTGAACTGAAAAAATAAAAACCTCACAAGGGCAACATTGAACAGCAACAAAAGCAGACGTAGGATACATACATACTCACATACATAGGACACCTCTAAAAAGAATTATCAATCCCTAACCCTAACAGGTAGATATCAAGTATCATTCTTTCTCCACATGCACTTTAAAGATGAGTAGTGAGGTACCTGTAACCATGATATAGCAATCCTAGCTATCCCAGAATGTGAGACAGTAAAGTAGGCTACCATATAGCCATATACCCAGGAATTCCCACCAGCCATGGCATCACCACAGAAATGAAAACAAAATTTAAAAACTTAGGTAAGTACTTTGCTGTCAGTCAGGCAAAGAACGGAAGTGTTGATCCTCCAATTACTCACAATTACTTTGAGACAAATGCAGAAAAATAAGAGAAATATATTACACCATATGCATTCCACCTTCATGAATCCACTTTTAGCTGAGCCTCCAGTGCTTAAATTCAGTGATGTATACTCAGTTAATTACAGACTAGTAAGCTGTAACATCTCTAATACGAAAAGGAACTACTGCACTTCCCCCAGTATAAATCTCAAGTCAAATTCTAAAGTGCTGCAAAATAGGTATAAACTTTAGTCCCAAAAATGACAGCAGTGGTTGCTGTGGTAGAACCAGGTGCACATACTCTAGTACCTGAGAGACAGTCAGCTGTATCTCCTGTTGCTAATAGTAAGGGAGATGACAGCTGAAACCCATCATTGAACTCAGCAGCTTGCTCTGAGATCAATGAGGACTTGGATAAAGTGCTTCAGAGTGGTGGCTTGGAATGTGTTCCAGAGAGTATTGTTGGAAAAGAATTGGAGACAGGTGGCAGCTCCAGAGAGGTTGGCTTTTTAGGACACCAGAGATTATCTGGCTGGTACACAGAAGGAGAAAATCAACTAGAAACCACAATAAAAGGGGAAACCTCTCCTGGAGTTGGGAGGGCTGGATTCCTTTGAATTTAATAAAATGCAGAGGTCAAGGTGTCCATGGAGGAACAGGAATTTTGTGCAGGGGTCAGTGGAAGCCCCATTAATTTCATCCTCTTATTTCAACCCAAGGGGAGATGTGTCTTTGTGTGGGGATGAGGAAAGGGGCAGGTGTTATTTGAGGATCTTGAGTCTACTGCTCATGTCTAACATTCTTGGCCATGCATGGTATTTTGGTGATCATTTTCAGAATTCTTTTTATATTTTGGACATCATCCCTCTGTCAGATGTAGGGGTGTGAAGATCAATTTCCAAATTGTGGGCTGCTGTTTGGTCTTGTCCACTGTGTCCTTTGCCTTACAGAACCTATTCAGTTTGAAGAAGTCCCACTTATTAATTGTCAGATCTCATTGTATGTGTACTCCTGGAGTTATGTTTGTAGTGGTCTCCTCTACCAGTTGTTCAATGGTAACCCCCCTTTCTATTTTAAGAAGTTCCATCTGGTTGGAATTATGTTGAGCTCTTTGATCCATTTGGACTTGAGCTGGGGGCATGCATATAGACATGGGTTCATTCGCACCTTTATACACACCATCATCCAGGTGTGCTAGCAATATTTGTTGAATGATGCTTCCTCCTCCATTTATACTTTCAGTGTTTTGTCAAAAACCACGTGTTTGTAGGTGTTAGGGTTACTATCAGGATTTTTTATTTACTTAAATTGGTATACCTGTCTATTTTTGTGCCAATAATGCAGGTGTGTTATCCGCCCCATAGCTCTATAGAGCATGAAGTTGATGATGGTGATGCCTCCTGAAGAACCTTTGTATTGCACAGGGTTGTTTTTATTATTCTGGGTCTTTTTTGTTTTTTCACATAATAAGAGTATTATCCTCAAGGTCAGTGAAGAATTTTGCTGGGATTTTATGTGGAATGCATTGAATATGCAGATTGCATATTCACAAAAACACATAAATATTAGGTTTTATAACAACAATTACTAATAAAAATAGATAATAAAAGTGCAAGTATAGGAATATATAAATACAATAGTGACATTGAATCTTTTACTGAAGTTATATAGTTTATCTAGACAAAACAATTGCATCAATAACAAATAGTCTTGGTTTAGGAAAGTACTGATTTCTCTCAGTCTCACATCCCTGGGTTAATTGTAGAACTTTTTG